>NW_022170596.1:29723369-29764823 GCF_008802855.1 Photinus pyralis | reverse complement strand
ATTATTTAGATTTAGATATAGATGTATTTCCTTGTTTATATACAAACCTATTTGCAAACGTCAACATAGGTTATGATTATACATCATGTTTGTAATTTAAATATTCCTCATTAGTATAAAAGACATGCAGTAATAGATGTTGTCTTATTGCCCCTCTATACTTCTCAACATCCATATTTTTTATACTGTCAGGGAGACTGTTATAGAATTTAGTTGCCCAATAGTGAGGGTTGTTTTGGGATTTGCTGGTCCTGTAGTACCTTGAACGTATCTCATCACATCGTCTAGTGTCGTAAGAGTGAATTATATCACTCTCCTATGTCTCCTATGTGTACTAAACAAATGATAATTCTTTTTAATGTACATTAAACATTCAAACATAAACATACAAGGAACTGTCATAATTTTAGATGTTACAAAAGCTTGTTTACAGTCTGCTCTAAAGTATGTATTTGTAATGATACGCACTGCTCTTCTTTGGAGAGTAAAAATGTGAGTGCCTCCAAACAAGTATAGCATAGGAAATGAGAAAATGACACATCGCAAAGTATGCTGTCTTGCTGTTCCTAATGCGCTAAAATGTTGGTGAACTTAAATGGGAATAAGTTCATAAACTGAAACTCTAATATGGCGATAATATATAATCCAATTTACTCAAAAACAAAAGGACTTTCTCCCTTTTTAGTCCGTATAACTCAGAAATGTCCTCGAGATCCAGAGCGATCGACTTCGTAGTGGAAAATTCCCCTAGGGCAAGGTCAGTGTTCTTTGGTATGTGCAGTTTTTTTACGGGAAATGGAAAGCCCGAACACCGGTTGACAATTTAATGCTCAATGCGTTTCAGATTAAATAGTTTTAAACCCACGTTTCAGAAATCTTAGCATTCAATCGGATATTAATGGACTTCATAAATATAGGCGCTGTTTCGTAGAGTTTATCGCGAATTTATTTACACGGTTATTTTTATTCCACGACGACATGATGAATTATACGGCGCTTAACTTTGTTCAGAATAGAAACTTACGCAATTAAATTATTTAAACGATCTTTATGCTTAAGCTTTATTATTTTTTACTGTAACTTGGCGATTAAAAATTTTCGCAGGCGACTATCAGCAAGAGCGACTGATGGTCGTCTCTCTTTCAAACGGAACCAACGCTAGTTTCGTAACCAGCGTCCCCTTTTCACCAATCGCAAGACCCCATCCTTATCTAATATCATAGAGTAAATAATATTATTTACTCTATGCTAATATGTTGCACATCTTCTCTTTTTGGCTTAGTCTTTAAAAACCTTTGAATAAGGGGAAAAATGTGCTAAGCCATAGCCCTAACCTTTTGTATTGCCAGAATATATAGACAACTATACCTTATCCATACAGAAATTCCAACTTAGTCGTTCCTTCTTCCATGCTTAGTGACGCCCTTACCTAACAGGACCTTTATCTAACGCAATCTCGTCCTCGTCATCGACTACAATATGAAAGAAGAATGCAAAAAATTAATAATCATCTATTTTCCTTCAAAGCGCAGCAAACCTTCTTCCTTGCCACTCTGGTTTTGGTTCTTCCTATCCTTAACAAGCATCTAAACAACTAGCGTTTTATGCCACAATAATGTAGCCAATTTATCGTGGATAACTGACAGGTCGACCCAGGAATTCATGCACACCTACAAGTCGGTCTCAGCGGGGTCAGAAAAGGTGGAAAAGACCGGTTGCCAAAAAGTAATATAAGATGCCCCTCGTATTTTAAAGGGGAGACTTTTTCGAATATTTAACCAAACTTATCTACTATAGAGACGGTAAATATTAACTTGTATGTGGCAAATCATGGTAATATTGCAATTGTCTGGGAAAAGTGAATGCATGCAAGTAAAAATGCCGACTGAAATAAATTACCTACTGCTCAGCGTATTACAAATTTAAATTATAAATTTTCGTATACAAATAACTCGGCTCTGCTTCCGGCTGAATCCTTATATAGGGCCCGCAAGATTCCATTTGAAGATAAACAGATGTATGGCGCAGCTTAGATTTTCTAATCAAAAGACTTTGTGCGCTTATTTCTAAATAAATTGTCATATAAAGTGTATTTACTTTAGTATTGTTCTTTTAGCTGCTTTCATGAACTAGAATCAATAAACCAAGTTCTGTAGCTTTAGATACCCAGTTTACAGTGTTGTAAGAAGCAATTTCATTAAAAAAATCACAATATCCCCAAAAGACTTTAATGGACTTTATTGTGTCGACCCCTTCACACACTTTCGTTGGATATACAACTGCGATTATTAAAAAGCTTGTAAGTCAAGCTCTTTGTAATATATAAATAAAATTATTATTATTATTTGTTTATTATTTCACAATTAAATTGGGAATATTCCAAATTATGGGGCAATAATCGGTGTCAGCTTGTTTTAAGTATTATTTTGTATCTTAGACATTTACATATAACTGATTATTACCAATGCATTCATATTATGAATAGTTTTCGTTATTACTGCATATTTGTCAAATTCTCATTATTAATTTTCTAAGTTTGCAGTTACGAATATTAGGTTTGGAATTTTACAAGCACGTTTTAAACAATACTTACTTGTTTGTCACATACAGTGTGTAAAGCGATGGGGTATACAAGAGGGAATTTTTTGTTAAATATTGATTTATGAAAAAAATTTATTCTTCATGATATTTTTTGCTTGCTTTGAAAGTACCAATAACGTTTAGATAATCTAAAATTTATTTATAGAAATCTGGAAAAATAATAAAATTAATTTTTTTTATTGAAAGTTATTCTACATTATGATCAAAATAGCGTATAGGCGCGTACAGACCGAGTTTCCAACGCAAGCCAAGGCATATGTGGTTACAGATTTGGAGGTGTTGGGATTGGTGTGTACCGCGCAAACCACCGGTTTCCAACCGCTTCCAACGACGCTGTTGGCGTTCGATTGCGTTCGCTCGGTGAGCGGTACATCAAAGGGAAATTTGATGTGGTCTGGACACGATTTGTCGCGATTTTAGTTTTTAGTCGTTTGTCTGCCTTTTTAAAATGTCCACCATCTTCATTTTGAAGTTCCTCTAGTAAGTGACTGCCACTAGGTATACAAACTCCTATTTTTAAATGGCGTTGTTACCCACCAACGCCTAGGCCGTTTTTTCTTCTTTTTCTTTGAAATTAAAGAATTCATTATTAAAAACCCCGCACTCGCCAGCAGTAAATCGTCCTCGTCGCTTGACATTGTTTGACAGACCAGCAGCACCGGTTACCGAACCTTACCCAACACGGTCCCACCAAGTCCAACTCAAATCTTAAATTTTGGTGTGGACGAGGGCATTCCAATCGTTTCCAACGACAAACGCCAACGTCACATGTGCTTGGATTCGTTGGCTTGGCGTTGGAATCCGGTCTGTACTCGGCTTATTGCTATCAAACCACGAACAATCGAAACGTTATTGGTAGTTTGCAGTTATTACCTATTTTGAAAACAGTAAATGTCTACGCGTATACGCAAAATTCGGCTTTTGAAGCTTTTGTTAGAAATTTCTCCATTTTATTTTTAAACTATACTACCTACTTGTGTCTGAAAAATATCATGTTTTTCCAAACAAGAAGCGAAGAATTTGAATTTGTGTGGAGGATTGAAATTTAGGGTAACATAATAATAACTCAATTTCAAGGCAAAAATATTAAAGAACAAATTTGAAAAAAATGAGTTATTTAATTACGCATTGCTCGACTTACATTCATTGTCAACTGTGATACACTATTCCGTTGTTAAGATCTAGAGCGGCGTACGTCCTTTACGTTGTTTGTATTCATTTTCACCATAGCATTGAATAATAAATCTTTATTATTCAATGACCATAGTAAACTATGCGGGAATGAAAAAAGGAGTATAACAGTTCAAATTTTCAATTGAACGGAGCGAAAACGTAATTAGGAGACTAGTGTAATAGACGTAAGATACGCTGATCAATATTATAGAATATAGTAGGTGCATGTATCGAGGGATACCTTAACGGGGTGAAGCAACGTCATGTGCTGAACTGATCGCATACAGATACAGTATTCTAGCCTAAGGGTACGACGCGTCTTCAGTTGTATTATACGAGTATAACGCCTACGGGAAAATCTGAGAATTTTCTAAAATCATGCTGATAAGCATATACAATGTGTTTACGAATGTAAACCACTTTAATGCGCGCGGATTTTATGAAACAATAACCTACGTCAGCGGATGGGCGCAAATATTAATTTAATGCTAAACCGATAATGTACTTACACGTATAGTTTCAAATTAATTAAACCTAACAGTTACCTCTTCTCTCATCGTTGTTTTAATTTTAACCTAAATCTTTAGCGCAAGGAAAACACCTTCCCCCATGTTTCATATGACAGTAAAATGCAAAACTTCAGTGGTACCTACGTAAACTTTCATTTCCCCGAGAATTTATAATCAATTAGGTTTTCTGTGAAATGTATGTACATTTCGCATTAGCTTACGTAATCCCTTAATATGTGGGATTAGCTTCGCGTCGGTATTAAATTAATTTTTCCAGCAGCTGCGACGTCGCCCTTCTGGAATTTACCACGAAACTACTCAAAAAGATCATATCCTTGCTGCCGCCTAAATAAATTAACATCCCTTTATTATAATTTACGCGCGCCACACCGTAAAAAACCAAGACCTTAATATTAATGCGTCTTTACTCCAGGGAACAAAGTTCGCTAATTTGCGGTAAAATTGCACACATGTGTAGTCTGTTTTGTATATTATTACCGTTAAACTTTCCCAACGCTACACGGCTAATGTAGGTACAGGATACAATTGCTATAAAATGAAACAGTGCGACGACATTACTATAGTTAAAATGAAATTAGGTGACGCGAATGTGTCGCCGCGCGTTAGCTCTAATTTGAATTTCTGAGCTAAAGAAAGAGCGACGCCCTGTCAATTCAAGAATCTTGAATTCCTACCCGTAAAGGCGTAAATAAGAATAAATGAAATGAACCTTCTCTGCAATAAACTTTCTAGTTCATTAAAAATTCAGTGAAAACATTGGTATGCGAGACGACTCAGCGAAAAAATCTAATCACTGTTTGGTCTGTTTACTATACTACAAATCATAGTTAAGCTTATCCCGGGGGGTTTTGTGTTTACTGTTTCGTACATATATACGCAATTGTTCAAGCGTACTGCTTATATAACTTTAATACAGAATAACAATTCAGCACAAACATTGGCTTCCAAATGCGAATTAGGTAAATAAATCTAAAATTCCGATATGTAATTTGAATGCTTGTTTTCTAGCGTCTTGCCTTTCAGGTAAATAAAAGCTTTTCCGCGTTCACTTAGTCGGGTTGTTTCCATTAAGTAAAAGTCAACAGAAACCCCTAGGCTAGACGTCCCATGGACATTCTACAGGAAGTAAATGGCACCAATAATATAATATAATATTATAACTGGATCACGTTGGCCTTCAAAAATTTTTAGTTGTAATAGAATGACTTGTAAGCAATTTGTTCCATACTAAACAGAGATGGAAAAAACAACCTATAGGGACGGAAAGCACCCCAGGTATAAGCACAGTGTGAATCGTCCAGAGAAATCTAAACTTCTGCTCCCAGTCACGGATTTTGGGGGACTGGATTCATTTCTCAAACTGAATGGGAGCAGTTTCAATTAAAAATTAAAATTTATAAGAAAATACTCTTTAGGAACCATTAATGTTAACTTCATGCTTACATTTTTTGTGAAAGTACAAATTCTGCTAGCTGAGGGCATGCGCAGTAGTTATTTCACTTTTGAATTTCATGAAAACTTTCAACATGCAAAAAAGCAGACGAAGTGACCAATTTTAGGTTGTCGTTTGAAAAGTCATAAAAATTCAGAGCAAATCAGTTATACCTACCTATAATGAACATTAAAAGTCACTTCTGGCAACGCTTGTCTCTCCTATTTTAACAAATGAACTAAATTTTCAGCTTTCCTGTGCATATTCAGTTAACATCATTACATCAAACCACTTTTAATTGCTTTTACGACGGTAAGATATCAATATTGTCCGATTGTTTATATCTAAATTATATTTTATAGCTCGGTTTGATGATGACCACATTAGGGTGAAATCGATAGCCTAAGAAAAAATAAATAAACGTGTCAAAATATCGTGGTTCTACATACCCCATTAGCCCACACGTTTCACACTTAACAAAAGACGGAACATTACATACAACGAATGAAAATGGTAATATAAAGCAATCAAAAGTGGTCTAAAGGAAAAAAAACAATATACTATATTTTCTAAGTGGATTGATAAAGACACTAAACCTTCCCCATACTTCTTTTAATTATTTCAGATATTAGATTGAAGGCAACCTGAAATAATTAAAAAGAAGTATGGGGAAGGTTTAGTGTCTTTATCAATCCACTTAGTCAATATCACCCCGTTTTGAGCATTTATAAGATGGATAGCTACCAATACTATATTTTGTTAAAGCCACCTTTCCCCTCAAGTTTTTACTTCAAAAACCACGAGATGGGCTGTGTCAAACAGAATGCAGTACGAATTGTATCTGCGAATGTAGCACATCATTTTTAGTGTAATTTCTGCATAGTTCTTCTATTTTCACCCACAATATAGTTCTTAGTGCTAGATCGGTTTTAGCTAAAGGTCTGTTTGTTTACCTGAAATAATCGTAATCCAAAGTGGGAGCTACAACAACAAAATCCGACAAAACCTCGATAAAACTGAATACCGAAAGATCGAGATCTTTACGCATCCATCATTTTTTACAATACACTTTAAGGAGGTGATTCTGTTCCACCAGGTAAAACAATTTTTTTGGTATTAGTTTTACCATAATATGTAGGTATTATACTATGGTTTTACTTTTACTCGAGGTGCCCACATACAAAATTTCATTTAAATATGTCACTCAATAAAAACATTAGATTGCGCAAGTACAAAAGTTGGGTTGCGCATGCGCAATTTCTTATTTTATTCGCCTGTGTAGTTGCTTGAAGTTTAAAGAACATTTACGAACACAGAAAACGACATTCATATGTTCTTTAGAACAAGAATTATAAAAGATTGTCCTTATTTTGGAGGTTTGCGCAGTTTTTAGGTTGTAACTTTTTGATCCGTTAGTCCACGTAGGTGAAAAAATAGTGACTTTTTTTATGTCCTTAAGAACACATATGTAGGTACCAGTTTTTAAAGCAATCGTTTTTAAACAAAATTATCGTGTACGCGGTATTACAGTTTTAACTAAATTATAACCAAAATTACCTGAAATAATCGCAATCTACAAATGAGGCACCGCCAACAATTAAAATTTCGAAAGGTCGATTTACTTAATAGCTTTTTTTACACCCATACTAGTTCTACAATGGATATTGGGAGTTTTAAATGGCGGCGGTTTTTTTAATAGTAAAAGTGCGGTTTCTCGGTTTGTGAGGCTAAATAAGCCGAACTTTTTTAAATCTAAAGTATGGAACTATATTCCAGTGCAATAACAACAAGAATAATTGGTCCGGAAGTTGGCACCTCATACGTAAAACCGGTGTTCGTAATAGCCACCTAGCTCAAGCTAGCTGGGAAGCTACAAATTTTAAATCCCTTGAGATTATACACTTTAGTATACTAGATTCACCTTGTCACATTCTCGTCCAACGAATCCATTTTTGTAAGATTTGCTAAAGGCTGAACAATGGAGAAGTTTTCAGTATTTGTTGTAAATTACTGATGAAAATTTAAGTAAAATGAAACAAAAATGCGAAAGAATTATAAAAATACCTCCACAAATGAAAAAGTTACAAGTCGCTTGGAAAAACTTGCCTATTATATGTCGCATAGTATCGTCCTTACCACTAGCCTACTGTCTCCTATAGGAATATCTGAAGGATTTTTTTAGATTGTCCACAAATCCTTTTAAAGATATCCAACATTTTTCTGAAGTGTTGAATAATAATTCTGAAAGCTCTCGAGATCCTCTGAAAAAATCTGTTTAGCATAGTTGCAATGTCTCTGATGTGAAAAAACTGGAGTTCCATTCTAGTTTAAATATCCCGAAAACTATAGAATCACAAAGTTTGGTATTGCAAAAATAGTACAATGCGAACCCAAACTTATTATTGTATATTGTGTATGCGTGTTCTTAGGGTGACGCACAGAGAAGAATTTCAAGGATGACGATCAACTAACTTATTGCAATTGGTACCTTCCTAAAGATGACTATATACTTTTGTACACACTGTACAAAATAACGAATGCTTTCGTGATAAGCTGAATCTAGAGAAACGCGAGCGAAAGCCTAAAATCCTCGAAGACATGGGCACATTTTTCAGTTTCAGAATTAAGCTAAAGCGGTTTTTCAGCGAAACGTCCAGATGTCGACTTCCGTTTGCAACACAAGCAGTTCATTTTTTCCTTGCCCTATTCATAAATCTTCTGTTAGAGTGAGAGACATTTTGTATACTCTTGTAGAAGGGTCAATTTTGTTTACTGACTCAACGTGATTTGAAGGTTTAACGGTGTCTTTAGAAGCAAGTCTACCGACACGCTCCCAGCTGTAAATTGAATCTATTAGTCCTTTTAAATGTTATAATATTTTAAATTAAAAAAAGCATAATAAGAACCTATTTCTCCAATTTTATCAGGTTGGACAGCTAGAATGAAGGAATTCTTTGGCTAAACTGTTTTAAATTTCTACAAGATTCAATTCTTTTGATAGGACAGGATACGTCAGCCGTAGCATTTGTAGGGAAAGTGAATCATCACGGATAAGATTTTAACAAAAGGAAAATTCGTGTACGTGAAAATACCTCGGGCAGGCCAAAATGCCCAGTATAGAATCTATCTTTAGTATTTGGCCATTTTATTGCATTTCCATTTCGCCTTGATGGAGTTTCAGAACCACAACTACCTACACTTTATTTTCCAAAAAAAGGGTACCGCCAACATTTTAATTGCACATTTTAATCAAAATTGCACTAAACGTAAATAATCAGTTTAGTGGAGGAATTTCTAGTACATGGAGGAACGACGATGGCTGCGACGTCGGTGTGAAATTCGTTTTATCACACTATGCAAGATAAACACCGTATTTGCATTTGCCGGAATAATGTATGACTCTCGGAATCCGGGCAAAAAGCTTTCAGCTAGTCTACACCAGAAATCTAATAACGAGATAGAAATGGTATATTATTAAACATATACCTACTGCATTAAATATAAACACGGAGAGGGTAAATCTTCGTCTCGTTAGAATATAAACTTGGATCGGATTTCACTATGTCGCCTTGTTTTACAACCAATAACAACGTATCTACCTACTGCAGCGTTAAACTGGGAAGTTGTTCACTATAAAGGGAGACAGTGCAGATATGAATCCTTTGTCTAAATTTGATTCAATTGTCATTCATATTCTATCGCTTTAAAGTTTCGCCTTTCTAAAAGTGCAGGGATTGTTAATAGCTTTGATAAGTTTCCTGCTTTGCCCGTTTGATGTAAACAGTATAAGTGTCGTGGTGTAATTTTGTATATTAAAACTTTGGAGACGCCCGTTAGAATTGCATGTAATTGCTTCAAACTGCTTATCTGAGCACACGCTATGGAATAATCCAAATAATCTCAAATAAGACCCAATTTAACACATTACACTACGACACTATGATATGAATTCAAGAACGTATTTTATTTTGAAGAGAACAAACACAAAATAATCTAAACAAATATAGAAAACGAGCTCCTGGGTGTGGCTATAGCATGTGCAAAACCAAATTGTAAACCTGATGTTAGTTTTGCTTTTATTTAAAGTGGATATGTATGAAATTTCATTTAATTGCTTGCATAAATAAGAAAGTTGGCACTGCACATCCTGCACGAAACCAAATTTGGAAAATGCATTTGCTTTTATTCCAAGTGGCTATGTATCCAATTTCATTTGGATGCCTCCATAAATAAGAAAATTGGCACTGCGCATGCGTAAAACCAAATTTTGAAACTGCTTGGTTAACACTTTTAATGTGTACACTTTGGACACCCTTTACATTCGCAGAACAATGGATGAAAAAAAGATGCATGATCCGTTTGCGCAACTCTGGGCTATAGTTGAAAAACCGTGCAATATAGGAAAAACTAAAAACTTAATTTAATGGAAAATACTAGTCTAAAATAGTTTAATTCCTTGTCATTATTCGATTGTTTAAAAAAATAAGATATCTTGCAAATACGAAATGAGCTTTTTCTTGAAATTCACCGAGCACAATGGAAGCTTCTTGAAAAATATTTTGAAAAATCTCGTCACTAAACGCTACCAGCCTAACTAATCAAGCGTGATTCATACATGCATTTTTTTCAGAATATCTATTTTAAAATATAAAATGAAAATGCAGGTCCGTATTTAAAAAAATAAAGTTGATAGTCATCCTACAGTTTGGGACACACTGTACGGTATACTTTGTGTGCAGTTATGAGAAAGATGTAAAGTGTTTATCTTCCCTTTAAATCAAATAAAGTAAACAGGCGCAAAGGTCCGTTTTGGTACGGACACTAAGTTCCCTACTTTGTGATCTGCAGGCAAAGTAGTTAATGTTGACATTAAATATCGTTCTGGGGTTTTTTGAAGTGTTTTCTTTTCCCCTATTATTCACGATGCACATCGGTCATTATGAATAATCGACAATTAACATATACCTACAAGTACATTTGCTCCATTATTAGACAGGGAAGTTCATGCATTGAAGTGCCTAATATCCATAATGGAACAGAAAGCTAAAACATTTAGACTGAAAACAATTGCAGTAAGGCCAAGTGAAAGTGATAAAAACCACAGCAAGAAATGCGGGTTTACTTTTCACCACCATTTTGTGTATAAGTAAACGTGCCGCAAAAAATTGACCGTAATCACAAAACTACAAGCGTGTATTATTTTGTGCTAGAAATTTCCCACGTTTTCAGCCTTTGTTCAGAGCACGATTCTGGCATGTGAATTTGAAAAAATAGAAATATGCGTTTGACACGATAGGTTAATAAAATATGCACCAAAACGTTCCCAAAATTAAGGTTTAAATGTATGTCAGTTCACTAACGATAGTGAATTATTTTGTGGGCGTGTATATGAAATTTCTTTACAATCAATACGTTTTGGCATCTGTCTACAAAAAGTTTAAAAACAAAGTTGTAATCTCCACGTAAGAACGAAGTAAGTTGGAAATTTAACATAACATCAGGGAGTTTCAGATACTTTCGTCAAATTTAATATGAGATGTGATCAAATGGACGAGAATTTTCCATTTTTCTTAAAAAGCCTTTATATGTAAGCACATTAATTAATGTGATTTTTTCCTCTCCATATAATAATCCCCTTCGTATATTTACACTCGTGTTTGCGCTTTTTCCAAAGTTGAAAGCACTGCCAGAACGCATCTTTCCGTAACGACGTTCAGGGTTGAGCTCCTTTAAGTGATTTGCGGGACCGGTAGTACCGCATAGTTCAATCTCGGTTCAGTATGAAGAAATATAGGATCGAAATTCAAAAATTATCGGTCAAGTTCCCTAATTATGTCGGTCAAGTGAATTATAGTGGTAAACCGGCCCTTAGTATCAGGAAATTAAGTAAACATGAATTCATACGAAAGTTACGTAGTCACTATTACTACTATAACGTTTTAAGTTCATGTCAAACGTTAAACGAAACGAAATTTATTTAAACCTTAACCAAAAATACGAACGTCGAAATTTCATGTTAAATGGAAAAACTCGAAAATAAATCAGATGTATAGGTAACCTTCAGTTTGTTGCGGGGATGAGCCAAGTTTTTGATTTCTGGAGATTTTAGTAAATATATCACTAATGTGCAAAGTAATACTTTAAATAATTGAACTTTATTAACAATAAACGTCGCTCATCTGGCATTCCTTCTCAAATACTGGCATTGTTACGAATGCCCCTAAAAAATTCCTGAAATATTTAATAAGTATTTTTCCACCACTTCCTCCAATTTACAACAGCCCGGCAGATCCTGTTTGCAGAATCCAACATCTTTCGTATTAACTTACAAGAAAATTGTCAACGAATTAATGAAAATTCCGTACATAAAGTCCCGGACCGGATAATACTCCATAAATTTTTATTAAGAAACGTGCGTCATAATTGGCACTAACTACCTTTATTATTGATTTTTAATTTATCCCTTTCCGTAGGTGAATATCCCAAGTAGTTGATGTAGTCAATGGTTATTAACCTAATCATTCTCATATCGCTTCTGGAGTTCCGCAAGAATCATTTTAAGGTCCTTTGCTTTTTAATATATTTATCAATGATATCAAACAGTGCATTCAGTTTTTGAATTTTCTACTATAAGCGGATGATCTAAGGTGTGTCGGGTAGATCAGCGATTCTCAACCTGGGGGTCGCGACCCCAAGGTTAACGACGAACAGAGAAGTTTCATGTTAAAATTACGATTAATTTTAGTGAATTCTCTCCCACATTGAGTGTTAGTGAAAATTTAGTTACAGTCCGTTTGAAATTCATGGATTTTGAGCCCACTGTCTGACAGGAATAAAAAATGGAGGTCATAATTGAATCATTTTTCTGTATCGGAGTGAGGATCTGTACAGGGAAAAGTTATAATTCTGTTATAGGTTTGAAGTGTTGAGTGTATGGGGTCCATTTTGCTCGCCCAACGTGGGGTATTGCATTTATTTTTTGTGTGGGGCCCGAAGATCAAAGCTCATATAGCAATACAGATTACTTAGGGTAATTCGCGTTTTGGGTAAAAACACACAACCAGGAGGTCTGGGGGGTATTATTACTCGCCAGGAACAAGCAAATTTAATAACCCTTTTCTTATATTCATCATGGAATCATTTGCATATTTTCATGCGAATAAAATTCTCGTCAGACCCATCGGTATTACGTTCTCTCGCAAAACGTCAACCCCTAGTCATGCGTTCAATGGCCTCTTTCCTAAATTTCCAAGGCGGTTACTAAAGGGGAGTATAATGGAATCATTTGTAAATTTTCATACGAATGAAGTGATATTATCTTCATTACTTTCGCGTCTGAATATTGTGTAAACTTAAAATTATGCTATTTTAGGGGCATTATTATCTGTGTAACCGTTTCGCGAGAGAATCTGTTTTAGAAAATAATGATTTTCATTAAGAGCTAGGAAAAACGTTATATGTACAGAACCTTTGCTTTTTTTCCTTTGTAAAATTTGAAATGTATAATTTGTCATTTTTTAAAATAGTCTAGGTTTGCAATCATTTCTCTATCTGTAATCTTTTTTTATTGAACAATTTGCTTTGTTCGCACTTACCTCATCGATTGCAATAATAGTAGTGATAAATATTGACCCTGATCTTAGGATTTTAATTAAATCACGTTGAACAAAATCAAAGTCTAATATCAAAGAAATAATTAAATTAATCCGCGAAACAGCAATAATAATCGATCGATCAGAACGCAAGTCCGCGAATTATTTTCTTGGCTCAAAATCCATTATATAATATCAAAAATCAAAATAAGACCCAAATAGCAACAAATTTTATAATAACATGAACCTCTGAAGATCAATAATCTCGCTGCAATAACCATACAATCAAGCACGTTGTTTTCGGAGGGAAAATACCGGGCACTATCTTGCACGACAAACAAGGTTACTACTTGGTTACATAACCGGAAAATCCCAGACCACGATCTTGCACCATTCACCAAGGCCGCGACCTTGCACTACACACAAGGTTACTCCTTAGTGACGTCATCGAGAAATTCTGGTGGTGATAGTACGCTTCTGACGAATAAAATGCATTCCACTGACATCTGTCGTTCTTTTTAATAATAGGACGCGGCGCAGGAAGTAAAATGAAGTTTAGGACGTTACCATGGAAACGACGGGGTAACCTAAGCTTACTATTTTGGACATCTACAGAATTTTCAGAAGTTTTATAATGATTTCTGTGGCTTCTGCTATAGAATCAACTTTTGTATTATACACATCCCTTTATTCTCTTGTATAATAAATAACTATTACTTACTCCTGATTATTTACCAAACTATGTTATGAAAGGGCGGTCAAGTATGTGACTAGTTAGGCCGTTAGGGTGGAGTTCTAATGAAAGCACTCATAATATAACCCAAATGTCATGTAAATATAAAGTAGCCAGGAGATCCTCCTTTTGTTTCCTTTTATTAATGCGAGCCTCATAGAACATTTCGTTTATTATTATTAATATTAATGTGAATGTTCCCTGCGGTCATAACTCGGTGCTGTTTATATTATTTTTATAGCGCTTCCGCGGCCTGGAATTTAATTATTCGAGCACATCGAAATCAACTTGTTCTCGAATTTTTTTACGAATGAAATTAAATCCATTTCCTTAATCTATTTCGCGACTGGAAATGAACTCATTAGCGCCTTCGCTCATTTTATACGTTTCGATGCCTCCGCCGTGCACTTTTCTATGGCGTCTCGCAGCCGAGTAGGACTGCAAACAAAACAAAAACAGCTTCCGTTATCCAATTGAAAAACCGAACTTTTCTGTTGGTGTTGAAACGTCTGTGCCCGCGTCATTAAAATGGCACCGTGCCGAAATGACTTGGCATGATCAGGAACCAATCATGCAAACGACCCATAACTTACGGGAAGTGTTTTTTGTGACAGGAGATCGGGAAACATGTCAAAGGTTTCATCGCAAGAACATGTACCTAATGTTAGTTGATTTTCCAGGCGTTCTATACATTCTTAGGTGGTATGTCTTTTTGCATTACAAGCACGTATAGGGATAAAGTTTGGAGAAAACATCTGGTGATGGGCATCGAAGGTAAACTTTCTGAAAAAGCAAATGCCAAGATTATTTTTGGTTCAGGTTACACAGAATGTAAAACAACAACAAATGAAATAATTTAGAAAGAATTATAGCCCACATCGGTAGCTTCAAATAATTTTCAAACCCTACCTTGTACGAGTGGTTTTCCATTCATTTTAAGAACATCCCTAAATATATAAGCTTTCCTCAAAGTTTCCAATAATAAACGGTATCGTAAAGGAACAATGGAAATTTTCTAAAGAAGGTATTATAAAGCTGTCACTTACAAAAGAGAGGTAACAATGAGTTCGCAAATAAAAATGTCACACTCCAAAATACGATGCACCATACTCTCCAAGTTCTGTAAACCGCTTGCTCTCAAAAGTCACGCATTTCCGTAAACATAAAATCGACGAAATGATACACCCCTTGAAAGCTCTTAATTAACAAGCTTTCTCTCATAAATTGCATTACACAATACGAGCCTGATGAATATTAATGTTTTAATTTGAGTTAACACCCCCCATTATTTAACAGAGTGGCGTAACAAAAATAAAGTAAATTAAAAACGAATATAAAATTAATATCGTCATAGTGGAAGCTAATCAAAGTGAAAACTTTTCAAAAAGTAATTAAAAAGGTATTAAGCTTCTTTATTACGTCCTTGCATCAAGTTAATAATCGCTTGTTACTTACTCCCACGTAAATTTAGCCATCCGAAAGGCGATGTTATTACACAAAAAATATTGGCTTTGGCGCAATTGGTTTTTTATTTGTTTGAAGAGTCTTTCATAAATATTATTGATTGAGGGCGTTGCAACTATGTGTGTTTTAGAGAGTGTGACGTTGGAAGTGGAGCATTTAGTTTTTGTCTTATTTCTGTAAAATAAGGAGTTGACATTTAAAGTGATTCCGTTTCAGAAAAATCGTCACATAACCCGTGCCTATTTAAAAGTTGTTTAAAACAATATTAGGGTCGCCATTCGTGTTAGTAGAGGTAAAGTAGCATACTTGGTTCAACATTTGGGAAACAGTATACCAGATATGTCAATTCCAAGAGTTGGCAAAACACACGGAAATACAGTCAAATTGACAAACGTCCAAGAGCTGATATGTTAGTATACGAGGAGATATTGACAGATAAAGGGTATTTTATCTGTGGTTAAGTATTCGTTTTTGAAAGGGTTGTCCGACAATTTTTGCTGATATTGTAGAAAGCGTAGGTGATCAGATCAGTGTCCTTCATATGCAACTATTAAAACCTGAGTTGCTTAATATAAAATATAATAAAGCACAGTTGCCAAAGATGAGGACCAGATTTTAATTCTAACTAACTCAACATAGCTGAACCTAACCTATTCTTACTAAAGATGTCGTCACTAATACCACGCTATTAATATTGGAAAGCAATAGCAATAGGAAGTGACTGTGAACGAGAAGATGATGATGGCTTACCCGAAAAAATCAAAAATAATAAAAATAGCATCTCATCTCATATATTTATATCCAGGTTAGCTCAGGATACCACTCCTGAGCAAATAACGATGTAAAAACAATTAATCATATCGATCCTTCAGATTAACTGTACCTGTAGATGACGTGCAAAAGCTATGGATGGTAACAACTGGCCACGAGGAATATTTATAAATAATACCAAGAGGGTTGCACTACCAGAGCAACCTTTTTTAGGGCGACCTGGAACGTCGACAGAAAACAAGTAACAATAAACAGGTGACAAACGTACTACCATAAGTATTGTGCATCAAAATGTACAATGCCTTACCAATAAATTAGAAAATGTTGAAATATTCTTGATGGACGAAGAAATTGATATATTTTGCATAAGCGAATCTCATTTAAATTGCAGTGGCTTAAGTTAATAAATTACTTGGGATATGCCGTTGTAAACAGTTTTTTTTCAGAAATCAGCTTCTAAGGTGGTCTTTTAATCTTTATTGCACTCAAGAAATAGTGTTGCCGCGAGACGAGACGAGACGAGACCAAGTCAAAGGTTCGTCTCGGCCTGGTTCAGTCTCGTCTCGTCTCGTCTCGTCTAGTTTGGTGTTGCTTGGTCTCGCCATACTATCCAAAAATGATGTAGAGCATATAAAATCACCACGACGACATGTCAAATAAAAATGACCTTCCTTATCTATCCGCTAATCACGAAACATAATTATGTTATGCGTATTTTAAGAATTTTCTTACCATTCTGCAGCTAAAAAACATAATATATAAGCATACCTACTGCTACTGATGAGGGTACAGGTTTAATAAATCAATTGCCCGCCAATAAAATAAAATAAAGCTGTCGAAATCTTCCTGAATTTAAGAAAAATTACAGTTATTGTATAGGACCTATGGTATTTAAGTCTTAAATCAGTAAGGTCAGGAGCGGTTTATGTAAATAATTGGAATTCGTGGTACTTGAATGGATTTTCCTGACTGAAATTTAAAAAAAAACAACAGCACAAATAAATACTAAAAAAGATTTGGAGACCACACGAGAGTCTCGTCGAGACGAATGGGGAGGGGGGGGGGCAGACGGACGGACAAAGTGGCCACAATAGCGCATTTTTTTTATTATTGTGAAAATGCGCTAAAAAAAATCTCAAATTATAGACCCATAGCTTGACTCTCTACTTTTTCAAAAATTATTCAGAACTAATTAGTAAAAGAATTATTGCTGTTTTAAACTCCTAATAGTTACTACTACTACTACTAGTCCATACTAGTGGATGTCATGGTAACCACGCATGTCAAATTTTACGTTTGCTATAAAAAATAGTAGCAATTATCATTTGAGCGCTTTTATGAATTCGTAAGAACATGCTAAATCTGTCATAATGACACCGCCGCGCCGTACATTAAGAATATTAATTGAACAACAGCATGAGTGTACTGTCACGTATATTAGATTGCATTTACAAAGCTCTTGATCGAAATAACAAAATGATGGCTCTGTGTGTGGATATGTATAGAGCTTTTGACTGCGTTCGTCACCAAATCTTGTTATCCAAACTGGAATCTTACGGAATCAGAGGGAGATGCAAGGACTTACTACGATCGTACTTGACCGTGCTCCCACAATTTGTTTCTTATCAGTCTACCAATTCTGAATTATTAGATGTAAACGTTGGCGTGCCCCAGGCTAGTGTACTTGGACCGTTGCTATTTTTAATTTATATTAATTATTTGTATTATTATCAATTTTGTGTCTAGCAATGTCTAGCTTTGCTGACGATATCACGATTCTTACTGGCGGTCGAGACTTAAGTGATGTGACACAGAGTTTAAAATCTGAACTTAAAAATGTTGAACATTACCTGTCTCAAAACAAGCTCGCGTGTTTAATCAGGACAAAACACAATTAATGCAATTTTGTTCGACTTCAAAACAACTAAAAAGTAGTGTACCTACTAATTAGATGTAGCAATAACAAGAGTATTTCCCAAGTGGTCCACTTCAAACTTGTTGATCTGTCACTGAAGTTCTGCGACCACATCGACATAGTCTACAAGAAATAGTTTTGCATTGAAACCTTTAAAACAGATAGCTAGTATAGATACTTATCGTTGTCAGAAAATAACTCATATTATAACGGAGCTGTAGTGTACAATATAATACTAGAGATGAATGAAGTGTCATTACGCCTAATTAGAAATTCAAAAATAGAATTACACTTTTTCTATCCGAAAAATGTTTCTATTCTCTACAAGAATATCTTACATGTAACTTTGGTTAAATAACGTACATGTGTCTTGTTACTTGTCCTATATCTGTGTAAGATCCTCGGCAAATAAAGATTATTACTATTATTATTACATGACCAGATTTTGCAGTTTTTTTATATCGCGCTTAGTCAGAAATGTAATAATATACTTAACGTCTTAACAAGATGAAATACGATATAATTCTCAGACTTCATGGCGCTATCTGTCTTCCTAAAGCAACTGAGGAAAACTATTCAAAACCAAGACGCAAAAATAATGCACGTTCGATGCATTGCAGTCGGCAATTTATTCTTCAAATCCCAACCAAAACCACTATCCATCGGGGAAACATTCCGAGCTTCTAACTTTTAATTGACCAACTGACAATTTCGACAACGCCCAATTTCAGCAAATCCCCAAAAACCTAAATCGAACTTCAGAACAACATTTCTGAACGCAAATTTACAGCTACCGTTACAGCACATATCCGCTAAAGGCTGCTCAGTTTAGCTCATTTCGTACTGCAAAATCGGGGTAATTAAAGAACTGCTGATAAAGGTTTTGCATTTTTTCCTGATTAACTCACGGTTTGATTGGCGCAGCCTTACGAAGAAAACCAAAACGTTAACATTGCGTGGTTTAATTACAAAACGTTGCGATTTATTTCTCATTATTTCGGATTTGAAAAGAAGTACATTAACGTAACAAATAGAGTCTATCAACAGGAAAAATTACGATAATTGCAACGAATGAAAGGCAAGTAGGGACAAAGGAGAGAAATTCAATTGGAGCGAACTACCGCTAGAAAAGTTATATACAAAGTTCAGCCGTCGAAATGTTCGGGCAATAGAAAGGTGAATGGAGAATGAATTGAAAGTAACTCATGCAGGAATAATGGAATACTCGACTTCGTCAAGAACCTTAAGGCCATAAGGGTAAATAGGCTCTAAGGATTAAGTAGGTATAAGTAAATACGTTCAGAATTATTGATATGGATATTCTATATAGGAAGTTCGTAGGAAGATTAAGAATTTGATAGGGAATCTCAATTGAAATGCTCGCGAGGCCGGAAAACAAAGTCCTAAAACTAATTTAGTTTATCTGATAAATCTAGGGGAAAATGTAAGAAAGCCAGAGCTGACAGAAGCACTTCCATCATTAGTTCCTTTTTATGACGTGTATATTGAATAAATTCGTTAGAAATGAAAAATTGCCAGCGTGTTAGCATGTTGCCAGAATTAATGTGATATCCGATTACGTTAAGCATTTTTTTAAAAGAAAATTAACCACGCTGGCACTACCTGAGATTAATTTACTCAGTAAACCCCATTTATGTACACCCTTCCCGTTCGGATCCTCTGAAGAGGCTGGCGCAGTGCGCGTTCCAGAATTAAATACCTCATCAGTATTGACCCGTGTGTTTCAAATATAATCTTAATTCACACCATCTTTTTCGCCCGATACTGTCAAGTGAAAACCAAAAAATGATATGCCTTGTACGGGGGATGTAATGGCAAAATCCAGCTCGTTTAAGGTTTACCGTCTTTTAACTTCAAAGGTCCCATCGTTTTACATAAATATTGACGGAACTGCGCCAGTTTACCCAATAAGGAATGTGTCAATCAAAAGTAATGAATGATAAGGTAACTCCTCTGCGTCAAATTAAATTAGAACAGCGGGTATGGTTTAAGGCTTTATTGTTAGTTTCCATTAAATTTAAAGCGGTAGAGGTTAAATTAATATTGAGCAATCGGCTAAGACCGCTAGTTAAGTTTAATTAAGCGCGGTTACGGTCAAAATTTTTGCAGAAATATTTACGCCACTATCTTATTTGGTAGGGGGTCCCATGCGACGCGAAAGATAAATTTTAAAGGGTGGGTACTTACACCTCCCGTAAGATTACTCCTTGTACATTTGTCTCGCTGTTTACATGCGAAAACAATTCATTTAAACCTGTCAAGTGGTACGAATAACTTACACGGCGAAATTTATTTGATCTCCTGATACGCTTGTAAAACGTTTCACCCCTTAAGAATTCGTAGCAGGTGTGGTGAACATAAAAGCTTCAAGCTCGTTATTCAATATGCTACTGTACGTGGTCGGTTTTGGTTTTCTCACTGCCGCAATTCTTAATTAAGGTTTGCGGGGCAAGACTTCGATTTTCCATGCAGCTGTGCTTGAAAAGGAAACGAACAAAAAAGCTAAAATGGACAACCGAGTCCAACAGCTGGAGAACAATTAGAGACTAATGACTGGGTTAGATTTGTCGCTAATACTCTGTGTAATTAACTGTTTTGTAATAATCACAGTATCGATCTGTAATTTTGTAATGCTATATTCAATACCGAAGATTCTGGTATTTTAATGTAGCTTTACACGAGGCTTTACATGGTTTGACGCATTTCAAGCAATTTCGAGGCAAACATTCTATTGTTTGGTGATGTTTAATACATTCTTTATTACCGCAACGAGAAATTGTAACCACAGGGGCGTAGAAATTGTCCACTTCACACGGATTATCGACACCTTCGAAAATTGATAATCACTAAAAGACAGCAAGTTCAAATACAGTTTCATATAAATAAATAATTAAAGTATTGCGAAAAAATATGCAGAGATCTCTGAAGATGAACGCTGCAATGTCTTGAGCAAAATCAGAAAGTTGGGTGTTAGGTACTTTGGCTCAAAAGTTGGTGGTTATAAACCAAAATGCAGCCTTGCTACGGGGGTTCCTTCTGGTTTTGAAGATTACCATCGGTTCCGCCCGGCAAGGCAAACCGTCTTCTTCTGAGGCTGCTCAAACGATAAAAATAAATGCTCCGGCTAACTCAAATCGGTGGGCTTTTAACTCTTTTGAAACTGCGTAACAAACCTTAAACTGCCGCCTACCAGTCTCCTGCCTCAACTCCTACTCCTCCCTTTCCTTCCCCTCGTTCTTCGTTAAAGACAGGCACATTGAAACCAAATAGATAATATATTGAAATGAGATTAGCGATACAAACAACTTACAGGGATCTAGCAGTTCTTCTCTTCTCCTTGTAAAAACACTAGCTTAACAATGACAACTAAACTAAATAAAAAATCCTAACAGGTGAGACTAATTTACTCAAGGGGTGGCCATCCTCTACAGTTTGAAAATTGCAACAACAGGTAATCGTTTTTTAATCCAGCGTGGGCTGGGACTTATTTAAATAAACACAAAAATTTATCCTACTCTTTGGTAATCGTTCATTGGACTTTAATAAACAATCAAATCAAAAAATTTTTTACTATAGCTTAATTACCAAAAAGTGGAATTTTACAGAATGTTACAAATTTAATTAGACTAACCTTTACAACATTTGTACAGCCGATCTTGTGAACTGCTCTTTCCTCTGGTACAGGGTGGATGTGATGAAACCTGACACTTAGGTCTCTGTGACTTCCTAGGGGGTGGCTTGAATTTAACACACGGAAACAAAAATCCACGGTGCCTATCCTTCCTCGGAACGAAAGCAAAGTTTAGTGTTTGAACGGAAACTTAGTCCAGGAAACCCTTCGCGTGGCGAGTGGGAGACGGCTAGTTGCCAAAGTTTCTACCCAGCACGTGTATTTAATTTTATTTTATTAGTTTATCAGCTTTGACCGCCTGCGGGAGACGGATTTTTTGAGTTAGCGGTACGGCAGAACACAAACTTTTATGATCACTATCCGACGGTAAACCGCGATGGTTCGACGTATTATTTCACCAGCTCTTCTTGGGGCAAATATCTCTCCGAAACGCAGCGCTCCTTCGACAAATGACCGTACGGCACTAATAGGAAATTCCACCTGGGCAGATCCCGAAATTCTGCGCCTTGAGGACTAGGGCAGCACTTTGACTTATATACCCTCGAGAAATCACAACGTATCCTAACGCGATTCACTGCATCCAAAGTAAACTGGGGTGAAGCTCAAGGGTTCGCCAAAATATCACCTGATTGGAACCTGGGTCTTCTTCGCCAAAAAATCAACGCGAAAAGAAAATAACACTTCGAAACGGGTGCAAAAAGCACGCAACTGCGAGCAACCGAAATAAGCCGGTGGCTCAAACCGCCAAGTGTACCAAAACGATCGCTCAAGGTACGTGTTGACCGCTTGACGTACTAACTGCGAGTCTCTTTAAAACGCATCACTCAAAGTACGTGTTGACCCCTCGACGTACTAACCGCGAGTCTCTTCAAAACGATCCCCTTCTTCAGAATTGAAATGAAAAAACCACACCCAAATTACCATAAAACAAAAATGGCTCCCGCTAGAAATTCTCCCATTGGTTTAGATAAAGAAGACTTAACCCACTCTAACTTCGTCGTCAACCTCAAGGAACTGCTGACTCAAACTGATCTCACGGTTTTCTGCTGATGACGTGAAAAACTCCTTATCTCTTGACGGCTCGGTGCTACATCCGCTCCTATTCTCGGTCTAGACGGCGCCAAAGTTGATAAACGAACGACAAAAAACTCGCATTACTCATGATGACGTCAATCAGCTTTGCACTCTTCCCACGACGAAATTAAATCTGAGCGAAATTAAATCCATCGGACCATAGTCTTGAGCGAACCGAAATGCCCAAACACAAAATTTCTAACCGGAACAAATAATGAAATATACAGGGTGACCTTCACTATCATGACAAGAAATTTCGAAATTTTTTATGAAATTTGGCGCGAAATCAAACCACTCGTTACAGCCTTTACGTACGAATATTGATTTAGGGCTTTTTAAAAAGTAAAATCATATTAGAGGCGATTGTGAGCAATTACATTTAGCAGCTTCTAGAGTTTGACTTTGGAAAGAAGCAATAAACAAGGTGAATTAATTTATATCTCACGCCCGAACGTAAATTGCAGATAAATGAGTAAATTGAATCGATCCATTTAATTCGAATCAGGTTGCCAACTGACAGGGCTCCTGTAACAACTACACCAAAGCGTCATTACTTTTGTCTCGTGACATTCTAACAGGATCATTTTACCAAAAGTGACGCGCACTCATTAATTATCTCCCAGCATTTAATTTATGTTCCTAAGGCCCGTTAGAGTTCGCTTTTTAATTCATTTATTTGTCACCGCTATCTAAACAGCACGCTCTATTTTTTTTGGAATTTTACGTGGTGGGGTGAGATAGGAGAAATTATTAAAGCGGAAACGTTATGTTTGATATATTGCGCTGTATGGCGGCTTGTGCGGAATATAAATTTGATTTGCCACAGTATAATTCAATCTGTTATTTAATGTGGGAACACCTGTTACAGTTTGATTTAAATTTTGCTATTGACGGAGTTTTCCACTTTTCATCGAAGTGCTTAGTTCAAACAATGTAACATACGTATCTTGTAGCACGAGTAGCGAAGCGAAGAGTGGCCACAAGATACGAGTGCCTATTACAAATTGTAACTTACGTCGAGGAAATCTACAAACTTTTAATTACTCAACTTTATCTACATTTGGTAAAGCACCCGCCAAGTGGAATGTTTGATATATCGCGCTATACCGCGGCGGTTCGTGAGGAATATCAATTTGACCTGTTACCTACAATTGATTGACAGATTTTTGGACAACTCTCATTGAACAATACATTATATTATAGTATATTACATGCCACAATGA
This sequence comes from Photinus pyralis, assembly GCF_008802855.1. NCBI lineage: Eukaryota > Metazoa > Arthropoda > Insecta > Coleoptera > Lampyridae > Photinus > Photinus pyralis. The sequence goes on along the minus strand of NW_022170596.1, from coordinate 29,740,663 downwards.
CGTTATTGAAAAAAGTATTTTGTAGCCGGAGCGTCCACAATATTCGAAATTGTATTTTGTATACGATGTAGAAACTTTTAATTACTCAAGTTTAACTATATTTAGTAAAGCACTTGCCACAGTGGTAAGTGGTTGCCAGTTAATGAGCATGTGTATGAACGAAGAATTTTTTACAAGAATAGCACAAAAACAAAAAGTACATTTTTATGGATTCTATAGAAGTGTTCCTGAGAAGACGTTAGGTAGATACCAGTTGCTGCATATACCAATCAAGATTTTCATTGGTGCTTAATTTTGCTAATACTGATCAATGTAGCTACCTTTTTTTATAGGAAGGAGTAGATCAGAATTCTCTGATGATTCATTTTGCAGCCCAAAACTTGATCAGCAATTTATAACAGTAGGCATTACCCCTTTGAACATCCTGAACAGATGAAAAATGTGCCTACCTACCCAATTACTATTTCGAGTAGGAAGAGAGATGTGTTTGTTGAAAAATGAGACAGAATTGAATTTGGTCAAAGAATCGTGAATATTGGATCTTACTTATTTATTGATATTTTAATTTGTCCATAAGAATAAGCACAATTTACTTTTTAAACGCGTTGTAGGTACACCAACATAGGGAGAAAAGAAGATACCAATATTGCTCGATGAATAATTATCACCCATTCTTCGTCGAGCCCGATTCACACGATAACACTCAACATCGACGCACATGAAAGGACCCTATAACGGGCGCCTTTGAATGGGGTTATTTTTTTGAAATTCTTAGGGGGTTACCGCAAAATGTATTTGTACTCCATCGCTTTCGAACGCATCACTGGGCGAACAACTTAGACGTCCATTATCCACCTGTTAATAAATAGAATCAGCGATCCTGTTACGAGAACGAAATTCCATAAAGACAGGCATTTCAATCAACGTCACCCCAAAATAAGGGGAGAGTCGTTATTCTAGCTGCGCACATAGAAAAAGGGGGCGTCGTTCCGTCTTCTGTTACATTTAAGGTAAGTAAATATTTGATTTATATTCAGTCAACTTTAAGAGAGAATTGGGGTTTTACTTAAAAAAAAAAGCTTTTGTAGAACTAGAGAAGAAAATTGAACCCCACTTTCTTCTCATGATTTACACATAATTTTTTCTGAAGCTACAATCAAAATGATCGTATGCAAAAATGAAGTTTAACACATAGCAATCTAGATTAACGCAGCAATTGTTTTTTACTTCCCTCACTAGAGAGGAACATCACATTCTCTTCACTCTTTTTAAAGACAAAAGTAGATGTAGTGGTTTCAGAAAAAAAACTGTTACCCCAAATCGTCATAAAACCTTCATTTTTATTATTATTATCATTATTATTATTACACAATTCGTAACATAATTATCAGTGTGCTCGCGCACTAAATTTCCCGGGAAACATCGGACTACCCTATTACTACTATTTTCATGCCTACTTTATGTCAGGTAATTTTAGTTTTCATTACAGTGGTAGCGAGTGGTAGTAACACTTTATCTGACTACTTTCCTAACGACTGACAGATTGACATCAATCAAAAGTTCTATATGAAGTTTGAAATTTTATATATAAAAAAACGATTTCGTGTCTAATTTAATACAAAACTCGTCGGTAAAATGAGACTACTTGAATCGGACATTAATCAATATTTAGTCGCTAGTAAAGTGTTACATTCCTGACTTATGCAAATAATTATTCTTTGTAAATCAGATACGAATAAAGGAATCTTAAGAATTCAGTCGTTGAATGTTAAAACCTGTAGTGTATGTGATTTGTGTATTAATCCAGTCAGAAAAAGCAGGTTGTCTTTGGTTTGAAGGTAAATTGAATTAATGAAGTTTCCAAGTTGGTTGAAAAAATAGATTTTAAGGTTCTAACTAATTGAAAAAGAGAGGCCATAATCACCCTTCTTTGTTCTTAATCGCGGGGATAGTAAATTAGGTTCAGGGAGAGAGATTAGTTGCCTAAAAGAAAAACGCAGCTTTAGTACCGATATTTGTTTCTTGCAACATTAAATTTCACGTTGAATGCGGAAAGTGAAACGAAGCAGATACTTTATGATCTATTTCACTAGAAGCCCTTAGAAGAAGCAACAGGTTAACTCTTTCAGTTTTTCAAAAGAAATAGATCTATAATTGCCTGAGTAAATAGTAACAAAATAAAGTTGAACTGGCCGTGGATACATTTTGGGTGAAATTTTGTAATGACTTAAAAAGTAAATAAAACCATCAGGGATTTCCCCACCCTGAAAATGAAACCCCTCTGTTACAGCTATTTCCAACAAATGATATGCGCTATTGTAACCATGGCCTATCTTATTAGGCCATGATTGTAACCACTTTCTTTCTCTGCCCATCCGAGACCTTTCAAGATATTTAGTTATATTTATACTATTATTATTTATATTAGTTCAATAGCTTGTAGCTCTGGCAACTGAGCTGTGAAAATCCATGGAATTCTTTGCTATGCTCTCGGTAAGAATCAAAATACCATTCAAATATATTAAGAAAATATTTTAGAAATTCATTATTTCTAGAATTATTTGCGCCTAGATTTGCGCTACTGTTGATTTTAGAGAGAGATCCTGAAAATTCCAAAAGTGGGAGCTAACTATGCGCCCACATTTTTGAATTTGGAATAATTAAATAACGATCAACCAATCAACGTGAAAATGTAACTAACAAACACCAACAAACGATTGTAGTAAAAATATTCCGAAAATTCCAGTTAGTGGGAGGGGAGGCTAACTTGGCACCGGTCGCAAATAGTATCTATATTAGATAGCAAGTAACTAAAATGTGTGTTTTATCCAGAGGGTTTTAGAAATGAGGACGCATTTTAGAAATGTAGGGTGTGTTAATTGCCCAAATCGCTTTTTTTATTTGGTATGCGCTACTAAAACCTGACCAAACCGTTACAGGGGACCGTAATCGACAACACCTAATCGAATTGGACCGCGCAATCGTCAAAAACGCCCGCAATATTAGACCAGGCAACACCACAACACAACATCGCGGAAAACCGGCCAAGGAAACGATAGAGCTTAGTTGGGAGCAAAAAGTTCGATTTCATATTTGTAGTATTTGTACTTTTGTAATCTAATCAGCTACAGCAATTTCAATGTAAAAGTTCAAATTTGAGAGAAAAAAAATTGTTTTTTGTGGGATCAATACGAGGATCAATATAAGTATCTTAACATATTGTCAAATTGTGACCGTATAATAAAAAAAATGTCAGTTTAATTTAAAGATTCTTATTCAAAACTAGGGCGCAGAAATGATCGTTTAAAACTCTGCAGAACACGCTATAAGGACACTACTGCCTCCCAAAAAGATATATGGAAAACGGTATAAGTATAAAATATAGCGCAAGAACCAAAATGTACACATAATGCTCGGCAGGAGAGAATGTCATGCCGGTCACAGAACACCTGATCCCTAACGTAATAACTAATAAACCATACAACTGTAGACCGGCATTAAGTGTTCTGTGACCGCCATTCTCTCCTGGCGATCCTAATATAAGTAACCATCAATCATTAAATTGTGTACCTACTGTCACATGTTGTCCCGTATCGCGTTTTTCTGCTTCCGGGAGAAAGAGTGACACTTTAGTCCCTTAAATGAATGACACGTTGATTTAGTCCACGAAGTGCAAAAAGTAATCTTTTGGTCCGTCGTTCCAACTCTGCATGCATTCAAATATTCCATCACGCGTATTGAACTTTGTCTCGTTGACGTTTATTGTTTAGGTTACAATAATCTGAGAACCCCCCATGGCCCCCATTTTAAGTTAATCACATTTCCGCCACCTAAAACGGCTAACACATTATCATGAAAGCGAAACGAGACACAATACTCTCCCAAACTCAAAACAACTGATTAGCATATCTCATTATACTTAAATAAACGGAGAAAGAGTATATTGACTAACTCAATTAGTAAGTTAGTCCGGAGAAAACTGGGGAAATCTCATAATTAGGTCCGAAATCATTTACCCCCCACCCTTTCCATTCACAAAACGTGAGCTTTTCCTCGACTTGTAATTAAAATCATCGCGACTGCATCGTTATGTAATCATCGGCTTAATTATACGGATTTTAAAACTTTTTGAATAGAAAGCGTTCATGAATTTTAATTACATTTACAAAGCCATCCCTGCTCGATGACATTTTTTGAATATATTTTATATTGCAACGGGAGATTTTTTAATTTAAATATCGATCAGCGTTGACAGGTTTCGGTAAAAAAATGCGAGACTCATATTAATTTTGCCCCGTAAGGGTAGTACAGATTAAGCGTTCGGTATTGTATAATCAATGTGCTATATGAAGCAGTTTCGCCGAAATATATCAGAATTTATTTGGTGGACGTCTTTCTCTATACTTAATAAAGAATTCAACTTTCTGACAGGGGATGCTGTTTTACTTCGTTTAGGGTAGCACGGAGTGCGCGAATTACAAACGTAACCGGATGATTTATATATTTTGTTCAAAATACATTTTTACCCTCATTTAACAAGCTTAGTTACATTTAATTCATTATTCAAGATGCAGAACTCATTATGGTGGTGTCACTTGGGACGTTGGGATATACTGCCATACAGCAATTTGTTTTTTAATGCTCTTATTTATTCGGATTCATCTTTATTTATGAGAATGAAGCGTTTATATCCTGAATATTATAATTCCGACTCGTCTTCATTATATAACTTTACATGGAACCACTTTTAGATAAGATTCGTATGAATTCGAATACTAATGAGTTCTTCCACTTGAGAGCAATATAGATTCAAGAGCTTGGTTAACTGAAATGGGAATTACGAATTGTCACAATACCGTAATTAGTACGCCCCTCTGGTTTAATTTGCAGATTACTAAAAACATCAGTGATTTTGTATACCGCTAATCGACGAAGGGCACTAAGTAGCTTTTACTAGTTTTGTTCAAGCTTCGGAAAAAACACAATAAATGGAGAGGAAGGTCTCTGCTTTCTATACAAAATTCTCATCGGCATAAGCGCCCATCTTTTTCTACTAACATACTTCAGGGTGGAAAACCGGTTTATTTAATCACTGTTTACGGGAATCTTAGATTTCTGCCCAAAATGTATCCACGGTTAGCTCAACTTTACTAAAATACCTTAATACAATGTCTTTAGTAAAATGAATCTTCCACCTTGGACTACCTTAATCCTAAATAAATACACAAAAATCAAAATGTTGAAATTTACATCAATCAATTTTAACCTTCCTCTACGGCCCTCCAAAAAATTACTACCCAAAATTCACAGTACGATATTGTACGCCACCACGTTATTTTAAAACCCATTTAAATAAACAATGTAGAAATACGGAATATCTGCTTTTTTTACACAAATTGAAAACCTTAACTTTGTAACACATCAGTTGTACAAATTCCCGTACCTACTGGTTATTGAATTTAAAATGGAAAACTTTTTACACTCCTAACCGAGTTCATACGCAAATTTTAGTTACAATAGAAAATGACTTTTAAACGTTTCACACAGTTACAAAATTATTGGAACTGGTTGTGGTGGTAACCGAAAATACGGTAAATAGTATGCGTATTTTCAATGTCACATTTTCTGCTTGTACTGTAACACATTGCATAGTTGCATACAGGAAGGTAGCATGGATGATTGCTTATTAAGTAAGTAGGCAGTCGAAGGCTAGGGTCGAACTTGCTAAGTAGTAATTTTAAATAAAAGATAAAATGTAGCTTTATTTCAAACAGGTTTTCTATAACCCAAAATTAAACCTAAAAACATTACAGTGTCTTTCAAGAATGTTCTTAGTTACGATTTAAATTTCTCAGAGGACGCAGTCCCTATTGGAGACAAGATCAAATATCTGGAGGTGATATACACATATTATACATATCGTACTAAATGGAAATTGTTTCAGTGGCTGCATCTAAATAATGTTTTCCGAAGTTTATCAGATGAGATCTATAAACTACATATGTCACTGTTTTACATTACAAGTTTTTTACGTTTTATTCAAATTCCTATGCCATCTAAGTATTTTCTTTGTAATGCACTAGTTTAAATGTAAATTATTCTTGTACCTAGTTCTTTATTATTGACACTAAAGGCCATCCAAGTGTTATAGATTTCGTATTACAATAGTTCTTTGTTTTGCCACCCGAAGTCGAGGTTTTCTTATTTTTTTAGGTGCACGCACTTGTTTGTTCAAAACCAGGTTCTGTGCCATTACTCGTAAAAAGAACGTACACTAGTTTTGTCTACCTGATTGTACGAGCAATTCGTGGTCGAGTCAAAATTTGCTTATGGGTAGTTAACGTAACTCTTGTTTGTTTGTTTGTGTTGTTATCTGTTAGAGATTGGCAGAAAACGCCCTTCTTGAGCTGAACAAGGACAACGACTCCTTGATATATCGTTTGATTACATACTGGTTTTCGATGCAATCGAATTATAATTACTACCTTTGTTTGATATTCACTGAACAATTATAGCTCCGTTGTTTTCTGCGGAACCCTGTTTTGATATTAATATTTACTCTGACTACGTGATGATCCTCTTTTTACCACAAATTAATTTAAAATTAAATGTTGACACTGCAGATCTGTCGGTCGCATTCAAAAACCATGTCTCAAAAAAATTTGAACCTCAAAGAATGTGTATTTCAAATGGAAGCGTTCTAATTTTCATGTTTATGTTTCATGTACGAGACCACTGTAAATAAGATGTAATAAATGTAAGTGAACTTCGAATCTTTGTCAACGCTACCGACCTCAAAAGCTATCTAACGTGTAAAATGGTTGAAAATTTGCATTTAAATGTTGCAATACACGTTAATTTATAAAAAGCGACGGGGTTTTCAAACGATAACGATAAGACTCTATGTACTTACCCCTAAACAATGGTTATTGTAATCCTGCACTCGCGAACGAGAAAAACTAACTGAAAGGCAAACGGAAAGCGCGGATTTCTGCATTGTATGACTATTGCGGATGACGTTGAAGTTACGTACAAGCTGCCACGACATCGACCGGCTTATCGTTTCCTGTACCGTGAAGGAGGACTAGAAAAACGACGATTTTCACGCTTCCGTGAATTGAATGTATGCAGAACGAAAATGAAATGATAGGTTTGTTTCGTTAGACCAATGTGGGCAGAGGTTTAGTTTAAATTTGAGCCCCCTTGTTATTTTACGTATCTGTTATTGGATTTTTACACAGTTCCTGAAATTTCAACAGGACGGGGAAAACTAAATTAAGGCAGAGGCTATTACGTGCACTTTGAGTACACGCAACAAAATTACTTTTATGTACGCACGGTAAGATAAAGCAAAGTAGAGATGGGTCAGGGTGATTAAGGGATGCTCTTCTACTACTAATTAGCAAAAATAAGGATGTAAAAGAGAGAAAGAGCTTACTGAGGGGGAACAAGATAGACAAAAATATCTTTATTCTATGCTTGATCAAACTAAAAGCGTAAAGAAATGGAATGGGTTGAACATAAACAATAATGGTAGTCGAAGAATAACTGAATTAATGGAAATTTAGTTCAAAGATATAGGACTATAACAATTGGTTTCCAAACGTTACCAACAATCGTTGAAGACGCAGTATCGACGAAATTAAAATATGATTTTGAGTCGTAGCCGCAATCGTTTCCGAGTTCAGAAAGGGCGCTGTCGCCAAATCTGTAATCATAAATCAGATTGCTGAAATTTGCACCACTGAACATCTAACAAATTTGACGTACTTATAACGGGCGATCAAAAATGAGTTGCTGTCGAGTCGCCTTTGGAAGTTCAAGTTAAGTACGATTTACCATGTAAACAAAAATTCCAAAGGTGACTCGACAGCAACTCATTTTTGATCGCATAGTACACATACTGTAGGAAATTTTCTTCTCTACAATTTTTCTCCATTGAGATTTCTTCTTAAAATGCTTAGCTTTAGAGTTATTGAGAAAAATTTCAAAAAAGGTAGATTTTATCCCACTTAGGGGGTGGTTTTAGGGTGACGGGTTCAACGCCTCGACGCTGGAGTTTTAGAGGGAGTTTAGACCCTTATAACAAGGTATACGTTGCCAAATTTCAGGTTGCCTCTAATTTGTTGAACGTTATCCATATAACACGATGGATAGGCCCTGCGCTAATTATGTATAGCGGGCGAGAAGGTCCATTTCAAGGATTTCATTTTCTTAAAAAAAGTATTTTTAGTACACGATTTATGTTTAGTATATCAGTGTCAAACAATTTGTTAAGTCTTATGTATGTATTCTATTTGGGGGCAAATGTTGACAAGGACCAAATTGGAAAGGTAATGAGAGATGTGGTTGGGTGGGATTATGGTAATAAGCGAAACAATTTTTCTCTCTTTAGTTTCATTCGTACCGTCATTTCTCCAATTCAAGTTCTTGTGATAACTCGAAAATTTTATCTGCTCGTAAATTTCTAAGGAAACTCGAATTGCGGTTAATTATAATAATTGTATGTCAACTAACTGAATACAACTGTTTGGATAATTGGAGACGCTGGTGTTTGCTGTACTGAATTAAAAAGGAGTTGTGCAAATATGAAGGTAACCGAAAATGGATACCTCACATTTCGACAAAGATCATTTGTAATAACCCTAATCGTGTCATTACATTTGTAATCTCTTTGCATTCCCCATCGCTCCAATAGCGATTTCAGTAAAGACAAAGAACGAGTTAAAAGAGTTGCAATTCCGAATTTTTTTATCTGTAATATTTTCATCCCATTACCGGTTTCCAAACCCTTTAATCGCATTTTCACGAATTCCGCAAAATTAGGGAGATAATGAGATATTCCATTAGTCGACAATAAACTTTTCCCAAACAATGGCAAAACAAATGGGAAATAAATGTACTCGGAAATGTGAAAATTTAACCGTGAAGTTTTAGTATACGGAAAGGTACAATTTGCTCGTCGGTTTTTTACGTTCAGAAAATAAATTCTCTTCTGTATTTTTACGAATACAATTAATATGCAATTGTTAATGTAAGTTTTCTCTCGCCATAATTTGAAAACAACATCGTAGGCCGTAGCATAAGAAAAAATTAAGAATTATTAAATATTTATCTCCCAAAGCAATTTATAGTGATTGACCGGATTCGTACTCCTTGATAAATTAGTAAGAAATTACATGTCATATACATAGCAATGCTATAAAAGTAAGTAAGTATAAAAGTAATTGGCCAAGTAATCCAGGTTATAATGCACAATCGGCAATTATAAAAATAAATCATAAAATCAATGATAGGCGTTAACAAGTGAATAGATGAACATGCAATAAATTAGCGTAACTTTTTCATTGTTACCACCCTTGTTACCGGTGACTAGTTTAATTAATTTTATAATAATAAAGCTACGATAGAGTGAACATTTTGCTTTTCTGTTTGTATACAATTAATAATGATTGATGGCCCATCAATACATTGTGAAACTCCTCTACTTTGGTAAGGATTACATTTAGCAAAACACCCCAACCGGATACATCAGTGCCATTTTGTAAAAACGCTACTGACTGCCATAAAATGGAGGTATAACGTGCAAGATAAGTTATTTTGCAATTTTTCGTCCAGTGCACTTGCCCTGTATCGCACGTATCCAATTACAATCTTTCTGACACCCTTCAAAAGATAAGCGTACAATTAACGACCTGCGCCGCCGAGTTTAGGCACAAAACGCGCAGCAGTTCCCTTTGTTTTGCAACCTGCACGCGTATTCACCGACGAAATTGATTAACAACAATTAAAACTTACCCCGCCTTCCTCACGGCCCCGGTGCAATTAAAGGAAGCAGCAGCGGTGCCCGTCTGTTTCGCTTTGTAAGGTGAATTCATAACGCTCTCGCCATCATCTTCGTCCGAAACGGCCGTTGTAAGGGACATACGTTCATCATCCGAAATCTGTAACGAATTTTTCATCAAAACTCGCATGGTTATTTGCGCAAAATCTCTACGTTAATTGACAGTCTATTACATGGGTTTTCCTGTCGCTCATAAAAAAACCAATGTCCCGGGTAAAATATCGATACATTCCCGGTTTGATTGAACGGAATCATTCAAAAATAATGTTGTTTTTATGTTCTCCATCACGATGAAAGCGAAAGCTTGAGTATAATTTTGCAATTCAAAAAGTCTAAAATATGATTTCGTGCTTAATCGCGAACTTTTATGTGATAGTTAAACATGTTTATGGCAGCGACAAACTTTTTTATGTTTTCGATTAGGTTGTTAAATAATTATGTAGGCTATAAAGGCGTTCGCTCGATAAACGCAGGTAATTTCGAACTTTTTGCATAAACAGTTTCTCGAGCTTTCCATATTTTTCTTTATGTTGTGAAATTTGAAATATTTAGAATTGTCGCCCTAAGTGAGAGTGGACTTCAGCGCATTTCTCTTTCTGCACAAGGGATGTTTATAACTCCTGAGGTGCGGTTTCACGAAACTTTCCTGTCTACGGTTTTCGCTGTGATCTTGGTTCAGAACAAAGGCGAATATTGAAAGCTAATTTTAAAATAATATCGACTTTTTGTAAAAATTGTTGCTTATAGTAAACGCATCGCTCTTCGGAAAGCGAGATTTTGAAAGACAAATATTTGCTCACTTTAAACCGTCTGTAGAGAATTTGCACTATTTACTACACATAAGAACAGAAATGTGCAAACTAGGTCAGCGGTATGTACAAAATTTGCTTATTTACAACTAGGTTTAGTTCTTGTACACAGAAGTAAGTAATTTAACTGAAATTTATTAAGACAAAGAGTGTATTTACACGGCACAGGACTTCTCCAGGGATATGCTTACCTAATTTCATAAGTAAATTAAGTCACCCAACTTTTCTGGGGGTTGTTAAAGCATTTTAACGCACTAATGAAAACGTTGTGAAAGCAATTAGCTCCTCTTAAAAGAGGATACTTTCTATCTCTCCGCAAATGAGAAGGTTGGTTTTACGCATATTTTGGCTTCAGCTCCTTCAATAAGGTTGGCCCTGTATGTGGAATATTTTTTTTAAGTAAATCTGGCGAGTTTCTACAAATAAACGCAAAGTGTGATCGTTTCGTTTAAATTTGTATTTCAGTATTTGTTTTTCCTTTTAGAAATTTGTGTAGAGTGTAGGTGCTACAAGTAAGACACATCTGGTCGAATTTTGTGTGATTTATAAAAGGTGAAAAGCGAAATTTAATTAATGCACAAGCGGTTCTGATAAGAAGATGCATGTATTACGAACGTGTGCCAGTTTCGTGTTATAAGTGGGGACGTTAGACACGTTCCGTCCGTGTGTTCCGTGTGTTGCTTTGGTTTACATTAAGGTATGAAAGGTAGTTCGTAACAATATAAACGATTCGTTTAGGATTTATTCAGGAATGCAAATTAGGTTTTCCTGCAGTTTTCCTAATTCGTAAGGTTCGGAGTATAACTTAACCTTAACCTTCTGCAGGCGCACCCCTAAAAAACATTATGCAGGTCAGAGGGATAATAAATAAATAAATAATAGTTATCCAATGAAGTTTCTTGCGGTGGGATTGTACTACAGTAGTTCAACCTCAGCTCAGTTGACTGACACATTTAACCTTAAAACCTTAAAAATTAACCCCTAAACTCTCTCAAAATAAGGTTATTCAACATTTGATTGATTTGAACATTCATAAAGGCTCTTTAAGCACCTTAGAAGTTGTCTTCGGTCTTTTAGAAGCCGTTTGAAACTGACTTTTACAGACCCCTCAAAACATTTAAATGTACGTACAAATCCATAAATCTCGAAAAAGCTTTTAACACCGCTTGAAGATTCGGATGTTACGTACATAAAAAATCCCTAAAAGCTCTGAGAGACTCACTTAGAGAGAATACATGCGGTGGCTTCAGATTGCTTTTAAAGGCTAGAAGACGTTCTAAAAACTCCAAAAAACAGACATTTCTGAACCCTCTGGGACAAAAACTGGAACTCTAGAAGAGGCACTTGGATAGTGTGAGAACTTTTGAAATTTCTTCAATTCTGTGCTAGAGATCTGAAGATCTTAAACGATCTCAGTGGTTTACAAGATTAAATGTTGGAGCTTAAACCCTGAAACTAAAACTTTACGGGTCAAAGATTAAAGTCCTAAACTTTTCTTTGAAACAAAAGCTCTATTTTCAAAGTTTTAAGCCGAGACTTTGAAGTTATCAAAATTTTAAGTGTAAATGTGACTTTAAATATATAGAAGCTTGTTTACAGTTTAAGACAAAAGCAAAAATTTGAGGCCCAAAGCTTTATGGTGAAAATTTGAGGTTTAAAATTTGATCCAATATTACTTTTATGTTGGAATAATGGAAGTCAAAATTTGAGACTGGGAGCTTGTCATTTAAACATGCAAGTTTAAAGACTTAACGAAACAAACGAAATCAAAGCGTTTATTAAAAATTATTAATAAACAGTTAACGTGTCATCAAATTTGATCTAAAATGGACCCATGGGTTGGCCGGTCAAATCGAGTATAGATGGGTAAAGTGAATTAATTGGCAAAGGGATCTACGGACCAGAGGATCTTTACCCATTCCATTTTTCTGATGATACATGGTATCATGCCTGATTAAAAGCACAAGGTTAGAAGCCGTTGCGTTTGAAGTTTCAAGTTGAAAAGTTGGAATGGTTTAAAGTATGACGTTCAAAGGTTGAAATTGACATCTCAAAGTATGAACTTCAAACTTTCAAATTTGAGCCTTAAGATTAAAAGCTTGACCTATCAGTCTGACTGAAAATTCACTTTGAGTCACTTGAGGTTAGAAACTAATACTGCAGTACTGCAGTTTAATGTATGATGGTTGAACCTTACGTTTTTAATAACTTGATTACTTGTCCATAGGTTCAGCGTTTGAAATCTGGGAGTTAGCTTAACGTCTATAGCTCACATAGTTCGATATCTGGGTTTGGAGTTCGAAACTTGAAGTTTTTAAGAAATCCTTAACAAAGCCCAGGCTTATTAATAGAGGATATCCACAAAGATCTAATATTGCAAATGACCAAATGGTTAACTCTGGTTGGTACTCCTTTGATATAATATGAAGTAAGAATTGCGAAACCAAATATACTTATAAAAACGACACTGCTAAATTCAACTGATGTTTCTACAGGAAGGTGTTCCTACTTATTTTTTATTTTGATTATTTGATGAAGACGTTTGCTGTGCGATTTCTAGAATTTGTTGTTGAGGAGAAAACGGAAGTACACCTCTTGTGCACGTCTTATATTCATTTGTTAAAACTGTAACTGCGTTTGATAACGATCCGTCTAGTTCCAATGAAAAGCTTGCGTAATTTGCATAAATATCCTTTATTTGCCAAAAAAGAAAGCCTAAAAGTTGAACGCGTTGTATCACGAAATCGCATTTAATTTTTAAAAACTCGACACGTGTCGCTTGTTACGCTTTAATTAAGTGCGAAGCCTAATTAAGCTTAATTTTTGCACACGTCTGAAACTGTCTCAAAATATTTAAACTGACTGACGGCGCCTAATTACACAAATACAAGATTTCTTGTTGAGTTAACAATCCCAATTAAAATTAATCGACAATTTTATCCCAACGTTTTCAGCAGATTTTCCGCAAAGCGTTCAGATTTCGAAGGATTTAATAAGGAAGGAAACAATGTTCTAATTCCCGTTCATATAAAATTGACAGATTACAGGGGAATTACATTAGCTCTGGACCAGTACCAGATTTGCCGTTTTTAATAAAACGAGACGGCAAAATCATCGCCGAGTCGAGGAAGTCTGTTAAGAGGAAGTAAATATTTTCTTTTAAGATCTATCAATACGCTTGGAAGCAATTTCCTATCGGAATTTTGATCAAATATGAGATACGTGCATTTAATATGCGTGGGATATGAAGAATGTAGTTGCGAAATTCCGAAGCTTATATCATTTAACGGGCAATTTTAAAGTTAAGATGCCAGAAATTTCTTTCGTGATATATACGCAAATTCACCGAGTTACAACATACCTTTTCTCTTTGACTTTATTACTTACACTAACGACAATAGGTGGGTTCCGTTGTCTTTGACATACTCCTGAATGAAATTCCGGGATTAATTTTGATTAATTGCTACAGGTTAGAAATTCTACTCACTGTAGAAAGTTTTCAAGTCACACAGTGAATTTTGGGAAGTTTTATATTTACCCCCCGCTGTTTGCTTTCTCTCCACCTTCTTTTAATTTACAATTCTTGGCTATTAACTACTTCACTTGGTTACACTTCCATTTAAACTTTTACTCTGGTTAACGGAACCAGTAGAACCTCATCTTAATAAATTAACATTTTGAATCAGCAGCGCATACCAGATTAACAACTCGTCTGCCGCTTAAAACATGTTGAATGGGTTGAGATATTCAGATGAGTTACGGCCATTAGACGATACAATAGACCTGTTTATCTAGAATGATAGTGGTTCATTGAACAGGAAATTATGGATAACATCAACATAAATTACATGGCGTGTCGCGTGTCGTAAGGGGTATAAATCACAACACACACGTACAAAAGGGTGACTGAAATGGTTCTACATTTGGAATTAACGCTGTCACGGAATTTTTAGCATTTGTAACACTCGCATATGGTAAGGTTTAAGGTTACGCGAAAGAAACATTTTGGCTTAGCTGTTAACTGGACCCATTCTTATCACTACTCAACAGTTTCACGCTCCATCCATACAGGTTTGCTACATCTAGGTACTAAAGTCAAATTATTTACTTCGCGGTTTAGGTTTTTTTTAGTTCGCAACTTTCACTGTCTAAGCCACTGTAGGAATTTTTTTAATGTAGGTATTCTGCGCGATGAAATACGAGTAAATAAACTGAATTTTTCACTTTTGAACTATTAGAATATGTGAAACATTCATTCGTTTCAGCATTTTTCTCTGGTAGTGAAACGCGCAAAGCACGTGACCTTTATGAAATTATAAAAAAAGGGTCGATCATTCGCTTCGTTTTGCCCGGTATTTACTCTTTAGTGAGATGGAAAAGAAGTCATAACTTGTAAATTCTTTAGATATTTGGATGGAAATTCAAACTTCTAGTTCTCATTTTCGTTCTTAGAATAGTTGATTCAACTTCTCCATTAAAGAAGTCGTCCGTGTAAAAGAAATTAAAAGCTACGGTATTTATAAAAAGGCCCGAAATGTACGAATCAGAGAGGAGTGGCCGTAGAACAAACATCAGTAAATGTGGTACAGCAGGAAATTTGGACTTTTCGTCACCCGAAAATATTTGGTACCGCTCTGTCATAGTGGATTAAACAATTACTTCTTCTAAGAACGTTCAAGCTGTTGATGCTACCGTAAAAAAAAGGTTTGACCAACCCAAATCTCACCTTTTATGCTTTTCGAACTTTCACCGTCATCAATTCGTTTCACACAAATCGATTCAAAGCTGATTGATGAGTCCAAGTTGCTCACACCAAACGGTGTTTACCTATACGAGTATTAGCGGGTCACTTTTGCCTTTTTACATTTTACGAATGGATGTCATTGCGGTTAAGTGAAAAACCTGACAACCATTATTTAGGCTTGATTTATTATATTGCCTGTTATTCGAGCTTACGAACAATATTAATAGTGCCTCTTTTTATCCGCAGAGAAAAAGATAAATATATTTTCGGAATCTGTGTATATCTAAAGTTATTGCGGTAATTTATCATAAATATTTAATGAAAAACTAAATTTTTATGGCGTTGAATAGTTCGCCCAAGTAACGATCTTCTTGTGATTGAGAAGCGAGTTCGTGTGTTCCACCCTGAATGTTGGGCTAAATAATCAAATTTTAAGATATTACGAAGGAAAATTTCGCTCTACACCCCTTCCCCTCCTTGAGTTGGAGTGGTTTCATAAAACACCAAAGCCCAGCTTTGATTTTTAGACTGTTATGTTGTCTAATACAACTGTTGCGGAAATAGTGAATAAGTATACCCTCGAGAAGGCTGAATGAATGCTGCGTATCTCCTCTAACTTTCCCTTACGATTTCGTTGTGGAAATTTAACAGGGAAATAATAAGTTGCTAATTTGTTTAATGACTCGTGATGCTATTTACACCGTGCATCAGAAACGTTGGTGGCGCCTGCAATATAACTAAAAACTATTAGGACCGCAAATAATTAATGAACTTCACGTTACCAGGGGACGCGTACAGAACAAAGTTAAACTTTGGGAAAGTTACACCTGTTTGTGAAAAAGCCCCAATATTCATTTAAGGGTCGGTAATCCGGTTGAAAAGCAAACGAGTTAAAATTTTTCTACGATAACTTTGATTGTGAAATTAAAACTTTGTAATGCCTAGAGCAGTTCCCTGAATGGATCAAAGCTGTTGTAAATATCTACCTCGTAAAAAATGGTATTAAATATTTCATACAATGGCTAAAGCTTTGTTAGACTTTATTTATGTCTATTATTTGCTCAATAATGGTAATCGTCAGTCGTCGTTGTCAGTTATAATTTTTGTATTATGATCCAAAGCTCTTTTTTCTAGGGGAAGCCATTCATAGTCGACTGTTACGTTATTCGAAACGACCCATTCTGAATGTATCTAACGACAAGTTGACATGATCAAGTAGTTTGCTACGAAAGATAAATTGACAATTTTTTCATGTTCTGAATAGAAAACGAAGATAATACGCCATATTTCCACAACAGATTTTCGCCTATAAGAAATAAATTTGATTCAATTCAACAACTAATCTGAATATTACCAAGACGGATTTTACCCAAAATGTCTTTCAAGTTCTAAATCCGATATTTTGGAATTAGAATGCGCTACACAATCTCGTCCTAAAACGTTCAGTACTTACAGACATGGGTTCTTCGGCAACAGTTACCTGGAACCGGGGAGAATGAAGCATCGTTGGAAATGTATCGTGAAGTAAACGGAGTCCTGTTTTTGTTGAAAGGAACTGGCTCTAAACCTAGTTGCGAATTAAGGAAACAGACAGAATAGAATAAAATCTGATAGCCTATAGTATCCTTCCGTATTACAAACCTTCTGTTTTTATTTGCATTGGTTGCATTGTCTTTTATTATTATTAATTCGACAAAATTCTATTAAACCACTAGCGCGGAATATTACTCTTTATACCTACAAAATCTCGATGTTTGCCAATGCAGAGCAATATTTATTTATTTACTTTAAATGAGGAAATTACGAATGTATATCGAATGTATAAATTTAATATAATTAATAATTAATTAAACTGGTGCACATCTCTAATTCACATCAAAAAGTAAATAAATAATAT
>NW_022170596.1:29692234-29723269 GCF_008802855.1 Photinus pyralis | reverse complement strand
AAAAAGCAGGTTGTCTTTGGTTTGAAGGTAAATTGAATTAATGAAGTTTCCAAGTTGGTTGAAAAAATAGATTTTAAGGTTCTAACTAATTGAAAAAGAGAGGCCATAATCACCCTTCTTTGTTCTTAATCGCGGGGATAGTAAATTAGGTTCAGGGAGAGAGATTAGTTGCCTAAAAGAAAAACGTAGCTTTAGTACCGATATTTGTTTCTTGCAACATTAAATTTCACGTTGAATGCGGAAAGTGAAACGAAGCAGATACTTTATGATCTATTTCACTAGAAGCCCTTAGAAGAAGCAACAGGTTAACTCTTTCAGTTTTTCAAAAGAAATAGATCTATAATTGCCTGAGTAAATAGTAACAAAATAAAGTTGAACTGGCCGTGGATACATTTTGGGTGAAATTTTGTAATGACTTAAAAAGTAAATAAAACCATCAGGGATTTCCCCACCCTGAAAATGAAACCCCTCTGTTACAGCTATTTCCAACAAATGATATGCGCTATTGTAACCATGGCCTATCTTATTAGGCCATGATTGTAACCACTTTCTTTCTCTGCCCATCCGAGACCTTTCAAGATATTTAGTTATATTTATATTATTATTATTTATATTAGTTCAATAGCTTGTAGCTCTGGCAACTGAGCTGTGAAAATCCATGGAATTCTTTGCTATGCTCTCGGTAAGAATCAAAATACCATTCAAATATATTAAGAAAATATTTTAGAAATTCATTATTTCTAGAATTATTTGCGCCTAGATTTGCGCTACTGTTGATTTTAGAGAGAGATCCTGAAAATTCCAAAAGTGGGAGCTAACTATGCGCCCACATTTTTGAATTTGGAATAATTAATTAATTTGGTATGCGCTACTAAAACCTGACCAAACCGTTACAGGGGACCGTAATCGACAACACCTAATCGAATTGGACCGCGCAATCGTCAAAAACGCCCGCAATATTAGACCAGGCAACACCACAACACAACATCGCGGAAAACCGGCCAAGGAAACGATAGAGCTTAGTTGGGAGCAAAAAGTTCGATTTCATATTTGTAGTATTTGTACTTTTGTAATCTAATCAGCTACAGCAATTTCAAATTTCAATTTAAAAGTTCAAATTTGAGAGAAAAAAAATTGTTTTTTGTGGGATCAATACGAGGATCAATATAAGTATCTTAACATATTGTCAAATTGTGACCGTATAATAAAAAAAATGTCAGTTTAATTTAAAGATTCTTATTCAAAACTAGGGCGCAGAAATGATCGTTTAAAACTCTGCAGAACACGCTATAAGGACACTACTGCCTCCCAAAAAGATATATGGAAAACGGTATAAGTATAAAATATAGCGCAAGAACCAAAATGTACACATAATGCTCGGCAGGAGAGAATGTCATGCCGGTCACAGAACACCTGATCCCTAACGTAATAACTAATAAACCATACAACTGTAGACCGGCATTAAGTGTTCTGTGACCGCCATTCTCTCCTGGCGATCCTAATATAAGTAACCATCAATCATTAAATTGTGTACCTACTGTCACATGTTGTCCCGTATCGCGTTTTTCTGCTTCCGGGAGAAAGAGTGACACTTTAGTCCCTTAAATGAATGACACGTTGATTTAGTCCACGAAGTGCAAAAAGTAATCTTTTGGTCCGTCGTTCCAACTCTGCATGCATTCAAATATTCCATCACGCGTATTGAACTTTGTCTCGTTGACGTTTATTGTTTAGGTTACAATAATCTGAGAACCCCCCATGGCCCCCATTTTAAGTTAATCACATTTCCGCCACCTAAAACGGCTAACACATTATCATGAAAGCGAAACGAGACACAATACTCTCCCAAACTCAAAACAACTGATTAGCATATCTCATTATACTTAAATAAACGGAGAAAGAGTATATTGACTAACTCAATTAGTAAGTTAGTCCGGAGAAAACTGGGGAAATCTCATAATTAGGTCCGAAATCATTTACCCCCCACCCTTTCCA
This sequence comes from Photinus pyralis, assembly GCF_008802855.1. NCBI lineage: Eukaryota > Metazoa > Arthropoda > Insecta > Coleoptera > Lampyridae > Photinus > Photinus pyralis. The sequence continues at coordinate 29,721,274 of NW_022170596.1, read as the reverse complement.
TTCACAAAACGTGAGCTTTTCCTCGACTTGTAATTAAAATCATCGCGACTGCATCGTTATGTAATCATCGGCTTAATTATACGGATTTTAAAACTTTTTGAATAGAAAGCGTTCATGAATTTTAATTACATTTACAAAGCCATCCCTGCTCGATGACATTTTTTGAATATATTTTATATTGCAACGGGAGATTTTTTAATTTAAATATCGATCAGCGTTGACAGGTTTCGGTAAAAAAATGCGAGACTCATATTAATTTTGCCCCGTAAGGGTAGTACAGATTAAGCGTTCGGTATTGTATAATCAATGTGCTATATGAAGCAGTTTCGCCGAAATATATCAGAATTTATTTGGTGGACGTCTTTCTCTATACTTAATAAAGAATTCAACTTTCTGACAGGGGATGCTGTTTTACTTCGTTTAGGGTAGCACGGAGTGCGCGAATTACAAACGTAACCGGATGATTTATATATTTTGTTCAAAATACATTTTTACCCTCATTTAACAAGCTTAGTTACATTTAATTCATTATTCAAGATGCAGAACTCATTATGGTGGTGTCACTTGGGACGTTGGGATATACTGCCATACAGCAATTTGTTTTTTAATGCTCTTATTTATTCGGATTCATCTTTATTTATGAGAATGAAGCGTTTATATCCTGAATATTATAATTCCGACTCGTCTTCATTATATAACTTTACATGGAACCACTTTTAGATAAGATTCGTATGAATTCGAATACTAATGAGTTCTTCCACTTGAGAGCAATATAGATTCAAGAGCTTGGTTAACTGAAATGGGAATTACGAATTGTCACAATACCGTAATTAGTACGCCCCTCTGGTTTAATTTGCAGATTACTAAAAACATCAGTGATTTTGTATACCGCTAATCGACGAAGGGCACTAAGTAGCTTTTACTAGTTTTGTTCAAGCTTCGGAAAAAACACAATAAATGGAGAGGAAGGTCTCTGCTTTCTATACAAAATTCTCATCGGCATAAGCGCCCATCTTTTTCTACTAACATACTTCAGGGTGGAAAACCGGTTTATTTAATCACTGTTTACGGGAATCTTAGATTTCTGCCCAAAATGTATCCACGGTTAGCTCAACTTTACTAAAATACCTTAATACAATGTCTTTAGTAAAATGAATCTTCCACCTTGGACTACCTTAATCCTAAATAAATACACAAAAATCAAAATGTTGAAATTTACATCAATCAATTTTAACCTTCCTCTACGGCCCTCCAAAAAATTACTACCCAAAATTCACAGTACGATATTGTACGCCACCACGTTATTTTAAAACCCATTTAAATAAACAATGTAGAAATACGGAATATCTGCTTTTTTTACACAAATTGAAAACCTTAACTTTGTAACACATCAGTTGTACAAATTCCCGTACCTACTGGTTATTGAATTTAAAATGGAAAACTTTTTACACTCCTAACCGAGTTCATACGCAAATTTTAGTTACAATAGAAAATGACTTTTAAACGTTTCACACAGTTACAAAATTATTGGAACTGGTTGTGGTGGTAACCGAAAATACGGTAAATAGTATGCGTATTTTCAATGTCACATTTTCTGCTTGTACTGTAACACATTGCATAGTTGCATACAGGAAGGTAGCATGGATGATTGCTTATTAAGTAAGTAGGCAGTCGAAGGCTAGGGTCGAACTTGCTAAGTAGTAATTTTAAATAAAAGATAAAATGTAGCTTTATTTCAAACAGGTTTTCTATAACCCAAAATTAAACCTAAAAACATTACAGTGTCTTTCAAGAATGTTCTTAGTTACGATTTAAATTTCTCAGAGGACGCAGTCCCTATTGGAGACAAGATCAAATATCTGGAGGTGATATACACATATTATACATATCGTACTAAATGGAAATTGTTTCAGTGGCTGCATCTAAATAATGTTTTCCGAAGTTTATCAGATGAGATCTATAAACTACATATGTCACTGTTTTACATTACAAGTTTTTTACGTTTTATTCAAATTCCTATGCCATCTAAGTATTTTCTTTGTAATGCACTAGTTTAAATGTAAATTATTCTTGTACCTAGTTCTTTATTATTGACACTAAAGGCCATCCAAGTGTTATAGATTTCGTATTACAATAGTTCTTTGTTTTGCCACCCGAAGTCGAGGTTTTCTTATTTTTTTAGGTGCACGCACTTGTTTGTTCAAAACCAGGTTCTGTGCCATTACTCGTAAAAAGAACGTACACTAGTTTTGTCTACCTGATTGTACGAGCAATTCGTGGTCGAGTCAAAATTTGCTTATGGGTAGTTAACGTAACTCTTGTTTGTTTGTTTGTGTTGTTATCTGTTAGAGATTGGCAGAAAACGCCCTTCTTGAGCTGAACAAGGACAACGACTCCTTGATATATCGTTTGATTACATACTGGTTTTCGATGCAATCGAATTATAATTACTACCTTTGTTTGATATTCACTGAACAATTATAGCTCCGTTGTTTTCTGCGGAACCCTGTTTTGATATTAATATTTACTCTGACTACGTGATGATCCTCTTTTTACCACAAATTAATTTAAAATTAAATGTTGACACTGCAGATCTGTCGGTCGCATTCAAAAACCATGTCTCAAAAAAATTTGAACCTCAAAGAATGTGTATTTCAAATGGAAGCGTTCTAATTTTCATGTTTATGTTTCATGTACGAGACCACTGTAAATAAGATGTAATAAATGTAAGTGAACTTCGAATCTTTGTCAACGCTACCGACCTCAAAAGCTATCTAACGTGTAAAATGGTTGAAAATTTGCATTTAAATGTTGCAATACACGTTAATTTATAAAAAGCGACGGGGTTTTCAAACGATAACGATAAGACTCTATGTACTTACCCCTAAACAATGGTTATTGTAATCCTGCACTCGCGAACGAGAAAAACTAACTGAAAGGCAAACGGAAAGCGCGGATTTCTGCATTGTATGACTATTGCGGATGACGTTGAAGTTACGTACAAGCTGCCACGACATCGACCGGCTTATCGTTTCCTGTACCGTGAAGGAGGACTAGAAAAACGACGATTTTCACGCTTCCGTGAATTGAATGTATGCAGAACGAAAATGAAATGATAGGTTTGTTTCGTTAGACCAATGTGGGCAGAGGTTTAGTTTAAATTTGAGCCCCCTTGTTATTTTACGTATCTGTTATTGGATTTTTACACAGTTCCTGAAACTTCAACAGGACGGGGAAAACTAAATTAAGGCAGAGGCTATTACGTGCACTTTGAGTACACGCAACAAAATTACTTTTATGTACGCACGGTAAGATAAAGCAAAGTAGAGATGGGTCAGGGTGATTAAGGGATGCTCTTCTACTACTAATTAGCAAAAATAAGGATGTAAAAGAGAGAAAGAGCTTACTGAGGGGGAACAAGATAGACAAAAATATCTTTGTTCTATGCTTGATCAAACTAAAAGCGTAAAGAAATGGAATGGGTTGAACATAAACAATAATGGTAGTCGAAGAATAACTGAATTAATGGAAATTTAGTTCAAAGATATAGGACTATAACAATTGGTTTCCAAACGTTACCAACAATCGTTGAAGACGCAGTATCGACGAAATTAAAATATGATTTTGAGTCGTAGCCGCAATCGTTTCCGAGTTCAGAAAGGGCGCTGTCGCCAAATCTGTAATCATAAATCAGATTGCTGAAATTTGCACCACTGAACATCTAACAAATTTGACGTACTTATAACGGGCGATCAAAAATGAGTTGCTGTCGAGTCGCCTTTGGAAGTTCAAGTTAAGTACGATTTACCATGTAAACAAAAATTCCAAAGGTGACTCGACAGCAACTCATTTTTGATCGCATAGTACACATACTGTAGGAAATTTTCTTCTCTACAATTTTTCTCCATTGAGATTTCTTCTTAAAATGCTTAGGTTTAGAGTTATTGAGAAAAATTTCAAAAAAGGTAGATTTTATCCCACTTAGGGGGTGGTTTTAGGGTGACGGGCTCAACGCCTCGACGCTGGAGTTTTAGAGGGAGTTTAGACCCTTATAACAAAGTATACCTTGCCAAATTTCAGGTTGCCTCTAATTTGTTGAACGTTATCCATATAACACGATGGATAGGCCCTGCGCTAATTATGTATAGCGGGCGAGAAGGTCCATTTCAAGGATTTCATTTTCTTAAAAAAAGTATTTTTAGTACACGATTTATGTTTAGTATATCAGTGTCAAACAATTTGTTAAGTCTTATGTATGTATTCTATTTGGGGGCAAATGTTGACAAGGACCAAATTGGAAAGGTAATGAGAGATGTGGTTGGGTGGGATTATGGTAATAAGCGAAACAATTTTTCTCTCTTTAGTTTCATTCGTACCGTCATTTCTCCAATTCAAGTTCTTGTGATAACTCGAAAATTTTATCTGCTCGTAAATTTCTAAGGAAACTCGAATTGCGGTTAATTATAATAATTGTATGTCAACTAACTGAATACAACTGTTTGGATAATTGGAGACGCTGGTGTTTGCTGTACTGAATTAAAAAGGAGTTGTGCAAATATGAAGGTAACCGAAAATGGATACCTCACATTTCGACAAAGATCATTTGTAATAACCCTAATCGTGTCATTACATTTGTAATCTCTTTGCATTCCCCATCGCTCCAATAGCGATTTCAGTAAAGACAAAGAACGAGTTAAAAGAGTTACAATTCCGAATTTTTTTGTCACTTATAATTGCACAAGAGGTTTGTATTTTACCGAGTAAATTTGGGTTGTTTAGGTAATGAAAATCTGTTGCCTAGCAATTAGACGAGATAAACTGTCAACTAATAAAAATGCGACACCGCAGGTGGAGCATTTTTAGGTTGACAGTTTTTCGAGTTCAATTGCTAAAAGGCAACAGATTTGAATTGCAACAACACAAATTTACTCGGTTTAAATACAAACCTCGAGTGTAATTCGGCAGGACAATTTAACGAACAAGAAATTCACATAACTAATCAATTACTGACAGACGTCAAACTAGTCATATGGGAAAGGATAATGCGATAATTGGTTCGAAAATGAATAAGTGAAAAAACCACTAGTACATTTGTCGCTGGAAAAGTTGCAGGTAACTTTTGCCGCTGTCAAAGTGACAATTTCACTGCGGCTTATGCGATTTTTTATACATGAGTTGAATTGTCTGTAATATTTTCATCCCATTACCGGTTTCCAAACCCTTTAATCGCATTTTCACGAATTCCGCAAAATTAGGGAGATAATGAGATATTCCATTAGTCGACAATAAACTTTTCCCAAACAATGGCAAAACAAATGGGAAATAAATGTACTCGGAAATGTGAAAATTTAACCGTGAAGTTTTAGTATACGGAAAGGTACAATTTGCTCGTCGGTTTTTTACGTTCAGAAAATAAATTCTCTTCTGTATTTTTACGAATACAATTAATATGCAATTGTTAATGTAAGTTTTCTCTCGCCATAATTTGAAAACAACATCGTAGGCCGTAGCATAAGAAAAAATTAAGAATTATTAAATATTTATCTCCCAAAGCAATTTATAGTGATTGACCGGATTCGTACTCCTTGATAAATTAGTAAGAAATGACATGTCATATACATAGCAATGCTATAAAAGTAAGTAAGTATAAAAGTAATTGGCCAAGTAATCCAGGTTATAATGCACAATCGGCAATTATAAAAATAAATCATAAAATCAATGATAGGCGTTAACAAGTGAATAGATGAACATGCAATAAATTAGCGTAACTTTTTCATTGTTACCACCCTTGTTACCGGTGACTAGTTTAATTAATTTTATAATAATAAAGCTACGATAGAGTGAACATTTTGCTTTTCTGTTTGTATACAATTAATAATGATTGATGGCCCAAAAAGTTCAATACATTGTGAAACTCCTCTACTTTGGTAAGGATTACATTTAGCAAAACACCCCAACCGGATACATCAGTGCCATTTTGTAAAAACGCTACTGACTGCCATAAAATGGCGGTATAACGTGCAAGATAAGTTATTTTGCAATTTTTCGTCCAGTGCACTTGCCCTGTATCGCACGAAATCCAATTACAATCTTTCTGACACCCTTCAAAAGATAAGCGTACAATTAACGACCTGCGCCGCCGAGTTTAGGCACAAAACGCGCAGCAGTTCCCTTTGTTTTGCAACCTGCACGCGTATTCACCGACGAAATTGATTAACAACAATTAAAACTTACCCCGCCTTCCTCACGGCCCCGGTGCAATTAAAGGAAGCAGCAGCGGTGCCCGTCTGTTTCGCTTTGTAAGGTGAATTCATAACGCTCTCGCCATCATCTTCGTCCGAAACGGCCGTTGTAAGGGACATACGTTCATCATCCGAAATCTGTAACGAATTTTTCATCAAAACTCGCATGGTTATTTGCGCAAAATCTCTACGTTAATTGACAGTCTATTACATGGGTTTTCCTGTCGCTCATAAAAAAACCAATGTCCCGGGTAAAATATCGATACATTCCCGGTTTGATTGAACGGAATCATTCAAAAATAATGTTGTTTTTATGTTCTCCATCACGATGAAAGCGAAAGCTTGAGTATAATTTTGCAATTCAAAAAGTCTAAAATATGATTTCGTGCTTAATCGCGAACTTTTATGTGATAGTTAAACATGTTTATGGCAGCGACAAACTTTTTTATGTTTTCGATTAGGTTGTTAAATAATTATGTAGGCTATAAAGGCGTTCGCTCGATAAACGCAGGTAATTTCGAACTTTTTGCATAAACAGTTTCTCGAGCTTTCCATATTTTTCTTTATGTTTTGAAATATTTAGATTTGTCGCCCTAAGTGAGAGTGGACTTCAGCGCATTTCTCTTTCTGTGTTTTGCACAAGGGATGTTTATAACTCCTGAGGTGCGGTTTCACGAAACTTTCCTGTCTACGGTTTTCGCTGTGATCTTGGTTCAGAACAAAGCCGAATATTGAAAGCTAATTTTAAAATAATATCGACTTTTTGTAAAAATTGTTGCTTATAGTAAACGCATCGCTCTTCGGAAAGCGAGATTTTGAAAGACAAATATTTGCTCACTTTAAACCGAGAATTTGCACTATTTACTACACATAAGAACAGAAATGTGCAAACTAGGTCAGCGGTATGTACAAAATTTGCTTATTTACAACTAGGTTTAGTTCTTGTACACAGAAGTAAGTAATTTAACTGAAATTTATTAAGACAAAGAGTGTATTTACACGGCACAGGACTTCTCCAGGGATATGCTTACCTAATTTCAGAAGTAAATTAAGTCACCCAACTTTTCTGGGGGTTGTTAAAGCATTTTAACGCACTAATGAAAACGTTGTGAAAGCAATTAGCTCCTCTTAAAAGAGGCTACTTTCTATCTCTCCGCAAATGAGAAGGTTGGTTTTACGCATATTTTGGCTTCAGCTCCTTCAATAAGGTTGGCCCTGTATGTGGAATATTTTTTTTAAGTAAATCTGGCGAGTTTCTACAAATAAACGCAAAGTGTGATCGTTTCGTTTAAATTTGTATTTCAGTATTTGTTTTTCCTTTTAGAAATTTGTGTAGAGTGTAGGTGCTACAAGTAAGCCACATCTGGTCGAATTTTGTGTGATTTATAAAAGGTAAAAAGCGAAATTTAATTAATGCACAAGCGGTTCTGATAAGAAGATGCATGTATTACGAACGTGTGCCAGTTTCGTGTTATAAGTGGGGACGTTAGACACGTTCCGTCCGTGTGTTCCGTGTGTTGCTTTGGTTTACATTAAGGTATGAAAGGTAGTTCGTAACAATACAAACGATTCGTTTAGGATTTTTTCAGGAATGCAAATTAGGTTTTCCTGCAGTTTTCCTAATTCGTAAGGTTCGGAGTATAACTTAACCTTAACCTTCTGCAGGCGCACCCCTAAAAAACATTATGCAGGTCAGAGGGATAATAAATAAATAAATAAGAGTTATCCAATGAAGTTTCTTGCGGTGGGATTGTACTACTAACAGTAGTTCAACCTCAGCTCAGTTGACTGACACATTTAACCTTAAAACCTTAAAAATTAACCCCTAAACTCTCTCAAAATAAGGTTATTCAACATTTGATTGATTTGAACATTCATAAAGGCTCTTTAAGCACCTTAGAAGTTGTCTTCGGTCTTTTAGAAGCCGTTTGAAACTGACTTTTACAGACCCCTCAAAACATTTAAATGTACGTACAAATCCATAAATCTCGAAAAAGCTTTTAACACCGCTTGAAGATTCGGATGTTACGTACATAAAAAATCCCTAAAAGCTCTGAGAGACTCACTTAGAGAGAATACATGCGGTGGCTTCAGATTGCTTTTAAAGGTTAGAAGACGTTCTAAAAACTCCAAAAAACAGACATTTCTGAACCCTCTGGGACAAAAACTGGAACTCTAGAAGAGGCACTTGGATAGTGTGAGAACTTTTGAAATTTCTTCAATTCTGTGCTAGAGATCTGAAGATCTTAAACGATCTCAGTGGTTTACAAGATTAAATGTTGGAGCTTAAACCCTGAAACTAAAACTTTACGGGTCAAAGATTAAGGTCCTAAACTTTTCTTTGAAACAAAAGCTCTATTTTCAAAGTTTTAAGCCGAGACTTTGAAGTTATCAAAATTTTAAGTGTAAATGTGACTTTAAATATATAGAAGCTTGTTTACAGTTTAAGACAAAAGCAAAAATTTGAGGCCCAAAGCTTTATGGTGAAAATTTGAGGTTTAAAATTTGATCCAATATTACTTTTATGTTGGAATAATGGAAGTCAAAATTTGAGACTGGGAGCTTGTCATTTAAACATGCAAGTTTAAAGACTTAACGAAACAAACGAAATCAAAGCGTTTATTAAAAATTATTAATAAACAGTTAACGTGTCATCAAATTTGATCTAAAATGGACCCATGAGTTGGCCGGTCAAATCGAGTATAGATGGGTAAAGTGAATTAATTGGCAAAGGGATCTACGGACCAGAGGATCTTTACCCATTCCATTTTTCTGATGATACATGGTATCATGCCTGATTAAAAGCACAAGGTTAGAAGCCGTTGCGTTTGAAGTTTCAAGTTGAAAAGTTGGAATGGTTTAAAGTATGACGTTCAAAGGTTGAAATTGACATCTCAAAGTATGAACTTCAAACTTTCAAATTTGAGCCTTAAGATTAAAAGCTTGACCTATCAGTCTGACTGAAAATTCACTTTGAGTCACTTGAGGTTAGAAACTAATACTGCAGTACTGCAGTTTAATGTATGATGGTTGAACCTTACGTTTTTAATAACTTGATTACTTGTCCATAGGTTCAGCGTTTGAAATCTGGGAGTTAGCTTAACGTCTATAGCTCACATAGTTCGATATCTGGGTTTGGAGTTCGAAACTTGAAGTTTTTAAGAAATCCTTAACAAAGCCCAGGCTTATTAATAGAGGATATCCACAAAGATCTAATATTGCAAATGACCAAATGGTTAACTCTGGTTGGTACTCCTTTGATATAATATGAAGTAAGAATTGCGAAACCAAATATACTTATAAAAACGACACTGCTAAATTCAACTGATGTTTCTACAGGAAGGTGTTCCTACTTATTTTTTATTTTGATTATTTGATGAAGACGTTTGCTGTGCGATTTCTAGAATTTGTTGTTGAGGAGAAAACGGAAGTACACCTCTTGTGCACGTCTTATATTCATTTGTTAAAACTGTAACTGCGTTTGATAACGATCCGTCTAGTTCCAATGAAAAGCTTGCGTAATTTGCATAAATATCCTTTATTTGCCAAAAAAGAAAGCCTAAAAGTTGAACGCGTTGTATCACGAAATCGCATTTAATTTTTAAAAACTCGACACGTGTCGCTTGTTACGCTTTAATTAAGTGCGAAGCCTAATTAAGCTTAATTTTTGCACACGTCTGAAACTGTCTCAAAATATTTAAACTGACTGACGGCGCCTAATTACACAAATACAAGATTTCTTGTTGAGTTAACAATCCCAATTAAAATTAATCGACAATTTTATCCCAACGTTTTCAGCAGATTTTCCGCAAAGCGTTCAGATTTCGAAGGATTTAATAAGGAAGGAAACAATGTTCTAATTCCCGTTCATATAAAATTGACAGATTACAGGGGAATTACATTAGCTCTGGACCAGTACCAGATTTGCCGTTTTTAATAAAACGAGACGGCAAAATCATCGCCGAGTCGAGGAAGTCTGTTAAGAGGAAGTAAATATTTTCTTTTAAGATCTATCAATACGCTTGGAAGCAATTTCCTATCGGAATTTTGATCAAATATGAGATACGTGCATTTAATATGCGTGGGATATGAAGAATGTAGTTGCGAAATTCCGAAGCTTATATCATTTAACGGGCAATTTTAAAGTTAAGATGCCAGAAATTTCTTTCGTGATATATACGCAAATTCACCGAGTTACAACATACCTTTTCTCTTTGACTTTATTACTTACACTAACGACAATAGGTGGGTTCCGTTGTCTTTGACATACTCCTGAATGAAATTCCGGGATTAATTTTGATTAATTGCTACAGGTTAGAAATTCTACTCACTGTAGAAAGTTTTCAAGTCACACAGTGAATTTTGGGAAGTTTTATATTTACCCCCCGCTGTTTGCTTTCTCTCCACCTTCTTTTAATTTACAATTCTTGGCTATTAACTACTTCACTTGGTTACACTTCCATTTAAACTTTTACTCTGGTTAACGGAACCAGTAGAACCTCATCTTAATAAATTAACATTTTGAATCAGCAGCGCATACCAGATTAACAACTCGTCTGCCGCTTAAAACATGTTGAATGGGTTGAGATATTCAGATGAGTTACGGCCATTAGACGATACAATAGACCTGTTTATCTAGAATGATAGTGGTTCATTGAACAGGAAATTATGGATAACATCAACATAAATTACATGGCGTGTCGCGTGTCGTAAGGGGTATAAATCACAACACACACGTACAAAAGGGTGACTGAAATGGTTCTACATTTGGAATTAACGCTGTCACGGAATTTTTAGCATTTGTAACACTCGCATATGGTAAGGTTTAAGGTTACGCGAAAGAAACATTTTGGCTTAGCTGTTAACTGGACCCATTCTTATCACTACTCAACAGTTTCACGCTCCATCCATACAGGTTTGCTACATCTAGGTACTAAAGTCAAATTATTTACTTCGCGGTTTAGGTTTTTTTTAGTTCGCAACTTTCACTGTCTAAGCCACTGTAGGAATTTTTTTAATGTAGGTATTCTGCGCGATGAAATACGAGTAAATAAACTGAATTTTTCACTTTTGAACTATTAGAATATGTGAAACATTCATTCGTTTCAGCATTTTTCTCTGGTAGTGAAACGCGCAAAGCACGTGACCTTTATGAAATTATAAAAAAAGGGTCGATCATTCGCTTCGTTTTGCCCGGTATTTACTCTTTAGTGAGATGGAAAAGAAGTCATAACTTGTAAATTCTTTAGATATTTGGATGGAAATTCAAACTTCTAGTTCTCATTTTCGTTCTTAGAATAGTTGATTCAACTTCTCCATTAAAGAAGTCGTCCGTGTAAAAGAAATTAAAAGCTACGGTATTTATAAAAAGGCCCGAAATGTACGAATCAGAGAGGAGTGGCCGTAGAACAAACATCAGTAAATGTGGTACAGCAGGAAATTTGGACTTTTCGTCACCCGAAAATATTTGGTACCGCTCTGTCATAGTGGATTAAACAATTACTTCTTCTAAGAACGTTCAAGCTGTTGATGCTACCGTAAAAAAAAGGTTTGACCAACCCAAATCTCACCTTTTATGCTTTTCGAACTTTCACCGTCATCAATTCGTTTCACACAAATCGATTCAAAGCTGATTGATGAGTCCAAGTTGCTCACACCAAACGGTGTTTACCTATACGAGTATTAGCGGGTCACTTTTGCCTTTTTACATTTTACGAATGGATGTCATTGCGGTTAAGTGAAAAACCTGACAACCATTATTTAGGCTTGATTTATTATATTGCCTGTTATTCGAGCTTACGAACAATATTAATAGTGCCTCTTTTTATCCGCAGAGAAAAAGATAAATATATTTTCGGAATCTGTGTATATCTAAAGTTATTGCGGTAATTTATCATAAATATTTAATGAAAAACTAAATTTTTATGGCGTTGAATAGTTCGCCCAAGTAACGATCTTCTTGTGATTGAGAAGCGAGTTCGTGTGTTCCACCCTGAATGTTGGGCTAAATAATCAAATTTTAAGATATTACGAAGGAAAATTTCGCTCTACACCCCTTCCCCTCCTTGAGTTGGAGTGGTTTCATAAAACACCAAAGCCCAGCTTTGATTTTTAGACTGTTATGTTGTCTAATACAACTGTTGCGGAAATAGTGAATAAGTATACCCTCGAGAAGGCTGAATGAATGCTGCGTATCTCCTCTAACTTTCCCTTACGATTTCGTTGTGGAAATTTAACAGGGAAATAATAAGTTGCTAATTTGTTTAATGACTCGTGATGCTATTTACACCGTGCATCAGAAACGTTGGTGGCGCCTGCAATATAACTAAAAACTATTAGGACCGCAAATAATTAATGAACTTCACGTTACCAGGGGACGCGTACAGAACAAAGTTAAACTTTGGGAAAGTTACACCTGTTTGTGAAAAAGCCCCAATATTCATTTAAGGGTCGGTAATCCGGTTGAAAAGCAAACGAGTTAAAATTTTTCTACGATAACTTTGATTGTGAAATTAAAACTTTGTAATGCCTAGAGCAGTTCCCTGAATGGATCAAAGCTGTTGTAAATATCTACCTCGTAAAAAATGGTATTAAATATTTCATACAATGGCTAAAGCTTTGTTAGACTTTATTTATGTCTATTATTTGCTCAATAATGGTAATCGTCAGTCGTCGTTGTCAGTTATAATTTTTGTATTATGATCCAAAGCTCTTTTTTCTAGGGGAAGCCATTCATAGTCGACTGTTACGTTATTCGAAACGACCCATTCTGAATGTATCTAACGACAAGTTGACATGATCAAGTAGTTTGCTACGAAAGATAAATTGACAATTTTTTCATGTTCTGAATAGAAAACGAAGATAATACGCCATATTTCCACAACAGATTTTCGCCTATAAGAAATAAATTTGATTCAATTCAACAACTAATCTGAATATTACCAAGACGGATTTTACCCAAAATGTCTTTCAAGTTCTAAATCCGATATTTTGGAATTAGAATGCGCTACACAATCTCGTCCTAAAACGTTCAGTACTTACAGACATGGGTTCTTCGGCAACAGTTACCTGGAACCGGGGAGAATGAAGCATCGTTGGAAATGTATCGTGAAGTAAACGGAGTCCTGTTTTTGTTGAAAGGAACTGGCTCTAAACCTAGTTGCGAATTAAGGAAACAGACAGAATAGAATAAAATCTGATAGCCTATAGTATCCTTCCGTATTACAAACCTTCTGTTTTTATTTGCATTGGTTGCATTGTCTTTTATTATTATTAATTCGACAAAATTCTATTAAACCACTAGAGCGGAATATTACTCTTTATACCTACAAAATCTCGATGTTTGCCAATGCAGAGCAATATTTATTTATTTACTTTAAATGAGGAAATTGCGAATGTATATCGAATGTATAAATTTAATATAATTAATAATTAATTAAACTGGTGCACATCTCTAATTCACATCAACAAGTAAATAAATAATATTGTACACGTTCTACGTATATATTTTGCACATATGCATTGAATGTTTTGTTAATTTTGTTTTGCGAGTGAAACAAAATACGTGATGTTGTTGGTCAATATAAAACAAAATGTGCCGTTCCATGTTAAACATCGAATTACGCACTATAACAAAGAGCATGGGGCGTTCCTTGTGGTTTTAATTGACATCGTTACAACGCGCTGCTAATAGATCATCAAAAGTCTACGCAAATGGGTCGGCATTAGTAAAAGTATTAAAGCTTTATTTGTCAAAATAGTGCACTAGGAAGTGGAGAGGGGGCTATCATAACACAAACAATAGACAAAAGCCCTTTGAAAAAATTATAATTCGGGAATTGGTCTGGACGGACGGACGGACGGACGAACATACCTGTTTAATATCACCTAAATGAATGTGAACAGACCGCATGGTGTTGTCCATGTCATTTGCCATTCTTAGATGCTAATATTGTCAAGTAATCAGCAAATATACCGCGATAACTACTAATGACATCACCAATCTATGTATATTTATATATAAGAAAAATAGGAGGGAGGGTAAATGCTACCCTGTGGCCCTCCCCCATGCATATCCAAAATGCATGAATAAATTGCAATGATTGGACCGAAACCCATGGTGGTTTTCCGATAATAATTCGATAATTCGTTTGGCAATTAACTTATCAAGTATTTTACCAAATTCGGTAAATGGAAATCGCTCGGTGATTATTCATAATTTTTGGATCAACTTTTTTGAATATCCACACACCTTTGGCGAGTTTAAAAGCCCTTAAGGGTATCTGGAAAAATACCCGAAGCGAAAATATTGTTTAACAATACCGCATAGTAATTTAATAATTTCAAGAGCACAAAGTGTGAAAACTTTCGAAGTTGAACGCCGGAAGACGGACTACTACGAACATGTTATAAACTTCCCTAATAGCTACAGGTGTAGAAAGAATGTTTTCGGGCAAGGAGGAGATACTTTTGAGGTTACCTTAGAATATGTTACTAGATCCACCGATATTGCCTTTTGGATGTTCGTGTTGGGACTCGTTAAAGGCATTATGATATCACTTGAGGATTTTGACAAGGCATATTATCAATAATGAAATCCGGTATAGTAGATTTAAATTTTTGGCATCAGATCGATTTATAATTTTCCACACAGTTTTGCTTCCATTATAGAGGACTATTTCTCTGACAACATTAATTTCTTTTGCTTTGCGCAATAATTTCCTGTACAGGGTGCCCATTATGTGTGGAATATAGTACTGTGCGATTTTTGACCACCCGTTATATATATGGGTAAATAACGACTGTGTATACACAATTTTTTTAAATAGAAGTTGTTAAGGATTTTATTTTTCGTAACAGTGCAGCACTCAGTTGTTTTTATTTCAGAAAACAAATGAGTAACGAAACAATTGAATTAAAAAAATTTAGATTATTGCTATTGATGAAATTACTTACTAAAGAGTTTTTTGAAAAACTTTCTTGCTTATAAAAGTACATACTAACATGTTACATCATCGAAAAGAAAAATCAAATGAGCCTAATGAAAATGGTACATTGCTATTTAAAAAATCAATTGTTTGTCGTACTCACTGGTTTTCTGAAATAAAAACAACTGAATGCTGCCTTATTGTCGCGTCGTGCCATTAAACTCGTTGCGCGTGCTTAGACTTGATTATACACTTGTATCTTAATATACAAGAACATGAATAGTAAAAATTTTTTGCGCATCTTTGAAAAAGAGTAGCGCTTATAATATTCATTTTGGCTGTTCGGTCGGTCAGACGGTCGGCTCATCGGCTGTAAAAGCAAATTCTTTGCATGCAAATTATATTTCAGCGCACGAGTACTTTCCAAATTGTTTATTTGATATCTGTATTCGGCAATGTCGTTATCTAAGTGTGATCAGCAATCAACAACATAGGATTAAACCATTCATTTCAGTAGGGGGTGGAAAGGGTTAAACTGGAAAGAGAGGATTCGAAATTTAAGGAATATAAGCGTGGTACTTTCTTAACTCATCAATCGCCACAAGGGGGTTGAAATATTATGATGATTATGATATTAATATGAAATATATAAGCGCGGTTAAAATAGTTAGAGTGACTAAAGGTGTTTATTTTTCATTATGCCTATTATATACCAATTATATCTGTCATATGAGATATGGCATATACACTGAAAAAAAAGAAATGTTGTCGCAACTAACAATTAGTTACTCCAACTAATTTTTTTAGTAGCTATAGCCTCAACAAAATTATTTGCTGTAGGAAATCAACATAACTTGTTGGAAGTAAATTTGTTCCAGTAGCTAAAACAATTACTTGTGACAAATTATACAAGTTAGTTAAGAAAGCATACCATTTTTGTTTGAGGAACTAAATAAGCTTGCAAAAAAATTTGTCCCTGTAACAAGTAATGCTTAGTCGCAGCAGCAGAGCGGTATTGTTATATAAACTAACGAGTATTTGCTGGACCTCCTAATTTGTCCTTTTTTATCTTTGTTGTAGTAGCAGGGCCGTGGCATCCAGTAGGGCAACCGGGCAAGTGCCCTAGGCGCCAAATTTTGCTAGGCGCCAAAAAGTCCTAAAATTTTTTAAAATAAAAATTATACAAAAGTATTTTACAAAGTTTTTATTTTGCAATTTTAAGTGCACTTGAGTCAGGATTGATCGTAAATAAGTAATATAATAATTGTAAAATAAGTATAGTGAATTTGCTAAAGTTAAAGCTAGAAAAGTAAATTTTAAATAATATTTAGTCAAACATTTTTTTAAAAATAAAAAGTATGCAAAATCTGTATTTATATATTTTAAGAAGTACATTATTATTTATAATAAAAAATATGCAAAGACCACATTATTATTATTGTTATTATTATTATTAAAAAAGGCGCGTCGGACAAACTTTGCACTAGGCGCAATTTTACCTTGCCACGCTCCTGTGTAGTAGCATACCATTTATGCTGGAAACTCATAAATTGTCTCAAATGATTAGTTGGATTAACTATGAATCCTGGTTGGAACAATAAATTTTCCGCTCTGTCTGCATCGTCCACGCGTTTTGGTGATGTCAATTAAAACAAATCACTTTTTTTTTTAAATACACATTTATTAAATCACTTACTGTTTACCTAACTACAAAAGAAAAACTTTTTTATCATTAACATCTCCAAAGACAAAATATAAAACACTTAAATTAAAACCGAGATTAAAACTTACCTACACTACATGTAAACAGCTTTTACATATACAGCGTGTTTCGAAATTCGCGCACACGGACTATGGGATGGTGTTATACAAAGAAAACTGAATAAAAAGTTCCTCGACCAGTTTCTGATCAGACCGGCACTTTTCGAGTTGTCGTTGTTCGAAAAATCTAAAAATGAAAATGCCGGAAAACAAAAGATAGTTCAAAACAATTTATGGATTAAAGTTACACTTACCTTCAAACACCAAAAGTAGTTCCGGGAATCCCCATTGTTCCAATATATCACCTACACTTTGTTCAGCCATTGAAAAAACATTAAAATACTAAAAGTTCGTAATGTAAATAACCGAAATTCAGTAGGTACAAGATTGACGACTTACCGTGAAAAAATGAGCTAGTAATTATGACACTGGACAGGGTCACAGAGTACTTTGTAATGATGTCCTCTCACATCTGGCTGGCACTCTGGGACATGCAAGGCAAGGTGAGATAAGCACATCCTGTCAACTACTTGGGAATTGCATGATTGCAGTATTATAAATAAAATTTTATATTATTTTCGTCCTTCAAGTTAAGGAATTTAGTATGTTGTCACAAATACAGTGGTATTAGGTTATATCAGCAAACTGCTTTTTGTTATGAAGGCATACTTTTATGTTCATGGAATCAATGCAAAATGCTCGTTGGCGCTCTTAACAAAAAATGTTTGCTATCCTCCAACAAAGTTTCATTATTAACCCCAGGAAATCGCAACTACTTGGGAAAACTAAAGCA
Source organism: Photinus pyralis (assembly GCF_008802855.1). Taxonomy (NCBI): domain Eukaryota; kingdom Metazoa; phylum Arthropoda; class Insecta; order Coleoptera; family Lampyridae; genus Photinus; species Photinus pyralis. The sequence continues at coordinate 29,703,551 of NW_022170596.1, read as the reverse complement.
GTAAATTATTTAGTTCTAAAAACCATTTCTTTTTGCTGCTGCAACAATATGCATGTAGCAATTCTAAATTTGTTACCACAAGGAAGTCATTTTTTTCAGTGAGGCCATATCGATCGAGGGCATATATAACTCCGTCATAAGCGCCATTATCCATTATGGATTGTCATCTCATTATGCCCTCAAACGGCCTGTCATACTGACGAAGTTATATTATGTAACAAAAAAAGATGCTACATGATTCATATGAAGTACTTTAATGTTGGTCATTACAGTAGTCATTACATTTGTATATTGGAAATGCATTATTTGGAACGATGAAAAATAAAATTGTGTATGCAACTCAGGCATTACTCGATATTTAACCCTCGGACGACAATCTGTCGTCCTCGGCATAAATATCGCCTTAATGCCCTTGATGCATAAATAACTTTTTGACGAGTTGGCTACGTCAAAATATCAGTCAAATAATATTTTACAAAAAAGTGCTGAAGGTCTGTGCGCTTTTTGACATCACATTCGAAAAAGTTAGCAGTGGCGCAAAAAAGGCTGCCATTTCATTTAAGACCAAGTTGCAATTATAAAACGCTTCGAGAAATGACTACGACAGCCGTCTAACTGAGAAAAATCAATTAATTATTGACTGAAAATACATCAAATGGCAATTAGCAGGATGTCACAGAAATCCACGATCCCTTCTAACTGTGTTAGTATGTCGGGCGTCTTTACAAATAAAATAAGGAGTTGATTAATGAATGTTTGTCACTTTTCCTAAGCTTGTTTTGATTCTATTGTATGAAATGGGTCGCAATGTATTGTGTTTGTAAAAGTTAATGAATAACTTGTATAATTTAATTGCTCGCGTAAATGTTTTAATCAAAAACAATTTACTGGCACCAGCAGGATACATTTAAGTCAGCTTTACTTTCAAAGTTACATACAAAATGTAAATAATTACCACACTTAAATTAAGGATGCTGTCACAGGGCATTCGCAAAAACGCCTTGTTTTGCCAGTGCAAACTTTCCAGCTAAAAGCCGCTTTACATTAGGCAATTTTAGTGCAATGCAAGGCTTGTGCTATGCAATCTAAAATTGCCTTGCATTGCTTATTACGGTTTTACATTTATGCAATTGTGTTGCAACTTTTGTGCAAGTTCAGAAAAGTGTTGCAGTACTGACAACATATTTTTCAAAAATTGAAACTTTTCCACCATCAAATAGATATAAATACACATACCTGTTGTTATTAGCCATTGTAACAAAATTACAAGTTACATTTGTTACTTAACGAATAAATAAAGTTTTTCTCCAACCACCTGAATAAGACGCTATTTTGTGACGGTGTTCGGTACGTAAAATTGACGTTTTGCGGATTAATCGCTTTCACCATGGCAACTGTACAAAAAGTGGATACTTTTGGTCCTAGTACCAAAAAGAAATTGACCTTGAAAGTTGACCAATTAAAAAATTACAATCACGGAGATATGTCACATTGACATCGGTTTACATTGCAGGTTGTAAGATATTTCTATACATAAAAATCAAATATTTTTGCATATTCAATGCAAATAATGCTGTTACCTATACGTATGTACATGTATTGAAAATGATTTACGCTCGCTATTTTTATTTAAACCATGTGTAACGTAATTTACATATTCGATGAACGTAATTTTAATACGTATACCTACAACCCGCCGTCGCGCGTAACGCCATCTACTTCAGACCCATTGCACTATTATCTGTCATTTTGAATTCAAAATTTGAAAAAGTTAATTGCAATTAATTTTAATTAAAAAACTGTATGGCAAGTTTTTTATTTCAATACAAAATATAACAATATTAATTGTGTATGCATTAGAAATGACTGAAACTGATAGCGACATGGATTGCACTCCGCCAGAGATTATACAAACGGCAGAACATGCTACCTCAAGATTTGCTCCCTACAAAGTCACGAGAGGTGAGAAGTAAGAAGTAAGAACGAATAGGTTATAAGTTAACCTAAAAACTAGAGTGGCATGACACGTGAGAACAAGAAAGCAGATGTTCTTATACTAGTAGTGAAACTGTGACTGAATCTAAATTCGAATATAATTTGAAGTAAAGGGGGTTGGAGAAAAAATTTTATGTTTTATTCGTACAAAAAATGCGTTTTCGGGACTCGGAAGGTTGCTGGACTCCGCTGACGCGTCGTCCAGCAACTATCTTCCTCGTCCCGAAAACTGACATTTTTTGTACTAATGAAACAAATAACTATTTTAGGTTATTAAAAATAACACACGCGAAACCAAATAAATTGTGGTATTGACAAAATTACTAGAAAAGTTACTAGAACTTGCGCCAAACTTGCAAGTGAAATAGAACTTTCTCTATTTATTTTTCTTGCACCTGAATTGCGTATGAACATGCGCAGTAACGTATCTCTAACTTGCATTGCTCTTGCATTGCACGAAAATTGCCTAATGTAAAGCGGCTAGTGGATTAGTCTTTACGGATTAGTGGCAACGGCAACCTACTTCATTCGCATGTTGTAATTGATAGATATTGTTTTACATCCCTGCTTGTTGGTGCAGTCGATTTTTGGTAAAAAAGGAAGGTTGTACACTGCCTTTTTTTGAGCCCCGAAAAAAAATTGTCTCACATCGACCCGGAAAAAAATATTCTTATAGAATGTGGCCTGTAGAATCCACAATTTCAAACAGTTCCAAGATTGGGCTACTAGTTCAAAAGTTACAGCCTTTTGAATTTTCTTTCGAAATTGGTTTCTAGTCTATAACTTTTGATTGAGAAGTCTGATCGAAAAAGTACGAATTGTGTTGGATTCTACGCACCAAAATTAATAAGCAAAAGTGTTTTCCCGAGAAATTTTGGTGCAGTCGATTTTTGGTAAAAAAGGAAGGTTACTAGTTCAAAAGTTACAGCCCTTTGAATTTTCTTTCGAAATTGGTTTCTAGTCTATAAGTTTTGATCCTGGTAACATCTGTTCATCAGACCGTAACTTATTTGCCATCGACACAACTTCTACAATTAATTATATTCTTAAATTAGTGTAACAAAATAGTTTCGTATATCTATTCAAGTTTCTCAAGCTAAATCAAACACGAGGATGTTAAATGTTATCACAGGAACGGAAACCTAGTGCCCGCAATTGGGAATTTGAATATAAGTACGAACCATAAATTCGGGTGAGATGGGTTTAGCATATACCATCCAAAACTGAATGATATATTTAGAACATTAGTACTGTAAAGGGATGCGTTGACGAGGTAATGCTAGTGTATCTGAAATTCGACCGAACGACCCCCCAAGTTTGTATATGAGCTTGATTATATGTATACCGACACAGTCTGAGATTTTAATAAGATCGGTCCCTTTATACGTGCTTTAGTGGAACACCGTTGAATTACTAATTTCAAAATTTCCCTATGACAAATTTGTATTCAAAAATAAATGCGCCAGAAGGGAATCTGGTAGGAAAAAAATCTCTGCACAAACACAAATGATATATGACAGGTCTCAACAGTGTAGGTATCCTATTATTCTCGATGAAAAGGTTACAACAGTTTTCTTGTAATAAAGAATAAAATTTATGGTAGCTTTTCCATATCATTTTAGCTGTGTTGAAACGTTTGTAATACGTACCTACAGTTGTCTAATTTGAAGCGAGGTTGTCATTGCCAAAATACTACAGGCAATTTGGAAATTAAGTCTGTGTTCATCCTTTGTACCACAGAAACAAATATGTCAAGTTACATGGTTTTGTAGTAGCATCGATCATTTTTTTTCAATTTCCTGCTGAGTATTTACGAGCGAATAAACATGTCTGCCGAACCTTCCCACCATCAGGCAACGACGGAGATTCATTACTTCGGTTAAAATAACGTTACTCGTAAGTCTCACCGTAGTATCCCTTGTTCGTCGAACGATCGTAGATTTGCGTAGGGCCAAATAAATATATTGAAATGTATACAATAAACGCGGTTGGACTTATGTTGAGGTGAATGGTGGAAATGCAAGCTAATAGGGTTGGGGATTTGAAAATGATCGTTCTCTTTCAATTGCTTAGAAAATCAAGGGGCCGAGAATTTTGACAAAAGAAATAAATTTATTTTACGAAAACGACTTCTTCGTGGAAATATTCGATTTTGATCTTAAAAACAAGCTGGTGTAAAATGTCACCATAAATCACACCTTGAGGATATTATTACAAACGAATTTGACCTAGGCCAGTTGAGAAGCGAAAACAATTTTTACTTCCATTACAAAATTGTATGACTCTTTAGTAATGACATTAAGCACAACTCAGCGAGGGACGTTAAATTATTCCTCAATTTAACATGTTGCCTCGCAAAGACCTTACTTAATCACATAATTAGATAAATGATGTGATTAACAAAGCTTTGTGAAGCTCGTCGTAAGGCAATTTGATACCTTACTTATAATTAGATACATTTCCTTTTGAAGATATTTCTGGTATATTGCTTTTCGGCTATATTGTATGTCTGGTATAGTATATTGAGATTATAGCGAAAACGATAGAGGTGAAAATCGATTTTGGACAATTGACCTACACCGAACACCTAATTTGTCGACTAGACAATGCTATTGCAAATTCAAATAATTAACTACATTTAGGCTTCAATGAAAAATGGCAATCTGTTGCTCTAATCCTAGAACAAACATGAAAATACAAAAGGTAGCGCTTTGAAGTTTAATCATTATTCGTATTGTATCAGTTTTAATTCATTCTGCGCATATTTTCCAGTTGCATAACTTTTTAAAGAATCAATGGGATCTAAACAGTAATCGAAAATACCACCCCGTTGATTATTCCGAATAATTACGGCACGTAAGGTGGTAATGGATTAATTTGACATACGTTTTATCGAATATAAGTATACTTGGTGGCATTCATAGTAATTGCTCACGCGTAAACTCTCCTTTCAGTATACGTTTCTAGATTTGTCGACAGACAAAGGATAGAGGAGCTGTCAACTGTCAACAGATTAAGGTACCCCGAAACTTAGCTTACCAATTCACTATTTCGCCTTCATAATTAATTTAGAGTTTACAATTAATAAGCACTTCATTTGTTTGAAAGGCAATTTAATTCTTGGTCCACCAATGTATATAGTTTTTGGTGCAATCATAATTGATTTTGAAGAAGTAAAATTTTAATATGCGTTCATTAGAAAAAGAATGTCTCATTTATGCGAGACAACAAATTGCTACTCAAAAATCAAACAAGAAAGGTGCCACGCGAGCTCTTTAATTTCGAACCTTCGAGGGTTGCTTATAATTCAGAGGTTCAGAGATTTTGTAACAAATATATATCATTTTAGTTGTAGTTGTACTTTTGCTGTAAAAATTGTTCAATAATTTAGTAGATTTTAATTGGTTTTTTGTAATTTAAGACGTAGAAGTTAAGAAACATGTGAGTAAGGGAAGTATTGCGTCTATACAAGAATTATTTAACAGATGTTTGATAAGGAGACTTTATCAAAGTAAAATTTAATTCATTTGGATAAGTGATGGCACATGTGCAAAGTTTGGAGATCAGGGAATGCGTGGTAAACAAGTGCTCGCATTTCGTCGGCATTTATCGAAGATGAAAAATGGGATGGAGATGGTCGGGACATAAAAAGCTTTACGCGCCGATGTGCGAGGTGGTTTCGGGTCATTGGATTTCGCGTACGTAACGTTTTGTTGCGTGTAAATTTCAAATACGCATTTTTCTGGCAGTCAGCCGGAGTTTCGGAGTCAGTTAAATTAAGAACATTAAGCTTTTTTAATGAAGCCACTTGCCGATTTTGTTGTAGTTACAATAATTTTTTTCATGAAATACGCGATCGATCGTAACTAACTGTCGCGCGTGAAGTGAGGTCTCACCAAGTATAGCATTCACGAGCTAAGATTTTTGTTCTTCTTTTGTTAATAAGAACTTCTTCTTAATATAACTAACTATTTAGTGGAGCAGCGTGTCAATGCTTGAAAAAGACGTAGAGACAATGAAAAAACTTTAACTTGTGTATTTTATGTCATAAAGTAAAACGTTTTTTGCAATTATGTTCAAATGAAAATGGCATATATGGCGGTGCACGAAGTACCCCTTGGCACGTTGGATTGGCACAAACTACTCATGAAATGGCTCGCTCTAATTTGTCAAGTACGGTTATCGTCTTGGTATTACAGTTACGATTCGTTGGGGAGACCCAACGTACTACTTGCTTCAAGAAGTTTAAGTTACTCTGTGAGAAGCTATGGATAATTTTGATTATCAAGAGCAAACCCTGACACAGTATTAGTAATTTCTCAAAATGAAAGTAGGAATGTTGCAGATATCAACACTAACTTAAAAACAAGTGTAGTTAACAAAGGAATGCAAACCTTTCATTGTCTCCTGCCTTGCCAAGAACTCAAATACTTCAAAAATCCAGCGCAATGGAAAAATCAGCAAAAATTTTACAGCTATGCAGCTCTCTGTTATGTTATTTTTTAGTTATTAGCTTTAGTATTTCGATTTGTCAAACCGAAGTAGGTATATTTAGGTTTCTGCCTTGAATTTTTGTTTTCCAGAGGACGGTACTGATCGCTGCGAATGGCAGAAAGCCAATGTCCTCAGCTCTGGAAACATAATCCCTCCTCTTCATTACTTCTCAAAATTTTTAACGCCCTCAATGGCGGAGTACCATTTAAAATGGCCATGTCTAAATTTTCACTGGTTGGTGTCTTTTTTACTACCAATCACAGATGGGTTGAAAGGTCGTTAACCGTTCCAATCTTTCCCCAAAATCTACTGAATCAAAGGTTTTCACGTTACAAGTTTATCGCAAGCTTACTAAGAAATGTAACTTTATATTGTTTCTAAAAAGGATGTAATTTGATCTCTACGTACTGAAACCTTCCCGGTAGTCCAGTCAAATAAGAAAAAATAAAAACATTAATCGGTAAAGATCTGAATTTTGGTACACATGTTCATTAGTGTTCCCTATTGGACATACTAAAAGTCCCCGTCAAAATCTGTTGCGCTCGAGGCGCCATCCTGGAAAAAAGGAGCACTTCTTCAGTTTCTTGCCTATATATCGGTAACAATTATTGATACGGGAAAATTGTTCAGATAAAAAATATAGTTTATTAAATTGCCCATAAAAAAGCATATTAACATTGCCCAATACTTTAGCTATAATCCGACATCGAATAGGGAATCAAGTATCCTGAGCTCTCAAAACAGTCGCGCAGATATTTTTTTACAACTTTTTAAATTTATTGAAAATTCTACCAGTATTTCTTATATATGCGAAGTCGTCGCACTCAAGCTTGGTATGAGACACGTTTAGTAAGGTTTCTCATAAAAATAAAACTCTCTCTCAATAGAACTTTCATCTTCAATGTGAGCACTGAGTGTGGACTGGGAGCCTTCAGTGTCCGAACAGGGTCAAGGTAATTCTGAAGGTCTGATAACGATGTCGGTTTTAATATCTCTCACTAGCGGGCACGTTATACTTATGCAGATAAAGAGAGTAAATTTTTTTAAGAGAGTAAATCTTTATTTCCATGTATCACAACGGAGCACAAACAAAAAGTATAGCTTACGTAACAGAAAATTTTCTTACGTGACACATGGCAGGTACCTCCCAGCAATGCTGTGTTGAGGTTACCTTCTATAAAAAATATAACACAGTAACATATCAGTTGCAGGAACTACAATAGATACACTCTATAGAATAAGCAATTGATTTAAACATAAGTTGGATGTATTTAAAAAAAAATAATAAAAATAAAAATGTTAATTCATAAGTGCTTTTTAAGTGACGTAGAGGAAATCAATTTTTAGTCAAAAGTTTTTCTATTTCATCAAAATTTAATGTAAACAGCCAATTTTTTAAATTCTTTAAGAACTTGGTCAAGTTGTTTGCGTTACTAACTTCAAGAGGCAGCTTATTGAAAAACGATAAAGTGGTGTAACTGTAAAATCTTTTAAATGCCTCACACGTGGGTTTTAAAAGTGCTACACGATTTAATTTCCTCAGTCTTGCCGAGTGAACCTCCTCATTTGCAGTTTTTTGGCCGCCTCTCATATAAAAAATGCGCAGGACTCTATATACATACAAATGTCTGATAGGGAGTGCCCGCAGCAATGTAAAATAAGGAAACGAATGCTCATTTCTTCTGATTTGAAAAATTTGTCTTATAACTCTCTTTTGAGATATAAGAAGTGGTTGGATTAATGATTGATATACTCCCCCCCAGCAGCTTAGCCCATATTCCAGTTTGCTGTTTATCAATGCGAAATAAACAGATTTTAATACTTCCATTGGACAGACAAACTTTAGGAGGTAAAATTTCCTTAGTGACATATAAGTATATTTTTTAACTGATTGTATATGTTCCTTCCAGGTGCAATTCTTGTCTAGGATTAACCCTAAGTATTTTATTTTCTCTACCTGTTCAATTAATACACACTTACTACAATTAATATCCTCGGTCGAACCACTCAAACATTTTTTGCATTTAAAATATACATCCTCATTTATATGCTCTTTGTGTCGTAGCGAGAAATAGACCAGTTTAGTTTTGGAACTTAATGCTAGCTTATTTACAGTAAACCATGTTTTTAGTTTGTTCAGATCTGATTGAATATTACTTTTTAGTGTACTAAAGTTACTAGCCGAATAGCTTAACGCAGTGTCATCTGCAAAACAAGTCACTGTACCCTGAAAATTCCCCAAACACAATTCATTTATGTATAAAATAAATAATGTTGGTGCAAGGACCGAACCTTGCGGTACTCCCGACGACATCGGCAGAAGAGAACTTGTTTCGTTTTTTATTTTTACACATTGATTTCTTTCAGTTAAAAAACTTTTAAACCAAGTTTTGGCAACACCTCGAATTCCTACAGCCTCCAGTTTAGCTAATAAGATATTATGATCAACAGAGTCGAATGCCTTGGTAATATCGATAAACAAACCAGCCGTATTTAATTTTGAATTGATTCCATTGTATATTTTGGTACAAAACGATAGTAAGGCGTCCTCGGTAGATTTTTTCCCAATAAATCCATATTGGTTTGAACTTAATAGCTATTTATGTTACAAGTACATAATCTATGACTTTATTGGACGAGTCGAATTTATCAATATCAATAAAAAAGACGAGATAATAAAGTCTGATTATGTACGAGTAACATACTTAGCTTTATGTTCGACTCGGAAAATGTAGTTCATGTATGTATTGAAAATTTGCTGAAACTTGGTATAGATTTCACTATTTAATAACCAGAAATAACATAGTGTGCCTTTTGTGTTGTCATAGATACGTGTTGTTTGGAAAAAAATCTGTTGATGTGTAGTGTCAATTTTGTTGGGTATTAACTAATTCTCTGTGCCTAATTATGAATCCAGAAGAAATTGATGGGTCCAACAGTATACAACAATTAGCCTGCAATGCCAGAGAGATGCTTTTACCAAGCAAATCAAAAACTGTATACGAGGCGGCATACAGGGAATACAGAAGGTGGTACTGGGGGAAGAAAATCAATTGCACCACGGAAGACTGTATATTGGCGTACTTTAGTGAGTTGGTCTCCTATAAAAGTTCTCCTTTATGGAGTAAGTACTCGATGTTACGATCGACAATTAATTTAAATGAGGGAGTGGATATAAGCAAATTTCCCAGCCTAATTCCTTACCTCAAAAGAAAAGGAGATTCTGACAGAGATCTGACAATTCAAAAATTAGTGTTGCCAGCAAAATTTTGGGAACGGGAATCGTTATGGCAAATTCTTCGTTCAGAAATTTAAAAGCCGTAGACACCACCGAAATATTGCATCAAAAAGGTACATCGGGAATTAACATTACCAACAACTGTGTTATTAACATTAATTGAGTACCTATCTATAATTATTGAAATGTATAATATAGATATGTGTTCTTTAAATTATAGCATTCTGTTCCGTGTATTTCTTCTTTAAAACAGATCGTAATTTTAAAATGCATTTTCCAAAGAAATTGACAAGTGACAGGAGTCCAAATTACTTTATCATTATGGACTAGTCCAATAAAGTAGCAGATTATGGACGCTAAACAGTGTCATAACTCAGCGTATTATGATCGAGTCGAACATAAACAATTTTTTGAATTCAAAAACTTAAGCAGCCTAGATTTAACTAGCTTTTCCAATATTTTCGCAAAGACAGATAGCAGTGAAATGGGCCTATAATTATTCAACTCTGTTGAATCTCCTTTTTTATGTAACGGAATTACAACAGCTGTCTTTAATTTGGAAGGGAATTCCCCTGTTTCAAAACTTAGATTAAAAATATACGAGAGTACTGAACTAATATACTCTTTGGACATTTTGATGGTTCGGGATGAGATTCCATCAATACCAGGTGATTTATTGACATTTAAATTATTTATAATATCGGAGACTTCAAATTTACAGGTGGGCAAGAGAAAGAAAGAGTTACTGACATGTATTGAAGGGAAAGTCTCTTTGTATGCGCACATATTAAAACCATCAAATGAGTCAAGATTTTCCAAAAGCCTGCCTACAACCACAGACAAAATTTAATCTGTGCTACAACAGTGGTGAAAAAGTGATTGAATTCTTCTGCAATTTCTAGGTTGTCATATATCAATATGTTTGGTTTTTCATTTTTCATAATACAGTCAATGCTCTTTTTTTCAATCCTTTGACCTAAGATGGCATTTACAGTTTGCCATTGTTTTTTGGTGTCACCCTTGTTGGTTTCAAAAAGTTTATAATAATAGTTGCTTTTTTGAGTTTGAATATTTTGTTTCAGCTTTAAGGAGACTGACTGAAAGCACTGTTTTAATTTTAAATTTTCAGGATTTTTCTTTAATTTTTTATACAACAGATTTCTATGTTTCAGTCTCTCACAAAGCTCAAACGTCATCCATGGCTTCAGCAACTTAACTCCTGATTTTTTTGTTTGAGTAAAGGTTGACTTCTCAATAATATCTTTATAGGATACTAAAAATTTGTCAAATGCCTCAGAAGCATTATTGCTAGCGAAGACAGAGGTCCACTCTTCTTTGCTTAATAACGAATGCATTTGTTTATAGTCTGTCTTATATTGAGTTTGGGTGTTATTGAATTGATTTGTATTTTTGTAGTTATCAAGAAGAAAGGAACAAATAATTACATCGTGGTCACTTCTACCAGACTCTAAAACATATGAGTCGGACAGGAGATTATCTCGGGTTCTCAAGTACATGTGGTCTAAACATCGGTTTCCCCTAGTTGGTGTGTTAATCAGTTGCTCAAAACCATAACTGCTCATTAATAGT
>NW_022170596.1:29627219-29692134 GCF_008802855.1 Photinus pyralis | reverse complement strand
AATATTAATAAGAAATTCAATGAGATGATCATAAATTTTCTTGTCATTACTGGCTAGCAGTGAAGTTATATTAATGGGCCGACTAATTTTACAATTGATTAGTTGTGACATCATTCGATCGGAAGATTGTTCAGTTTTACTGCACCCGAAAAAAATATGATTAAGGTCAGCGCTTTCAAAACCACATGAACAGGCGGGAGACTCCAAAACACCAATTTTAAATAGATGGGAAGGGTATCTTCCATGACCAAACTTAAGTCGTGCTATGGCCGTATAGTATCTTCTACATACGAAATTATTTGCGTACCAAGGGCTAAACTTAACAGTTGGGTGAATTCTTGCATAATGAGTCATCTGATTGCTATAGTACTGTTTCCAGTGTATGTCCCACTTGTTCGTAATATGTGACTTGACAAAACCCACAAAATCTGACCTCGGTATATTCTGAGTTATAACCTCTCCACTAACAACTGCTAATTTTGCCAAGTTATCTGTTATTTCATTGTGTTTCAAGCCAACGTGTGCTTTCGCCCAATAAAAAACCACCTCAGAACCCCTCTCCTTAATTTTGCACGCTTCTGCTATTATTGCTGTCACCAAAGGATTCTCTAGGTAGTAATGTTTCCGCGTATTGAGACTTTTGAGGACGCTCTGACTATCAGTCATGATAGCAAGGTTTTTAAAAGAATTCCTACTACCAAAAAACTTCACAGCCTGTAATACAGCTGTTGCTTCAGCCGTGAAGATAGTAGATATCTCATTTAATTTATATTGACGGGAAAATTTCGTTCGAAGATCGTAAAAGGCACAACCAACTCCAAGTTCATTCTTAGACCCGTCGGTGAAAATTACATCCCAGGTTTTTTAATCCTCCAATATGCTATTAAAGAGCTGCTTGTCATAGACTGGGTGGCCTATGTAGTTGGGAAAGAATGTTGGCAATACTGTTGTTTCATATTGCAGAAAGGACACATTAGGTCTATTTTGTAATAACAGGGGAACTTCCAGGTCGGACACCCAAACATAAGCTTCTGACAAAGGCGGTGATTTCTTTTTCATCCAATAGGGTGATATGTTGTCCTCAATTGCCAGATTGGTTAAAGTGCGCCCTAGGTCTTCCAAGTTTAAAGCTATTATTTTTGTTATATATTTGGCTGCTAAGAATTTTATGCGAAGGGATATCGGAGGTTCCTGAGCTTCGACGTATAGGGCTTCCACTGGAGTAGATTTCATGGCCCCGATACATTGTCTAAGAGCTTTGTTCTGGATAACGGAGATACGTTTTATTTGCGTGCTGCAAGCGGAGCCGTAAAGGTGCAACCCATAGTCAATTAAGCTTCTTGTGAGACCTTTGTATATTTTTAAAGCCACGGATATGTCCAACCCCCAACCAACTCTTGTCATTAGGCGTAAGATGTTTAAAGATTTCTCACATTTGCTTATTAAATCGCTAATATGACTTGACCAGTTAAGGTTGTAATTTAAAATGAGCCCCAAATATTTAACATTTTTGACAACTTTGAACTGAGAATCATCTAAAAGTATGTTTCCTGAGTTATAGGTACGTTTACTGGAGAAGAATACTACCGACGACTTTTCCGGGCACAGAATTAACCCAGTATTTAGCATCCAATTCTTAATTTCTTTGATTGCTTTTTCCAACTTTTCTTTAACAATGTTCTCATTTTTGTGGGATGAATAAATAACAAAATCATCAGCATACTGTACAACCTTAATGTCATCCTCAAATATTTGGAACATATCTAATGTGTAAATGTTAAATAATAAGGGGCTATTTATTGATCCTTGAGGGAGGCCCTCATATACCATTCTTGGCCCAATAAGCTTGCCCATCCACGTCCTAATAAAAAGTTTTCGATCTGTGTAAAGGTTAATGAGGTTACTGGCTACCACTGGCGGAAAGCCTAGATCACATAGATTTTGTCTCAAAATATGGAGTTTTACACAGCCGTAGGCGTCTTTAAAATCAATAAAAACTGCTCCTAAAGTTTCCTTTTTTCCCAAACTGATTTGTACCTCTGAGACGAACTTTGTCAAGGCATCGCTCGTCCCATATCCTCGTTTAAAACCGAATTGACAAGGATTATGCTTATTATTTGTGTCTAACCACCATTCTATTCTATTTTTGACCATACGTTCAAACATTTTAAATATGCATGACAGTAAAGAAATAGGACGATAGGACTTCGCGTCCTCCGGATTTTTACCGTGTTTCAAAATAGGAACAACTATGATAGTTTTAAAAAAATGTTACCTAAAATAAATATAGTGCAAAAAATACCGCCCTCTAAAGATGCCGCCCCTAGGCACGTGCCTAGTGTGCCTATATGCAAATCCGCCATTGAGAGGGGGTTCTCTTTAAAAAAATGTACCATTTGGGCGCCCTACTTTGTGGGCGCATCCTGTATAATTCCAAATATTTTTAAAATGTGTGGAGAATATTCAACCATACCTATCATAATACAAAAGCACTCTATCGAAAAATCTTATCTTCAAGGCATTAAGTTACTCCGCGCAATCGTTGACTCACCCTGTACAATAGGGCAATTTGGGCATCATGTCAAAGCGATTGTTAATATGGACTTTTTGAAAACAAGTTTGAAACACATTTATTTTCGTCTTTCAAGGATGACTAATAATTTTCTGTCGAAAAATCATCGATAAAGGTACCTGCTGTAGGTACTTGAAATGAAGAACGTATGAGACGAGATCGATCAGTAGATACATAAACGAACGAAATCTTAGGTGTTTACTTCCTACTTGTTAATTCGAACAGAGAAATAAATTAGATAACCCGGGTAAAAAAACACACGACTGATCTCAAGTGGCCCATTAACACTCTTTATACGACATTGATATATTTACTCGCAACAACAACTATCTAAGGGTTATTTGTAGGTGAACATAAATAACGGGATCTCTAAATATTTAATGACCAGTTTGTGCAAACATTTTAGGGGAGGTGTGAGAAGTGGCGCAAGTGTTAAAAAGGGTGGAAGTCGTTCATAAAGTGTCGGTATCCGGACGGCGGCGGCGGCGGCGAAGACTTCAGCTGCTAATACTACATCTTATAAAGTGAGGGCTTAAAACACTTTTAACATATGGACGCAAAGAAATAATATGTACGCATGTATGTTTTATAGGCATGCCATGTAAGTTTTATTTTGCAAGTATGTTTCACAGCGAGTTTATTTCCTTGGTGCAGCGTTTATGAACTAACGGCGCGGCGTGACAATAAAAATAAATTCGGGATCCTGTGACCTACTTCAAAAGTCACAATTTTTATTAACTTCAAACCTGATAAAATTTTACATTGTTTATGACACATTATGATGCCATTCTTGTATGGGCCTCGTGATAATCAAACCCAACAAAATACAATGTTTTACTTCAGGCTACCAGCGGATTTACGCCTTATTGGTAAGTTTAAATCTTCAGCTGATTCTCCATGTTGTATCCTTCCATGTTTTCCTTGCTTTCCCTCGAAAATGAAATAAATCCAAATGTACAGATTGCAGTGACTTTCCGTAGGTATACCTACCTATTTAAATTTCCATATTGTTTAATTTTCTACAAAAGCCTTCATATTAGATTTTCATCACTTGCTGTAATTTTCTAGTGTACAATGTATCAATAGAAAGAAAAATGGAGGCTCACATTTAATAAATTAAAATAAACTTATAACAAATATTTCAAACGGGCTCCTGAATGACTGAACATTTAATCAGTTCTTCCTTGGATGATTATAAACAAAATACTGAAAACAGAATTGGAAAATTCGAAACCGTTTGGGAGTCCATAGACGGACGGACAGATAAGCCAAAATCATGAACTAGCTAAGAGCTCGTTAATAAACAGACATTTTTGCATAAACAAATCGATATTTTGATTCGGACACACGTGTGCCCATAGTCTTTTAGAATTGCAAAGTATATATTATTTTATAGTGAAAGTGAAAAAGACTAAAGTGCCATAGAGTAATTGTGCAGCGAAAGTATAAAATAGCATTGATTTTGCGTGTCCAAGCGTATATTTATTTTATTATTGGAGATAAGAAAAAAGTAAAAAAACACTACTTTCAAATTCTGATAAAACTGCATATTCAAAAAATCAAGTGTTACCTTAGAAATTAAACCTACAGTAGGTATTGTTTTTAAAACAATCGCAGTAACTGCGGAAATAAAAGAAATAAAAGTCCGGACCCACTTTTGCCGTTTCGAACTACTTCTAGGCAGGAACCCGGACCCAAATGAAATATCGGTTCCGGTCCGGTTTCGGTTCTAAAAAGAAATTAACGTTTCGGTTCTGCGCATTTTTTCGGTCCATAACGGTTAGTTTCGGTTCTAGTTTTTCAGAAAGTATGGCATTCAAAAAATTCATTAACGTGATTTGTTAATTAATAGGTGTGAAGAAAAAGTCATGAATATCAAAACGTGACGTATCGTCAGTGTAGCTGATTTATATCAAGGGGAATAAAGGAGGAAGAGGAAAATATGTATTTACACTTAATTTATTACTAAAAAACAGAAAATTTTATTTTCTAAAACCTCGCCCCTCCGTTTTTATTTTTTTAAAGTAGTGGTTAAATTAGCGCCACCCATAATGCCGGCGCGTCCTTCAACTTTCAATAACCTGTTACCATAAAAAAACCGAAAAGAACCGAAAAAGTAATATGGGTTCTCAATACGATTCCATTTCTGAAGGAATAACGGTTTTGGGTCGGATTTCGGTCCAGAAAAAAGTACCTGTTTCCGTCCGGTTTTCGGTTCTTGTTTGGTCCGGTCCGGGTCCCTGCTTCTAGGGGAATGGTCCTAGAATTCTGGAATTTTGTGCAGTAGGTAGCCTATACCTTGAAGGTGTGCTAGAAGGCCATCAAATTTCGCTGTCTCCATGAATTATTTCCTGATATGCTGTTTTTGAAAGTAAAACGTGCATAACCTTTAAATACGACAACCAATTGGTCTCAGATTTTTCAAAAGCATGCCTTTAATGGTGCCAAGTTAAACTTTAGAAAGGGGGGGGGGGATAAACACATGTTCTACCCTTCACTTCATGGTATTCTAATGAAAGGTCTCATCGAAATAAATTGGTTTGTACAAACTTTAACTTTCCCGTGAGGGGGAGGGGGGGGGGTTAAAAATTAATTTTATCTCTCATTGTATTCTAATTAAAGGTATCAACGAAAGGATCCGTTTTCTACCAACTATTGCCCTTCTTTCTGTCCTCTTAACAAAGTACGGAGTGGAGGGGAGGGGAGGGAACTAGTTTTATCCTTCATGGTACTTTAATGAAAGGAATTAATTTCTACCAACCATAGCCCTCCTCATCGACCTCCTATCGTGATCTGGTATATTCCCTTTCGGAAGAGGGTACTACAAAGGGCGATTGAGACGTCTGCAAGAAATATATCCATTGGTGATCAAAAGAAACACTATTTCGGTTACAAAAAAATGCGCTTTATCTGCACAAGAGTTGTGCACAATTTATGCTTGTTTGAATATGTATAGCTTTATCAGAAATTGAAAGTAGGGTATTTTTGCTTCTTAAACTTTCTTACTCCAATAATAAGACAAATATTCGCTTGGACACGCAAAATCAATCACACTGTATAAGTGGGAATACATCGCGGTGTGTTAACAACGAAAAGTAAGAAGTGCGTTTACCTGTTATCCTCGTTTCTTTTAGGACAAGACAATGCAAAATATCCCCGAAATAAAGAAATCTCCCTTGACTATCCAGAAGTACGGCACTGGCCACAAATTTAAAGTATGTAGATTGGTAGTAAACTTTTTATAATTTTTGATACTTACCATAAAAAACTTGAAAATTTTGCTATTGCTTCGGATTATTGAGTAACCGTTATATACTCTTTGGAGTAACACATTATAGCGGAGTTCTGGAAATAGTTTGGTATCCCTGACAGTGGCGTAACTACATTTTAGCGGCCCGTCTTCAACAATATTTGGGGGCTCTTTCCTTATATTAGCAATTTTTAAACGATGTTAATTTGTATATGTAGAAAATAGTGTCTTAATATAGCTTTGCTGATTTTGCATTTTGTAATTCATTGGTCCACAGGTCCATTGTAAAATTTAGCGTCACTGCATTCTGCGTTCAGTAAGAGTCCAGTTGATTTTGTTCGAACTTTAATTGTCAATTTTGTCTAATATTTGTGCCATAACAAAAGGTAATAATGTACTTAATTTTAATTGTAACTCTTCGTTTTATTGTGACTTGTATTGACTATAGCTATTTGTAACTAGGGGTATGTAACCCTTGAATTTGCTTGTTATTTAATTGTTTCACTTTAAACGTTATTCTTATTTTGATTTGTTTAATATTGGCCCGTTCGTGTTTAAAATTGTTGAGTTTGATTAGCGACTTCAATAATTGTTTGTGTATGAATCTGTCTTTTTTAAATGTCTTTAACTGTTTCGGCCGTGCAAGGGTAAATGCTGGAGTGTTAAAATTACTTAGTGGCATTCATCTCGAAGTACAACTTCAGTCTAAGGTTACCGTATCCAGGCCCTCGAGATACCTTCTGGATTGGAGAAGGTCTCGCTAATTAGCAAAGTATTTCATTTACTTTATGTAAGAGACTTCGGAATGTTATTTTTCACAAATCGGAAAGGAGTGAAATTGCTTTTAAATCTATTTGAGTTGGCTACTTTTGAGCATATTAAATTTTGTGTTAGATTAGAGTCAGATTAGAGTTACTTCCTCGGATTGTTAATTTTTGTGTATTGTAGATATTGCTCCAGATTTTTCACTTATATTTACCCTCCGTGAACAATGATTCAGAATGTTATTCGGACTGAGTAATTGTAAACTGTAAAAAAAGCAGGTGCATGGCCTTTCGTAAATAAAACATTAGCCAGCATTTGCATTATGCTTTTTTTTTCTTTTCCTTTAGTAACGGAAAATATGTAAAGAATTAATAGAAGCATACCATTGAAAGAGTTCGGGTATAAAAAAAGATACAGTTTATAGAAAGTGAACCATTTCTTTCAAGAGAGTGCAGGTCTTTAGGAAGGACCTAAAATTTTAAAATTTGCGTACTTCTTAAACTCGAACGTCGTGATATATTTATATCAAGTGATGTAGGTACTTAATTACGTATAGATCTAGTAATAATTTTGTAAAAAATATTTTTCACAAGACGATCTCGTTAATTTGGAGATGTGCTGTTTGTTTCGCGCATCATTCGTTCACGAAACGAGCAACAAAGGTAGGTACAATATATTCCAATGTAACAGTTCTGCATAGAACAAAAAATGTAATAATTCAAATTGCTCTCGCCCCGAAAAGGTCACGGTCTATTAAAAAAAAACACAAAAATAGCACTATTAAGTATAACAGTTTATTAACCGAAAAGTAAACAACCCAAATATTTGACATGTTTATTTGCCTACAAACGCCTGTCATTTAACGTCTTCTACGAGAACATTTAAGTGTATAATTTATTTTAACGTCTTTATTTTTTTTTGTTCAGAATTTCATTCAGCATTTTTTATTTTCGTTACATTTCGTTACTGTGCATAAATTGGGGTTCAGAGCTTGGATCTTGCCAATGTGGATACTATTCTTAACAAGTCTATTTAATAAATAAGATTAATGAGCTTAAACAAACCGATTCCAAACACCGTTTATTATTTATACAGATGTTGTATAAACACATACAATATTATCTAGTTATTATTAGGGATGAAAGTATCATTAAGAACACTTGTACATCCATAACTATTTACATTTAATAATTTTAAATCCCTCACTTAATTAGATGTTCCGGATCTCTGGATTCTAGATGATAAAGATGAAACCATTTTTCGAGATATCTTCTTTTTCTTATTTCACAATGAATTTAGTGCTCTTGTTAGAAGAATTAGAGAGTAGTAAATATTCCATATCTTCCTTACACATACATTTCAATGACTACTATATGAAGCGTCTGCTGTAACGGGAGCCCGTCAACGCACTTCCTTGACTCGATCTGTTATTTAATTTTTCAGATTTTGCGTGATGTGTTCTGACATTTACCTACTCGTGGAAGAATAACCCTACCGCAGAGGGCACTGCGTATCGTAGGAGGCGACCCATGAGCTGAAGTTTAGAGGGCGGTGGAGAATATAGCAAAATTTTTCACTTTCAATGTGTATGATCCTAAATTTTTAAATATCCCTGCTTGTCAACGGCATTTAGATAAAAGTTTATCAACAATTCCAGGGTTATATTGCATTCATTTTGCAAAGTACTTACAGTATTGGCAATTTTCTTTTTTTCGTCAATCCATTTCTAATGGGGTACCTACAGGAATTGAATAGAAGCATATTTACAATTACATAAACTAAAACTCAACGTGGGTGAAAGCCCCGTAATTTGTCGGTATAAAATAACTTGTGTTTTTGAGAAAACCCGCAGTGCAATGCGCTGACGTTTAGAGGACGAAGGGCGGAGGCGGATATCACAAGAACTAGAAGTGGAGTAAGGTGCATGTATACTACCAAAGACTATCTTCCTCCAGGATAGTCTTTGATACTACTTACACCTCGGTCACTCTTTCATGGACAACTTTCGTACCAACCTTTGTTTTTATTTGAGTGCCGTACATCGTTGTATTCGTAAAAAAAATGCTACTCAATACAGTGTGTACTATTTTTTACGGACTATACACGAAAATAAAATTTGTGCCGATTTCTCCGAAACAAAACGTTGTATTGAAAATCTCTCTATGGTGTTTTAATGGTTCTAGGGGTCTATCAAGCCGACACTGAAAACGTCGACACCCTATACTTACCGTTGGCAACTCTGGGAAAGAGAAAAACTACGAGCAGAGCCACCTTTCAAGTCGAAACGATGGACGTTTCGCGGTACTTTTGAATTTGGATGGCAGTCGGCTCGATATGGGTGGCACGAATGAACTACTACGTTATGTAATCGGTTCTTGTATGTGTTGGGATGTGAGACATAATCGGGAAGGGAATTAAATAAAAGACAGAACTTTTGTGCGTAAGAAATGATAAGAACAAATAAATATATTACGCACACCACAAGGCTATACCTTCTACGGGACAAAAACCCCGGCATAGGGCACACAAATACATTAAATAAATCACTTACAGGCAATAAAATGCAAGAGAAAGTACACATAAGGCCCTTCGCTTACCAAACCTACACGATAACGATCCGATGCCGGCACGATATACCAGCCAACAAGCTCGCGATCTGCTCTTCTTCCATTGGGCCTACTTGTTTCCTACATTTTTTGATCAGTACAGTCGGCAATGTCAAGTGACGGGGATGATGTCGTTGCTATGTATTGGTATTTGCGAAATCGAAAAAAGCAACGAAAATCTAATAAGACAAGAAGATGGTGGATACATCCATATATCGCTAATAATAAAAAACGAAGGATGTTTATTGCTGCCAAAGAACTTGCGCAGGATCCCGTAAAGTTTAGATCATTTTATCGGATGTCTAAAGAACTTTTTCTTGAACTGGTTGAAAAACTGCGACCATATATTCAAAAAAAAGATACGAACTACCGACAATGTGTGAGCGTTGAAGAAAGACTTTTAATAACGCTTAGGTAAGTGTATAACGTGTTTATTATATAGGTTTTTTTACAATGGTTAATGCAAATAAGTTAAATCATAATCAGTGTTGCTGCTGCTTGGTTTCCATCCATTGTGGGGATCAGTTTGTGGCAATTGTCGAAAATTTGTGGTAATCAGAGATGGTTCCATATTGTTGCTATCATAAAGTGATGACCTCGGTGATGACGTTGCGGTTGCAGGAGTACTGGTTCTTGATGGCCACGAATGTTCACTATAATAAGAAGATGGCGCAGGTGAAGGAGTATTGGATGCGTTTCTTGTTGGGAAGGAATTTTGGTTGCCGCTAATATATGGTGATGCGGATGAAGGTGTGGTATTGTTCAAAAAATATTGGTTACTGAATGCTGGTTTTCCATCTAAAATATTGTCAATTAAATTCAAAACCTCTCGTTTGAATCGTCTCATCTGTAGAGGATTCATTGCATTCACCTCCGGAAGCAAGCTCAATAGAAACATCTGATTTGGATCAGCATCGGTAGTTTTCTTTTTGCGAATATCGCAGAATTCTACAAACGCTCTATCAGCATCGGACAATTCAGGTTTTCTTTTGTTTGTTACCGTGTTAGCGGACTTTTTTCTGTTAATCGTTTGTGTTCCATCATTTCCAATACCCTGTGAAGCTTGCGTGGCATCAGCTTCATCAGTATTATCTGCAATTGCAGTGCTTTCATCGATACTTTCGCTTTCATCTTCACTATGTTGTTCAGAAGTTGATGGTATATTGCCCTGTGTGTCACTGTCAGGTGTGTTGGGTTTCACAAATGGCAACACAAATTGCATATGTTCTGCTAAATAATACGGTTTTTTGGATTTTGCACCTGATCCACTTGGAGGTGACTTCAAGTTCCTCACAAAAGCTGTTCTTACATTCTGCCATTTCTGCTTGCATTTGCTCACTGTAATAGAAACAAAGAAAACATGCATATACCTCTTGACCAAATCATTTATAGTTACACAAATTTTTACAGATATTTGGCCTCAGGATGTACGTTCAGCGCTCTTGCATTTTATTTTGCTCGAGGAAATAATACAATTGGACGTATTGTAATAGAAACTACATCTGCTATTTGGTCAAGTTTACAAGAACAATATATGCCAATTTCGAACAAAGATCAGTGGCTATTAATAGCAGATCGCTATCAGCAGTTGTGGAATCTTCCAAACTGCCTAGGAGCTATTGACGGGAAGCATATTAGAATACAGAAAATTCCTGGAAGCGGATCCGAAAATTTTAATTATAAATCGTTTCACTCTATCGTTTTACTGGCGTGCAGTGATGCTGATGGTAACTTTATTATGATAGAAACGGGGTATGCTGGTAGAAATTGTGATGGCGGCATTTTTAGAGCGTCAAGAATGGGCAAATGGCTACAACAAGGACGAGATTTGCCGGAACCAAGATTGTTACCAAATGATGAATTGCAACAAAGTTTTCCATATTACTTTGTTGGTGACGAAGCATTTCCACTTTCAAAATATCTTATGAGACCTTATCCAAAACGAACACTGAATAACACGAGCAGAATATTCAATTACAGACTCAGTCGAGGTCGTAAGACCGTTGAATGTGCATTTGGCATGATGACACAAAAATTTCAAGTGTTGCTGAATTCTGTTCGTTGTAAAGCAGTAAAATCTGTGAATAACATAATTCGGGCAGTATGTATTCTTCATAATTATGTTCGTAACAGAGAAGGACGAGCATATTTAACAACACAGTTTCCACAAGAAGAACAAGAACCTCACGAAATATTAGCCAACGTCCATGCAAATGGTGACGAACAGATTACTATTGATGGCCGATCCAATGCACATACTTTGAGAAATTATTTAGCTCAATATTTTCTACAACCACGTGTAGCTCTTCCATGGCAATGGAATTACAGAGTAAACGAGGATTAATTAAAAGTTTCTCACAAACTTTTATTACTGACGATTTTATGTAAACGATAAATGAATATCTACACACTACGCACATTGTTTGTACTAAGTTATTAATAAATTGGTAAAAAACAGTACATACCTGTGTCGTTTACTTCTTTTGCCACTTCTGTCCATGCTTTTTCAGTGATATCTTTTCTAGCATATTCTGCCAGCTTATAATTATATAAGCAAGGAAAATTTTCGACTGCTTCTACAAGTTTGAGGTTAAATTCACATTCAGCCTTTTGATGCGCCATAACTGCAGACTGCCCAAACAGTAACTGAAATCGTCTGGACGTCTGACATGTCGAGTCGGCAGCCGAAAATCGTACGACGTATCGGCCGAATGTATCTTTGGTGTGAGAATTGTGTATATAAAACATGAGATCGATTTGGATACGATAAGCAGATGATATTTTTCAGCATCGTATCGGCATCGGATCGTTATCGTGTAGGTTTGGTGAGCCAAGGGCCTAAATAAAACATCTCAAATTGTATGATAAAAATCAGATAATCAAATCAAATGCATTTAAACAAATTCCTAAAAACAAAACATACACGACGATCATAAATGCAATGGAAAACCTGATAAATCAATTCAGTACAAAAACACATCAAAATACCTGTACGATCAAGTGAGCTAACACAACTCGTAAAATAATAAATTGCATGTACATAGGAAACATGCAAATGGTGTGGCTTTACTCCAGCCTTCAGTTAACATAAATTAATTTAACACGAACACTACATGTGAGAATGCCAATAGCAAGTAATCATGTGAAAATCGATTATTGCTCAAGCAGAACATATTTTAAATAGAGGAAATATTAATGAGAGGGCCTCTAAATATCTCGCATTGCTAAGATGCCAAGAACTGCAATCCGCACGAGACGAGTAGGCAACAGATACAGCGAATGGTCGAACTGTATTAGGTACCTGCTTCACGAAGACGTTGAACCACTTACACACACAAATATCGAAACATCAAATAAGAGAGACCCCCCCCCTTTGTGTAGCTAACGCACAAGAACTGCAGCGCGCCACGAATAAGAAAGTGAGATATCAAACTGTATTAGGTGCTTCCCTTACGGAATAGTTACAAATCAATTGAACAGAGCAACATCGCAGTGATAATCAACTCCTCGTGAATACAGAAATAAATACTTAATAAAACAAAATAATGGCACAATCACCTATACAGTATAACAAACGCGATTCATCTATTTATTCTATTTATTCTCCCTCTCTTGTTCTGGGCCCTCAACAGGCTTGCGCCCAATTACAGAGTGACCCGCATAATGCTTTTTAGAGGTGTCTCTGCAGAAGGTCTTAAGTTGTTCTATACTACTCCGGTATTTACCTTACAAATTAGGAAAACTGCAGGAAAACCTAATTCGGAGTAGCCGGCAGAAGGCTCGAAACTGATCTAAGGTAATTCCCATCTCTGCCACAGATGAAAAATTCACCTCAACCCAGGTTCGAACACCCGACCTCCGGATTTATAACTCAACGCTCTACCATTGAGCCATAACGGTACTCAAAAACAAAGCTTGGAGTACGCCATATTTAGATATCGCAGTTTATGTATAATCAGAAAAATGTAAATAGTATCAAATTGTGCCAAGAAATTCAATGATTAATAGTTAGTACAAGAAAGAATAAAATGGTTACTACCTGTAATTACACCTTCAAACCACCACAACCAAAATAATCAAGAATAAAAAACCAGGAACACGTGATGCCTTCCGTCGACCCCGTTCTTCCGCCACACTCTTTTTTCCCCCTAGTTTCGTTACGAAAATCCCCTAGTATTCAACATCTGCGCAAAACGGTCGATTGGTTATATACAGAACATATCATATTTTTGTTTCATATGTGAAGGTGTGTTGCCTAACCATAAGGGTGGATTATCATATCACAGTGTCTTGTAGAGCTCAAACGTGCCAATGAGAAAGTTTTTTTCAATTATTTTGTATCTGTTCAAATAACATCAGAAAAAATGAAAAGGAAATTGGCAAATTTTGGTCTGTTTTAGCATATTCTTCGGGATTTTCTGGTTTTGTGGAAATTTGACCACCGTCGTATCTTCTATGGTTTCAAAGATCCCCATAATAGACATCCTTATCTTGGATACGTGTATTTGGGATACAAGCGCATTGACACTCTCGCTTCTCAGCCTGGGGAGCTCCATTTATTAGTGTAAAGCCTTCATATTTTGTGATTTACCGATCAGATAGTAATGTCATCACCATATGGAACCACATAATCATTTGCATATAGGGCGAGAATTAACGTGCACATACTTTGTGGGAGATTTTGCCATTTTTCGGATGTCACCTGTACAAAACCATGCATCCGACCATCAGCGGAATGTACACGTTGCCGCACTTACCTCCATCCCCGTCTAATCGTGAGAACTGCATACTATCGTTGCCTATACTTTTCCCCATACCCTTTTACATATACATAGTAAATGACAACCTCACTACGCCTTAACACGTCCTTACGCTTAATAAACGCACTAGATAATTACCTATCCATGCCTCGACGCTGGCTCAGTGTGCAGTAGGTGCCGGATGGCATTTCGAGCAATTACTAGGGGTAATCCTCGGTTCTCCACAGCTATAACAGTTGATTGTTCCAATCTCGCTTTGTAAGTATTCTCCTCCGGCACTCGGTTGTTCTCGATAAAGAGTTGAGGAGTAAAACTGTGGTTCGCAGAAATTAATACCTTTCGTTGAGACCTTACCATAGAATACCATGAAGGATAAAACTAGTCCCTATCCCTCTCACGCCTACCGATTTCGATAAAGAACAAGTAGAAAACTTTCCACTGAGACCTTTAATTGGAATAAAATGAAAGATAAAACCAATTTTCAACTCCCCTCCCCTCTGTAACCACTCACTCTCGACAAAGAGTCGCAGGAGAAAGTTGTAGTTGGTAGAAAGCAATTCTTTTCAATGATACCTCTCATTAGAATACCATCAAGGGTCGAACGTGTCCGCTCCCTCTCCCTCTATTAACAGAAATAATTGGTGGGGGAAGGCCGCCCTTAATACGTCTTCACGGTATAGGCTACCTATTGCAAAAAATCCAGGTAAAAATGCGCTAATTATTATATGACTTCAGCATTTCAAACTCACAAGATGAATATGGCTTCAATTACTTTACGTAAAGGAGAAAATATCTAGAAAACACATACACACCCGTCTTTGGAGATTAAACAATTTTTGTTTATTAATTCAGATAACGATGCTACAAATTCAATCAATATTTAATTTCCTAAACGACCCATTAATTCCAAAACTGTCCGATGGCGTGTATGATTCAGAAATACGCTTACTTTCATCACAACCGTAAGTTGCTTCTTCCAAAAACCACTCTTTGTAGCTTTCTACCTTGTGCTTCCATTTTACTAAAACACAAATTTTAATTAATGTTCAAACACATCTAGGTATAACCTGTAAGTTCCTCAAGCGTTTCACCGCAACCGCCATATTCCACAGGAAGAGCCGAAATGGGAACATGCTCGCACAAAGATTGTATACTATCTTTCGAAATCACAGTTATCTAAAAATATGGGCGTTGACTTTAAATTAATCGTTTTGCCCATTGCTTACTCTACTGCTGAGCTTTTTTCCCACAAGAACTTTTCCTAGATTTAATATACTTTCAAAAATTGAAGGCATATTAATAAAATAGGCTCCTTTCAAACGGTAAGGGTAAACGTTTTTCAAACACACAACTACCTTTTTAGTTACAATAGGGGTAGCTTGTAAGAGATGATTTGCATTTAATGTGTCCAAATCTATGATAATACGATAGCCATAAATTGCGCCATGATCGTCTTCATTTAACATAATATCCGCTATCATAGACCATACTTTAATTACGTCGATTAACAACACTTGCGATGGATCAATATTGGTAGTTCTGTGCAGAAGTACTTTCGGTCCTTCCGGAACGTCAATGGGTAAAATAGCTCTGAAATTTTTCTTAGCAAGTTATTGGATAAGGTATCGGTCTTACCCCAGTTGAAGGATCTGTTGTATTTTTGGTAGGTATGGGTCTCTGTTAGCGAAAAATTCTGGAAGGGCACTTCTAAGGGTATAAAAGTTGTTTAGTTTTTCCTTCGTTTTATCTAAACTAAACTTGCATCCTCGTAAAAATCTTAATATCCATTGATCGTCTGTGAAAATAAAAAATGAGGAATTTGTATTGGAAATCGTTTGCTTGACTTAAATGACATAATGAATGCCTAATGGCTAAACTCCACTTAAACATAATCTATACAAGAAAACATTCATGGCCAAAAAGAAATTAAGGGACTAGTAACTAACCTGTTCTGGTTTTCAAATGAGGTTGTTTGGTAAGCCATTCTCTTATGTGAGCAACGTCCTCGGGAACTCGACTGGGATCTTCCTTACATTCTTTAATTGCATAAGACTGTAAATTGGAAGGCAACAACCGCACGTTCATATTAAATCTTGAAATGTTCGCGAAAGAATTGTATGTTGGTAAATTATGCTTACTTAAGCAAGTTTGACTATCATAAACACTTACAAAGTAAGTAATTTTCAAGGGCACCACAAAAATTAGAATTGATAACTTATCAAAACGTTCACTAACGTGTCACGTTTTCTTGATTCGTCTCCAACAACAAAGCAAAATACAATTACTTTAACAAACCCGTATATCGTGTTTTTGGGTTTTTCGTTCAAAGTCGAGTACGCGATAATATGGTGAAAGAAAACCACTACTTATTTATAGGTACTCGTTTAAATCGCCGTCTGTATATTATATATATATACATCCAAATCCAAATTAATTCATTTGCTCGCGCATGGTATGTACTACTACTTACCAGGTAGGTACTATAAGAAAGAACCACAACGAAAAAGCTTAAACTGGAATACTAGTAGTGGTACAGATGGATCGACAAAGGGACAAAGTGCGGACAATATGGTGTTCATTTTTTTTGGAAAATGTCTTTGCACATGAGTTTAGGTACTGTTTATTACCTATCAAGCGACTCTAATACAAATTAGGTACAGATTTTTAGACCAATCGACTAATGTGGACCATAAAGCTTTTTTCCTGGTCTTCACATTTTCACTAATTATGCTTTCTATTTGTGCAAAAAGTTATTAGAAGGGAATGCTGAAAAATGCATCAGACGATCAAAATACATCAAATTCTGCATAGTCGCCTCGCGCCCATAATAAATGTCGTAGGGAACAGGGGAGGTAAATCTTTTGATCTTCATGATAGGTAGGTACTCTAATGAAAAGTATCGACGAAGCTAATCATTTTTCATCAACCCCCACCTCCACCCCTTTAGCGTAATGTCGGATTACTCACAAAGGAAAAATTAAAGTTTTGGACAAAGTCTACCTCTGTCATTACAGTATACGGTCAACACTATGTATCTCGAGAAGTATCGTAACAGGGTATTAAAAAAGGGGAAATTGAGGATATAGGAATTTGGTGCATCCGCCGGATGCTTCAAACTCGAGAACTAAATGTCGAAAGAGGATACCTACAATGAGAAAGTGGAGGGTAGGGAAGCAAAAAAATCGTTGCGGAATTAACTAATAATTGGAAAGGACCCTTACAATAGAAAAACGGGCAGAGTCGACAACGTCAAAGTTGAAGTGTGAATATGCAGATGTAAGAAACAAGTATAAATTGTGCACAACTCTTGTGCAGATAAAGTGCATTTTTTTTAACCGAAATACCTTTTGTTTTGACGTCACCAATGGATATATTTCTTGCAGACGCCTCAATCGCCCTTTGTGAGTACCCTATTCCGACAATCCGTTCTTGAGGTATAAGGGAATATACCCGATTACGATAAGAGGTCGAGGAGGACGGCTATGGTTGGTAGAAATTAATTCCTTTCATTGAGACCTTGAGACACGGGAAAGTTATAGTTAGTACAAACCAATTTATTTCGATGAGACCTTTCATTAGAATACCATGAAGGATAGAACATGTGTTTACCCCCTCCCACCCCACCCATTTGCTAAAGTGTAACTTGGCACTACTAAAGGCATTTGTATGCAAAATCTGAAACCAATTGGTTGCCGTATGTAAAAGTTAAAAAACAGCATCTCCTGAAATAATTCGTGGGGGGGGGGGGGGGCTTTTAGACAGCGAAATTTGATGGCCGTCTGGCACACCTTCAAGGTATAGGTGTATAGGTTACTTACTGCAAAAAATTCCAGGACTCTAGGACCATTCCCCTAGAAGTAGTTCGAAACGGCAGAAGTGGGTCCGGACCCGGACGAACGGACAAAACGCAAACAATAGCACATTTTTTTAATTTTTAAAAAATGCGCTACAAACTGTAAATGCGTTTTTTGATTTCTAAACCCTTGTAATCACCGTCTCAACCGACTCGTGCCTCCCGAAGGTAAGACTGAAAACCCAGCTTACATAGAAAACTGCTGGCAATATTGCTAAACGGCCGGTTTTAGAACTAACTACTCCGATTTAATGCGTTGCAGTCCTTTTCGCATTTTAATATAAACCGGAAGAAAAACAATATTGGTGTTATACGGTTTCGATGCGCATGAATTCTCATAATATTTATAGTTCATTCCTACACAGAATTCCGCTATGCGACAAGAAGCAATAACAAAGAAAAACTTCCGGTTTGTGCGTGTCCTTAATCTGGTTTTAGAGGAATTGATATTGGATAGAAACTCGATCGTAGAGCGATGTTAGTAGAAATGTCCAATTTTATCAGGCATTCGTTAATTAATTGCATTAAGTTCAAATTCACTGTATGATAGTAATGTCTTTTCATTTAACATTCTTTAATTGAATTAAATATATAACAATTTGCAAGTATCCTTTATAATTTAGGGGACGAAACTTGTAGGCGGTTTATTGCCTCGAGATAAATGTCCATCGAGGATATAAGCAATAACGTAACTTAAAGATACCGCTTAAATTAAAATTTAAGCGGAATTCCGCTTCGATTCTAGCCACGCTACAGAATTCTCTAATCGCGAAATAGAGAACATAGAAACAGTTACCGTTGTCTTTTATTCCTCTTTCTTGAACATTAGTTGAAGGAGATATTTCTTGCAATATTCTTTTGCAAAGCATTTTTCGTTTTATTCCTCGGTTGAAATCGCATCGAAAACTGTTCGGAAATGTGAAATCTTTTACCTTGCATAACAATCCACACTCAGTCATATTTAATATCTGTTTGTGTGGGTTGCGTTCTGCTTCTGACTAACTCAGGTGTTTCTTCCACTTTTTTGTTTTTTTCTATATCACTTCTGTTTTTTTTTGCCAAAGGACATGATGATGTGATGTGTTTGATGTAGTGCTCCATTTTTATAAGTTTAAAGTATTGAAGGAAATAAATGGACGAAAATTGTAAAACTTATATTTTTTTGTTAATTTTTCTTGGGGCAATCGATTTCGACTAATTATAAAGTCATCATCAGGCCAAATCAAATTGACGCAATGGCCTGATGATGACTTTATAACTAGTCGAAATCGATTGCCCCAAGAAAAATTAACAAAAAAATATAAGTTTTACAATTTTCGTCCAATTATTTCCTTCAATGATGATGTGACTTCTGGCAATTGTTCTTATTGCACATTCGTCTACGCTTAGATGTACGGCGAAATTGAAGCACGAAAAACCCAATTTTTTCATCGGCACGGTTTTCCAGAGCTAGCTCACGTACTTGATTGATTTCATGGATCATGTCGTTAAGCATCAAATCTGGTCTCCTGAATCGAATGGATAATGTTTAATACCATTAGGAGTTCTTTTATAACTCTTCGTCTGCGCTCCTCCTCTGTTGCTGCTTCCTTTCGTCCGCTATCGCCTTAACTCTTTCGTTAATTCCCCTTCTACTCGAGCTTCTGCCTCTAATTTCGGTCATTTAAAGAATGAAGTCGGAGATAGTTTGAAGTTCGGGCAGCATTTCTTATTTTTTACTTCTGCTGACTAAACTGCTCCATTGTCAAAACATATAAGCCGGGCAACTATTAAAAGTCTAATAAATATCTTACCACATGTGATTGAAAATTTAAATGCAACACTATATTTTTACATTTTTGGATTCTACTAGGTAATTTAACACCTGATTTATTCAAAGTAAAACGAGTTTAGTCCAATCATGGACATCCATATTAAAAATTGTAATCAACTTATTAGGTATAAAATTATCTGCAGAATCTACAAATTAACAAATATACAGTGTCCCATTTAAATTTCAAAACTTAGGGGTAGTTATTGCTTACTATGCCCATTGGATAGCCCGGCAGTGTTTCTCTTCTATCGCACAAGATGAATTGTGAGAGGTTACTGCATCACATAGTACCTAATGAATATTTTCTTGCTGGTGAAGGCAGAGACGTACAAAACTTTTTTGGTTGCTGTATAATATTTTTGTATTCACCCGTTCAGTGTCAATGCATTTTTGAAAAAAAATAAATTAAACAAATATAGCAAACGAGTTCCTGGGTATGGCTACAGCATGTGCAAAACCAAATTTTAAACCTCAAACTCAAATTTTGAAATTGATGTTACATTTTCTTTTATTCCAAGTGGCTATATATCAAATTTCATTTGAATACCTTCATAAATAAGAAAGTTTGCAATTCGGTCTGTGAATGGCCGAGATGCGCAAAGGGCACTGTGGATGCTGATCGATTAGGCTCAACTTTTGGAATTGTGTTTTATATGGCTAAAGCTATGCGCATATTGAATTTCATGCAATTCGGTTCATAACTAACGGAGATGTCAAAAGGGCCTACTTTATTTTTCGGTCTACATTGCCAATTCACGAACTCCGATCTACAAATTTTATAAAGAATCCACCTCCAAAATTTCATCGTAATCGGTCCATTTGTTTATGAGTTATCGTGCTAACGAACGGACGGACGGACAGACGGGAGACACCGAAAAATTATAAACTCGCTAGGAGCTCGTTAATAATGAAGATTATTCCAAAAGTAAAAAAATGTATTAAGAAATGTTTTTCAAAACACCCTCGAAGCGTACGCCCATGGTTGAAAGGGTTGTGTTTTTGTGCTTACATATTGAGTGTTATTTTTATGGCTCTTTCCCTTAGCTTACGCAAGACGTTTTTTCCCCACAAAACTGTACAGAGTGTTTAAATTGGCAGGAAGATTTAATGGAAGTCACTTAGGTAAAAAATATTGTTGTTGCAATGTTGCAATACAAGAAGTGAGAGCTTTTTAGTTGCAGCAATGCAGCGTTTCGGTCATCCAGTGTCGGCGCAATGAAAAAGATGAAAGCACGTTGCAAATTTAGCTCTAAAAGTTTGAAATGATTTAAACTGAAATTAATAGCGCGTGTAAGAACTACATCATTATCCCATCTAGCAAGAAAGCCGTAAAATGTTTACTGCTTATTTTGAAAACTGTCATTTGGAATCCTGATGTTTAGTAAACGTTCCCGAATGTTTGTTAAAACAATTATCTTTCCTTTTCAAACAAATCATTTTGTTGTAAATATAATTTTTAGATACTACTAAATGGACGTCCGAGCATTTGCCAAATTCACTATATCAAAAGCTTAAAAGATCAATGCGATAAGAATATCTCGCGTCGCGCGGATATTCGAAAATGTCGGAGCAATAATTCGTATCAAAGCGTTTTTATTTCTGTGGGTGATATTGGTGCTGTCCGCAGGGTATTATAAATATGTTTCCTTCCAATTTCTGAACACTATGCCGAAAATACAAAGTGAAAAGTGATGTTGGAATACGTCCGTCAGGATGGCTTCCACAGCTGTTGGTTGTCCGTCTTTCAACCCACGCTGTCAACTTAGCGCTATTTTAAAAGAATCCCGTATTTCTTACATTCCCGGCTAATCCCTCAAGACCTACTTGTCCTCACTTTATTAGATGCGGCCGACATACGTGTCGACGTACTGCTAAATACTACAAAAGTAGATATCTTAAAATAGGCACTTTTACATGGTTATCTACTGACGTATTTATGAGTAGTAGCGCCATCAAATTATTATTAAACTTTCAAAAATCGCGTTTCAAATTTGACTCGTGTAACTATTTGTAAACTTCAAAAGTGGCAATTAGAAGCTTTCCGCGATAGGATTTGTGTGAATGTTTGCAATGACCATTTTTTTCAAAAAATCCCTACTGTTGAATATAACTTCCCATTCAAAACCAGTAGGTGTTAACAAATCGTCAGCATTTTTTACGCAAAGAAATTATAGTGTTGAACATTATCATTTAACAATTTATGTTGATACCAGCAGCCTTATAACGATCATTTTGAATTACTGTGTACCCCGCCTGGACGTTGGATGCATTGCGTTCAAGGGCGAGTTTACATTCACAAGGCAGCAGGCCCGTAGCCAGAATGAAGTAGCAGGGGTGGCCGGTATTTTTCCAGATGGGGCTTAAGAAGTTTTTGATAAAGACTTCCTCTGTAATTTTTGTAAAGGAACCATCAACCGTAATTTCCAGTGGGGGCAAGACCACGTTCTAGGTGGGGCTGGCCACCCCCTGGCTACGACCCTGCAAGGCAAGGAAGTTAATAACTAATGTGGGTGTAAATTTTATACGAGGGAGAATTTTAAAATAGGAATTTTATGAATTCCGACTCGTCGAAAGCTTTTCCATGAAAATGAGTGAAGCACAATGTCTTCCGACATTTATCGATATTCCCATTTGACGTTTACGTTTCATCCAAACCTTTCATTTTCTCTGTCTGAGTTGAGTAGTTACTGAGTAGGTACACTCTTCTGATACTCTGTTCCCGAGATGGGATAGGAGCGGATAGAAAACAATTCCTTTCGTCAAGGACAAGATCTTTCACTATGGTACCACGAAGGAGAAAACAGTTTTACTTTTACTCCACTGGCCTCTCCAACTCCTCAAACCAAAATAGCATAGTACTTGGCACCACTAGAAGCAATTGCATTTAAAATTTGACCAGGATAAGACAGAAACATCTGAAGGCGCCCAATTCCCCTGGAAGTAGTTTGAAACTGCAGAAGTGGGATTGGACGGACAAATCGTTAAGTACCTAATTTTAAAACAAGTATAAATTGTGCACAACTCTTGTGCAGATAAAGCGCATTTTTTTAACCGAAATATCTTTTGTGTTGACATCACCAATGGATATATTTCTTGCAGACGTCTCAATCGTCCTTTGTGAGTACCCTCCTCCGACAATCCGTTCTTGAGGTATAAGGGAATATACCCGATCACGATAAGAGGTCGAGGAGGAGCGATATGGTTGGTAATTCCTTTCGTTGAGACCTTTAATTAGAGTACCATGAAGGATAAAACTAGTTCCACCCCCCCCCTCCACCCCGTACTTTGATAAAAGGACATAAAGAAGGGTAGTCGCTCACTGGTCTCGAAGAGTCGCATGGGAATAGTTTGTACAAACCAATTTATTTCGATGAGACCTTTCATTAAAATACCATGAAGGGTAGAACATGTGTTTACCCCCCCCCTCCCCCTTTTCTAAAGTTTAACTTGGCAACATCTGAGAGCAATAGTTGCCGTATGTAAAAGTTATGCACGTGTTACTTTCAAAAACAGCAAACAATAGTACATTTTTTTAATTCTTAAAAAAAGCGCTAAAATGTGGTACAAACCCTATACAAGTTGTGAGTAGAACTAAAATTGTAGTAGATAGTAAGGCTTTTGATATTTCATACACCGTGTACTCAGTGGCGTACCTACAACTTTGGCTGCCTGACGCGGTCTCCAATTTGCCGCCCTCTTGTTCTAAGGACAGTCCGACTTCGGTTGTAGGACAATTCGCATCCAGACAATTCGCGCCCGGATAATTCACTCCCGGAAAATTCGCACTCGGAAAATGCGCTCCCGGAAAATTCGCTTCCAGGGCATATCGCTCCCGGAAAAAATGCATGTTGAATTCAAATAGTTTATGAAACATTGATAAATTACTGACTTTGTGGTTCAATGATGAACGTTGGGCTATAAAGCCGGAGGTCGGATGTTCGAACCTGGACTGAGGTAAGAATTTTTCATCTGTGGCAGAGATGAGAATTTCCTTAGATCGGTTTAGAACATTCTGCCGGCTACTCCGAATTAGGTTTTTCTGCAGTTTTCCCAGTTTTTGCAATGTTGTCCCTTCCCGATCATTCCGCTGGGTTTTACGGATGTATCGCCTGTAGCTGTCGGCGGCGGCGCCGTTTTTGCGTTTGTGGGTCAAAAGTTACCAATCACTAGCGTTCTTTTCTAAGAATATGGCCTGTAAGCATTACGTCTAACCCTCCCTGTTAAGTGACTGCCGCAATTGGGCCCGACAATGTATTAAATGCCAAACATCAAAAATTGGTCGCCATAGTTTGACACGGCAATCCGTTCAATGTTACGAGAGACCAAGGACGACATTTTGACTCGCAGTTGTTCAAAGCCGTTGATTCCTGTGTTGAATTTCAACGATTTCGCGATACAAGCCACAATCTGTGTTCCAATAGCATCGTAGAGAAATTTCACCACGTTCTGAAAGCCAGCCAGCCTCATGTGATTTGACTTTTTATATGGAACCCCTTGTATATCAATTACTTTAATTTCGATCTAGTTACTCATAAAATTGATAAAGTAACGTTATTCGTTTCTTAATTCATAGCTTCTAAATTTATCCTCCAGTATTGATACATGCGGCCCTTAAATCATGGAACACACAAACTTGTTTGTGTTTTCCACGATTTAAGGGACGCATATACAGTGTTGTGACAGATACTTTTATTTGAGTATCTATATAGGTACAGATACAGATTTAAAAAATTGTATCTAGATACATTTTTAGATATCTACTTTTGTTTCAGTGTATCAATAGATACAGATACAGATACTTATATATTGTAACTAGATAACATATAGTGGAAAAAAAGAAATCTAGAAGGCCCTGGAATTTAGTTAAAAAAATTTACATCTAGCAGTTTGAGGTTGTGGAAAATGGGCTAACTACTTTGAAACTCAAATTCAAATTAGCGTTCCAATGTTGCAATTATTCGCCTATTTCACTAAGACCCACTCATGTGCATTGTACAGGGTGTCCCATTAATAATGGGCACAGGTCATATCTATGGAACCGTTAATTGCAAAACATCGGGAAAAAATTTTTGTTAACAAAAGGGGCCACGAGAAATCGCTGGAAATTATTTTCAAGTTTCTAGCTTTGCCGCTAGAGAGCGTACGATTCATGGTTAAGTAGAAAAATTACTTTTTTCCTAAAATATAGCCAACAAACATGCATAAAAAATACTTGCATAGCAATATTGTATCAATTTTGCATCATTTTGATGCAGCACATATTGCTCTAGCTCATAAAATATGAGGCGTAGGAGAAAGGGAAACCTATATAAGGACTTGAAAGTCACTTCGGTTTATTTACATAATAAGTCTTGTTGGAAAGCGCTCTCTTCGTGGAATCAGCTTTTGAATAGAGTCTTGTTAGTAAATGTGATGAGTTATAGAGGGCGCGATGTGACATTAACATAAACTTTGCAGGTTTTTTTGAAAATTTCAAATGGAACGATATAATTATTATATGATATAATCAAATAAGATGAAAAATTATCAAAGTCCTCGTGTGAGATCGAAGGGACTTCAGCGCATTTTTATGTTGCAGATCAGTATTCTATTAGCCACTTTTGATTCAACCATCAATAAAAGATCTTGTCGAAGGCTACTACTACTAAATTCACTTTGTCGGTACCCGCTTCCCACTTTCCGCGTGCACCCGCAATTCGCGTTTAATGTTTTGACCTCACCCTCAGTAAAATCTTGTCGGGGGCTACCATATTCCCTTTGTTGGTATCCACTTCCGATGTCCCGTTCCCTTCCAATGCGCATTTGAAGATTTGACTCCACCATCAGTAAGATCGTGTCGGGAGCTACCATATTCCCTTTGACGGTATCCACCTCCGACTTCCCGTTCACCCGCAATTCGCGTTTGAAGATTTGACTCCACCATCAGGAAGATCGTGTCGGAGGCTACCACATTTCCTTTTTCGGTGCATAGGTACTTATATTACTCCCACATTTTGGTGGTTTTCGCTAAAAACCTTCCACAAGATAGTACTTAGTTTTTGGGGCACTTCTCATTGCTCGAGCTTCTATTGGCGACACGAAAAAGAGAGACAGCGATTCGAGATTTACGAGATTAACCGCGTGACAAAATTCGCAACGGAAAGTAAAAGGCGCCCGTGTAGTTGACTGCCTCTCGAAGACGCGCGCCTCGCAAAAGGTTATTAATTTCGCCCCTAGAACAAAATTCCGCCACGCAGGAGTTGTAGTAGAAGATAGGAAAAAACTGAGAAACCTTCACGTTAGTAAACTACGCTCGAGGATGACGCCCAGATGTCGCCAAACCCATCTCATGTAGCCCTGTCCCTAAGGTTGACAAATTACACGGCCTTGTAGATACACGTACACCCGTTGCCTTTCTACAATAGTTCTTCTACGCGCCCACATTTGCTGCCAGCCAGCCAGCGAGCCAGCAAGCCAAAGTGAGATTAAAAGCTACTTTTTACAAATAAATTTGCAAAAATGCGCTAAAAAGTGAGAATATCAGTGACTAATCTCTGAACAAAATCGAAAATTTCCCGAACTCGCTTCAATGTTATGCTTTTATTAATTATTTACATATTTTCGTTACTAAAGGTAGAGATAAAACGTTAGTAAAAAAGTGGAGGTAATGCAAATGCTCACTAATATCTTATTTACCAAGAGCCATGGACATGCCTTATTTTACAATCTAGTCTATATGTAGTACCTATATACGTACCTACATACTAAATAGTGCACAGGTTGTACAAAAATTAACAATCCGTAGTAATAACTCATGAATTTGAATAATTTAGATCTGACTTATTATATAATCTAATACAAAAGATGATATGTTCAAAAGTAGCCAGCTCAAATAGATTTAAAAGTAGGTAACTCCACGCCTTTCCCATTTGTAAAAAATAGCAATTTTAACACTCCGGCATTTGCCTCTGCACGGACGAAAACATTAAAAAAAAGCAGATTCATACACAAAAAATTGAAGTCGGTAATCGTAATCAAACTAAATGTGTGTGAACATAGAAGTATCATTAACAACTGGCCAATCTTACTATCAAAATAAAGATACATTTAAAGCAGGATTTAAAGTGAAACAAACAAATTCAAGGGTTACCTACCCCTAGTTACAAGTACCTGAAGGCAATATAATTCACAATAAAACGAAGAATTACAATTAAAATTAAGTACATTACCTTTTGTTATGGTAGAAATATTGTACAAACTTTAAAATTAGAGTTCGAACAAAATCAAAAAGCAAACTGACGCTAAATTACGCAATGGACATGTATGATGAACTTAAAAATGCAAAATCAGCAAAGCTAAATCAAGACACTATGCCTTACATATACAGGATAACATTGTTTAAAAATTGCTGATAGGTATAAAAATTGTGTTAATGTTTCTCCAGCGGTGTTTCTAATTTCTAAATAGGGGAGTTGTTGCAGCTAGCGCTGTTTAGTCTAGTCGAATAACGTCAGAAGATGCTACTGCAGCATCGAAATTCACTAATGTGATAATTATCTAGTCCTTATATTTATTCTGTACATTTCATGCGTGTTTGCGTATGTAGTTTTCTGTTTTTGGCATGTAGGGTAAATATTACCTAACCGTCGTTTTAACGAAAACGGGCCCAGTTACAAGATGGTTTTATTTTGTACATTAACAAATAAAAGTGGGCAATTGTCTCATTTATACCACTATAATATTATGTTGTCATCTGGTAAACTAACAATAGAGATAAGCGACATTTTACAGCCCTAAGGCGATAAAGTCGCTACTTCTTTGTGCCAAAGAAATGTCGATAAAAGTAGTCACGAGAGCCCTGTTTTATGCATTCGAAAATGTGTGTCCCAGTAGTAGGTGCCATAGCCGATAGTGGTTAGTGAAACTTATCGGACGTCTTTTAATAAACTTGACGACCACCTGTTTCCTTGCTACAGGGCTGCATTTGGCAGCTATAAAAATTTCGGATTATTCACGTCTAATAAATTGTTTCATTCGACGACCACGCAATTATCTAACAAAGATCGTTGTTCCTTGTTCCTACCTCTTGTATTTATAGAACATTATGATCATTGACTGTGAAAGTGAAAGATGCGACACGCTCGCAAAGAGCCATGTAACTTATTTTCATTAATTAATTCAAAATTTCAAAGCAATATGCTGAGGCGCCTGGGCTATTTATCCTAAATGTCCGCCACGCTTGCATGAAATTCTGCGCTAAAATAGTTAAGGAAACGCAAGATTTTAATCCGCGTTTGATGTCCAAGATTAATGAGTATCACTTTTAGCATAAGATCCATAAGCTTAAAATACTCATTTTGTTCCACTTATAATAGATCTTTGCCTTTCCCATTTTTATATTCGAATATACCTAACAGCTTTAAAAATTCAAAGCGTGCATGCGCGAACTTTTACAAGTTCATGCGTGTATGCCACCAATTTAATGGTCGAGAGGCAACCCATCATACCCCACAACCATTTTTAGCACAGGGTTTACTGTTCGTTCGTCAATATCTTGTAAATTTGTTGAATATGGAATAGGTATATCCGTTACGAAACGTTTATAGTCTGGCCGTGATGTTGAATTGGAATACTTGCAAAGACGATATAGTTTAGGACCATATAGTAACATTTTTCAATATTTCCTTTCAAATAAATCGATACAACGGAATATCGAAGAATCCTTAGTATTACCATTGAATAATAAATTTATTATTCAATGGTATTACCATTAATTTAGACTTGCAAAATACATATTATAGTAAAAAAATTCATCAAATTCATGCCCTAGGCATTGCGATAAGGCTCTTACGGTCTTTTTCTAAACGATTTTGAGATGATTTGATCAAAATACATGTGGCCCCAGAAAAATATAGTTTAATTTAATGTGATGATGTGCCTGTACTCTCGGCATCAATATAATGCGCTTAATGCGTTTTCAAGCTCTTACAACTCCAAATTCATGTGTAAAGAATGATTTTGGGTACATTTTGCCCTAAAACTGTTGACCTAAACCACAGAGAAGAGTTAGTTATATTGAATATTGTTACATCTGAATTTCATTATTAATTTTTTATTATACCTGAATCACAATCTCCGTTTTAAACACTCAAATGCGTGCGAAAAAGGGCCTTTAAAACACACGTGCTTTAAAGTTGCTAAGTAACGATACTTCAAGTATGACTTTTGAAACTGTCAATCTGGGTGAAATAAAAAATCTTCCTAAGTCGCTTTCTGTAAATGCACTATGCAGAACATTTCATTGGCTTGTACCTATCCTTTGGTTGAAGCTTTTACAAACGCGCGTAATTTAGGGTATGCTTCCAAATCTGTTCCACTTTTTAGTCCCAGCAATAAGTGAAGTTTTGAATGAATGCACCAAAAGATAGAAGATTAAATACCTTTGACATTTCCTTCATATATGCCAGCATTATCGATGCATTTAAGACTTTATTCGTAAGTAACTTCCTATTCATCCATGGAAACAACTTTTCATATTCTTTATAATAGGCTTTACTGGATTTGGATTTTACACCTACCAACGTTTGTTTAGATTTTAGAAGAAGCGATATAATGGGCGGTGTATTATCTTTTTCAACGGAAATCGTTTTATTCACAAAGACGACGATTTTTATAAGCAAACGTCAAGTGACATTTCCATGGCAATCGTGAAATTTCGAACACCCATCCCACTTAATTAAACAT
Source organism: Photinus pyralis (assembly GCF_008802855.1). Classification (NCBI taxonomy): domain Eukaryota; kingdom Metazoa; phylum Arthropoda; class Insecta; order Coleoptera; family Lampyridae; genus Photinus; species Photinus pyralis. The sequence goes on along the minus strand of NW_022170596.1, from coordinate 29,662,792 downwards.
GTATTCGAGTATAACGTCAATATGATTTCATTGTATTTCCTATTTTTAAATTATACTGCAGGTATAATAAAAAATACTATAAGATACACGTGTATAATTGGCCTTTAAAGCACTTGCAACGTTAAAGGCACTCCGCTTTGCGTCGTGCCCTTAAACTCGTTGCGCGTGCTTTAAAGACTTGATTATACACTTGTATCTTAATATACTATTTTTGGTTTCACTCCATCTTGAATCGTTTCCATTTTCACTGCTGTTTGGGCAAACGTACCGGAAAATACTCACAATTCCTTTACAATTTAAACATCTATGCCCTCCGAATGGGAAAAGAGGTACCTACTGCAAAATTTAGTTCCCAGACTGTGGGCAATTAGACAAAATCTAAAATTTTGAACTTCAAATGAACATGAGAGAAACAATGAATTTTAGGGAAATTTGTTGAGGAAAATTAACATTAAAAGGAATTTCAGGAAAATGGGGAACAAGAAAATATTCATGCTTATGGAATTTGGAAACATGGACGAAATTTCAGAACTTGAGCGATGCTGCGATGACATACCCCTTCCGTTAGGCAACACATCCTGCAGCACGAAAATGCAATGCACTTGGCAACCTGTAACGGGCTAGTTACATTTACCTCTTGAAGAAAATAAATTTGATTCTTTGCGGCACTGGCAAAAATTTTACTGTAACAATTAATTTTTTGTAAACTTTTACATATTTTTACCTTACGGAAAGTTGTCCTCTTATAATCAGAAACTCATATAAATTTAATTGTTTAAATAAATATTGTTGAGAATAATATCGTTCCAACTTTAGTTTTCTTTACATTTATCGTAATTCAAAATATTGACGAAATTGTTGTAATAATTACCAGAAAAATATTTCACTATCTATACCGTGATCACGGTTCCAACCCCATATTAGAATTTTTTATATTTGTGTACATTTGTTTACGGTCCGTGCCCCGACCTCTTCAGGAATATAAAAGTGGTAAAAATGGTTTTTTATAAAAAATCCTCAAAAACGGCATTTTTCCAATTTCTGTTGGATTTTCTCCTTTGGAAGCAGCAGCAATTTGGAAAATGGTGGAACGCTTTTTTACTATACAATCAGTCTTTTGTATCGCCAGGTAAAAATTTAATTACTCTTTGAAAGTGAATCTTGCAAAATGGTTGACGAATTTTAATCCAGGAGAAGCCCGTGCTTCAGGGCCCTCAGAATTTACTAGTTCCAATTTGGTTTATTTAGGGAAAAAATGATCAATGTTCAGCAGTATGGAATATCCAAGATTATCTTTATAACTTAGGGTTTTGGTAGCCAACAAAGCAACAAAGTAACTTGCTACTCTAAAAATAACGCATCAGAGATGTTTTGCACCTTGGACCCCAACGCGTTTGTGGTAACAATTCATTTAAGCCCAAGAACAAGAATCCAAATATGCAACGAAAAAATGTTCGCTCACGTATTAATACGGTAGAGCTTTGCAATATTCCCAGCTACTACACAAAGAAATTCCTCTTTTTTCTTAAATACGCCACTTTATATTAATTAAATACTAAAGGCGATTAGTAACGCACTAAAATGCACCTAGCAATACATTTTGACAAACTTGATACACGTTTTTTCCTTGCAATCTGATGAAAAACTTCGATACACAATCACATACGACTAGGTACACGGTTTGCACATGTTTTCACATACATAACATAACCAATGTTACGGGATCTAAAATGTTTCCGTTTACGTTACGTAATTTTGTCCCGAAGGTCTTGCCACGAATCTAATACGCGATCGAAAAAAAATGGTAGCGCTCGACTTGCATAGGTTCTCTTCGAAAGTTTGAATAAGAATCCCGCTCTCCCACCAAATTTTTCATAGTTTATGCGCCGATTGAAAGTTCTGAAACGAAACCACCGCAACCGAAGCCGTCTTTTATACGCGCAAAGGCATAGCGGAGATTATCACTCTCATGCTCTGTAGCTATGGTTTCTAGACAGGGCACTGTAACGTTTCGTCTCTTTAGACGTGCTTTATTACTCGAATATTAGTTCTGTTATCTTTCATTATGAAGCGGTACACGTATCAAATTTCCTATACCTGCAAATTTGTAAATTTAACAAAAAAATCTTCACAGCAGCGATCACCTGTTACAGACCGTAAAAAACCTTCGACTTCGGCCGTTCTAGGCAGCCGTCGAAGCAAAGACTTTTCTTGAGTACAGTAAGTTTGAACACAACATGCCATGCAAAGTATTCTCACAGTTTTCACTTTTCACCATGACGAGTGAGCTATTAGCGGAAACAACCATAGGTAGGTACCTACCTACCAATATGCTTACATTTCTTTCGCGCATGTGAATCATTAATCGTCCGTTTTATAAAATTTATATTTCGATATTTACTGCTAAATACAAATAGCTACAAATAGACATACATTCTTGTCTATAAAAAGAAAGATTTATGGTGAGATCTTCTAAACATCTACAAATTGTCGAGGCTGCAAATAAGCGTAATATATCAACGTGGTTATACCCGTCCAAGTTAATTTGTTTACCAGAATAAATCCATTATTCTGACATTTTTATATCTCGAAAATGTTAAGTAGGTATACGTTGACAAAATATAAAAATATTTACACATATTCTTACGGACAATATAATAATCCAATTAAGCCTAAAATTGATTATCAAAATATAATTGTTAAACGTCTGTAACATCTGAAGCAACTGAAATTGAAACATTATTGGGTGCATTGTATAAACACTGAAAGATTTGTGGATTATTGCAGTTGGCTATTTAAACTGCTGCATATTTTTCTGAAACCGTACCATATCTTTAAAAACAAATAATTACATAAAAATTATTTGTTTTTATTGGTTAGGGGCTCCAGGTTCTAATTTCCTACAGTAGCATTTTTTCGCCTGCGCTATCCTAGATCATAGATCTTCCCTACTACGATTATTTCGTGTAACCTTACTACCTAAATATGAAAATTTCTTCCCGGAAAGATTGCCGGTCACAAAACACCTGATCCCTGTCTACAATCTATGTTTTTCTTTCAATATTAGCACCATCCAATTCCGGAAGTCGCTCGCATCTTATGAAAAACATAGATTGTAGATTGACACAAGGTGTGCTGTGACCGGCAATCTTTCCTGGCGAGAGTAATACATGCTTTAAAGGGTCGTTCGCTATTCGGATCTTTATCTTTTTAGCGCATTTTTTAAGAATTAAAAAAAATGGGGGGGTGGAACTAGTTTTATGGTACTCTAATGAAAGGGCTCAACGAAAGGATTTAATTTCTACCAACCATAGCCCTTCTCCTCGACCTCTTATCGTGATCGGGTATATTCCTTTATACCTCAAGAACGGATTGTCGGAAGAAGGTACTGACAAAGGGCGATTGAGACGTCTGCTAGAAATATATCCATTGATGATGTCAAAACAAAAGCGATTTCGGTTAAAAAAAATGCGCTTTATCTGCACAACAGTTGTGCACAATTTATACTTGTTTCTATCTTCTCTTTTCGCGCATTTCATTACTTTTGTTTTTTCCCTCTTGAGTTGATATTCGTACTCTAGATAGTATTCTAGTTTCCAGATCCCTCTCCCTTACTGCTAGAATGACTATGTACCTATGTCATCAGCGTATCTCAGCATACACATTGTATTTCCTCTATAACATTTTTTGTATATAAGAAAAAACAAGAAATATATTACGCACACACAAAAGGCAGATTCCAGCAAAAAAACCTAGCATAACCCATACAAATACAAGAAATAAATCAAGTACGACAACAAGATAGGGAAGAAGGAAATTTAAACATCAAACATCTCAAATTGTGCATTAAAAATCAGGTAATCGAATCAAATGCAATTAAACAAAATACGTAATAAAAACAACCACAAAGGGACAATTAAAATGGAATAGCCCTACTCCAATCTCTGCCACCATTAATTAAATCAGAAACGTACAGGTCAAAAGTATTCAAAACGCAAGTATTAATTGTTTGCTGTATCTGTTACTTTCTGATTCGTGGCGCGCTGCAGTTTATGCGTTAGCTATACAGAGGGGGGCTCTTTTATTTGATGTTTCGATGTTTGATGTGCGAGTGGGTTATGTCTCCGCGGTGTAGGTACCTAATACAGTTCGACCTTTCGCTGTATCTGTTGCCTACTCGTCTCGTGCGGATTGCAGCTCTTAGCATCTTAGCAATGCGAGTGGGGGGCCCTCTCATTAACATTTCCTCTATTTAAAATATGTTCTGTTTGAGCGATAATCAATTTTCACAAGAATACTTGCTATTTGCCATTGGCATTCTCACATGTACTTTTCGTGTTAAATTAAATTATGATAACGGAAGGCTGGAGTAGAGCCACACCATTTACATGTTTCCTATGTACATGCAATTTATTTATTTTACCAGTTGTGTTATTGTTCGTACAGGTATTTTGATGTGTTTTTGTACTGAATTGATTTATCATGTTTTCCACCTGCATTTATGATGTCTTGTGCATTTTATTTTTATGAACTTGTTTAATTGCATTTGATTTGATTATGAGATTTTTATCATACAATTTGAGATGTTTTGTTTATGTGTATTTTCTCTTGCATTTTATTACTGTAGGTGATTTATTTAATGTATTTGCGTTGCGTTTTAGTCCCGTAGAAGGGTTTCCCTGGCATGGCCTTGTGTGCGTAATATATTTATTTGATCTTGTAATTTCTTAGGCACAAAAGTTCTGTCTTTTATTTAATTCCCTTCCCGATGATGTCTCACGTCATCATATTTCAAGGAAAGGGTGCGTCGCATCCGGTTTAATACCTACCTTTTTGCCGGTGACTAATCTTTTATCGACTTGATGACGCCCCGTTGTCTGGAATATGCACGGGGTGAGGTCCATGTTCCCAGCCCCCCCCAGTATTAGAAAAAATGGTTATGACTAATTTAAAGTATTGTTCACGTTTTGTACCGTTTAGTTCCAATAACAAAAAATTTTGTTCTAAGCGTAACATTAGATAAGAGCAAGTTGAATTTGGGGGGGCCGATAACACGTCATCCCCCCCAACTTGATATTTTACAACTACTTTGAGGCAAAAATTTTGTATCGCTTTTGTGCCGTTTTGTTCTTTTATTAGAAAGTTTTGTTCTTAAATCGTTTGAGAGAGATATGAAAATGAAATTGGGGGGGCGGTAAACATGTAAGCCCCTCCACATTGTTTTTTAAATATTGTTATCAACGCAAGGTTTTGTTCTAGTTTTGTGCTTTTTTGTTCCTTTATTAGAAAGTTTTGTACTCATACCGCTTCATAGTAAAACGCAATTCAAATTGGGGGGGCTGCAGACATAACCGGCACCCCACTAACATTCTTTTATTTTTCTTATACCCATATTTTCTTCTAGTTTTGTACAGTTTTGTTCTTTTATTCAACAGTTGTTATTAATAGTAAGAGGTAATGGATTATTTCATTTCATACCTTATCGCTTACGAAATTAGGAGCAATCGTTACGGATCGTGGGGGTTCGTTAGCGATTTATCGCGCGTGCGTTGTTTTAAAAGATTGAACAGCTGCGCGCAGTGTTGCCGTTTTCATGTTTTTCTATTAAGAAGAGAGGATATTCCACCGTTAAACATTTGCGTTAAAGGTGTATTAACACTAGAAGCGCTATGATTATGATATCGTCACTATCCATATTCGTTTACCTACGTCTATGAAAAGCAAAATAACCTTTGGTACTACAATCTTAAACGTAAGTAACCACATGCACGTCAGTTTGACAACATATGACGCAAACAAAATTGGAGCTACGTTACCGTTTATTTCTTATTTCGTACCTCATACCGTAAACAGTTACGTTACGGAACGGTGTCAACCGGATCGGGGTGACCAAGACCAGTGCGATTTGAATCGTCCGATAAAGATCGCGAGCGTGAAGTAGGTGGTTGGAAGCCTGTCAACAGGTTCGATTTTTGTCGGGAGCGATCGAAATCGCAACCGACTATTTTAGCCCGACGCTGTTTGCTCGATCAATTGTCGTCTGTCGTGAGTTGTAATAAACTCGCTTTTGAAGAAGTGCAAAAAATGGAGGATAGTGAAATCAAATTAAATATTGATTTGCGTCTTTTAGAGGAAAAATATCGATGTCTATGATGATGGCTGTTACAGTGATCACTCGAACCTTAGTGTTATGAGCAAGCTTTCTTCTACTGTCACACATCTTCTATAATTAGTGTTTCTTTTTCCAATTCATCGTCGAGCAAGGTCAGCCAAAAGGAAAAAAGACTATTTTTGATCATGCAATACATAGATTTAAATTTTTGTTCATAATAGGTAAGTTCACGGGTACAAATCAAAGCACCTCCGTTCCTATTCCTTATGTATGGATGTACATAATAGGTTTGGTGGTTAATTTTCCTTCTTCTGTGGTACCTACAAAAAAGAAGTCCTTCGTCTTCACTTGACGTCTCATCGAAGTCTAATGTCAACCCGATCAAAATTATAATAAAAACGACCGTCCTATGGACACGAATTGCCGGCTTTAATCAGCCCGATCAATTTGGATAAACGATTCCAGTTGGACCGATATTCGTCGCCCCGATGCGGGGCACATCCGGCCTATTTGTAATATTATTGAGATCATTGGATTAAATCGCTATCCATTGTGACGTCAATTTATTATTATTTATGTTCTATTTTATTCCTTTAGCCTAGCACGACCAGAACAAGGATCTCATAGTCTGCCTTGTTTCCCTCTTTTGGTAAGTAAGTATATGTCCTTTTCTTGTGTACTGAAGACTAAGTGGCGCCTATCCGCGGTTACTTTTACTACTTTTCCATTTATGCTTATTTGTGCTTCTGTATAAGAACCCCGCAGATTCATCCCGACCCACCACTACTTTGACTGAGCTTATCGTATGCTTATCTCAAGACAATTTTGTTACGGTTGCTCAAAGTGAACGTAACACGATGATCGGCATATGGGTCTTCGCGGTCCTTAGGTATTACATTTCTCTAACGTTTGGCGATATACCCTAAATCAAAGGAGGTTCTAAAGAGGTGCATCAAATACAAGAGCAGTGAATGAGCATTGATTAATGACCGTGGTACTTACTTGAGTACTCACTTTTTAAATTTACCAGAACGATCAAGTAGATATATTTTTCAAATGGATTAATAACAACTGTTGAATAAAAGAACAAAACTGTACAAAACTAGAAGAAAATATGGGTATAAGAAAAATAAAAGAATGTTAGTGAGGTGCCGGTTATGTCTGCAGCCCCCCCAATTTGAATTGCGTTTTACTATGAAACGGTATGAGTACAAAACTTTCTAATAAAGGAACAAAAAAGCACAAAACTAGAACAAAACCTTGCATTGATAACAATATTTAAAAAACAATGTGGAGGGGCTTACATGTTTACCGCCCCCCCAATTTCATTTTCATATCTCTCTCAAACGATTTAAGAACAAAACTTTCTAATAAAAGAACAAAACGGCACAAAAGCGATACAAAATTTTTGCCTCAAAGTAGTTGTAAAATATCAAGTTGGGGGGGATGACGTGTTATCGGCCCCCCCAAATTCAACTAGCTCTTATCTAATGTTACGCTTAGAACAAAATTTTTTGTTATTGGAACTAAACGGTACAAAACGTGAACAATACTTTAAATTAGTCATAACCATTTTTTCTAATACTGGGGGGGGGGGGGCTGGGAACATGGACCCCACGGAGGTGTTCTGTGATATGCACTACGCTATTTATCCATTCAACATTCAAAAAATCTATTTGCAGTGTTGCCAATTTTACATTAGCACTGTATATCCCATTAGGTTGCGTTCTTCATCCTGTCCTCTTACAAATTATACATTTCTGGGGGCCGATTCTAGCTGATTTCAACGGTCGAAAAAGAATTTCGACGGCGCCATGACACCAAATTTCTACTCTTAGGGTGTAATAGGAAGTTTATGTTTCTTTAAGTTTGATCTTATATTTTGCTAAGTTGGCTGTCTGATTTTGAACTATTTTAAACTTTATAAACAAAACCTTATGTTCGACCGTAACCCTACAGTATAGCTACAATCGTACCTATTATTATTCCTCCATGAAGGAAATTAAAATGGTTTTTTGTTGGGATGTGATTTTAGTCTCCGCCATTGTAAGATACGTAGGTAAAAGTAAAACAAAACAAAGCCACGGATAAAAAATGTAAACAGTGTACCAAAACACAAAATTGAGGTTAAAAGAACGTACTACTCTCTGAATAACTAAGCGCGCACTGTCGCTATCCCTTCTATTTCGACGTTGAAATCGTAATTTCAACCACTGTAGTCTACACCTTTTCCACAATAGTCAATTGTATTTGAGAAAGTATCATTTAATTTTAAGAAGTCGTTATTTGTATTTCAGAATTCAGAATGTAATATTAAGATTATTAAAAATCAAATTTTTATAATCCCGCTACTGTATGTAGTCCCGCAACAGCAGCAGCAGCATCAGGCTGTGTTATACATGTGATTTTGTTTTTCTCTTTTTCAATTGATTCTCAAATACATTTTACCATTTCTTGAATACAATTTACTATTCTCAAATTCATTTGATGCCTTCTCAAATACAAATCACTATTCTGAACTACATTTGTTGTTTTCTCAAATACATTTTACTATTCTCAAATACAATTGATACTTTCTCAAATTAACTTGATAGTTTCTCGAATAAAAGTGGAAAAGGTGTAGTTGAATTTATTTTCAACGGTAGAAAAGTTATGACGTTTCAATGACGTATTTAGTAGTTCATGATAACACCGATAGATGGTTACGATCGCAATTTCGACTACACTACTGAAATTTCAACCGTCGAAATCAGTTAGAATCGGCCCCCGTTACAGGTATACGAAATTTTTACACGCCTTTGTATTTGGCGCCATTTATGAAAAACGATTTTTATAAATTCGATTTTAATCCATATAAATACAAGAGTGTTACCTTGTATCGGATGGTGTACACATCAAAGAGAGGGTTATATAAAACGAGCAACAACTGTTGGTGCCATTTCCATCTAGACTATACATGGCACATCATGCAGACCTTCAATTCTTACTTCTATTGCTCCGCTCAGTACTAATGCTTATCCATTATGTTCGAAAAGCAATAATTAAGAACACAACTTTAGTATTGTTTATTGCCTCTTTAAAAGATACAATTATGCATGGTTATTGTACTACTTTAACAAATTAAACTGATTCCTCTTGGAGTAAATTGACTTAATGTGAAACCTCTCAGAAATGTACACTATGAGCAGTTACCACTCACAAAATTGAACACAATAATAAGTTAACAGACCTTTACCAATAATTACATGCACACATAGCTACACAGTTAATGTCGATGTGATAAAATAACGTTTTAGCAATAACAAGCAAAAATGAACAAATAATAGTAGAGCATTAAATTAATATTTTCCATTTACTTATTCGTAACCGATAACTGTAATTATAGCTTACTTTGCAATTCATATTGGTTGACAGATACATAAGAAACACATCGATAGAAACTTTGTATGAATTAAACGTACAGCTACATGTTACTTTAAAGGATGAGGGATATCGGTTCGTCTTATTATGCAATTAAAAGAATTAATTACAACTTAAATAATAAGAGACACCATGCATAAGAATAAGAACCGAAATCCCAGTACGTATTCAGTGATGTTCTGCGTTCCGAATTGGAATTCACGTTGAAATAAGACAGTAAATCATTCTGCAACAGACAGAGAAGTTAGGGATTTCGGTTCTATATAAATAATAAAAAAAATAAAAATCAGTACATATAAAATACAAACAATTCACAAATATTTTGTGAATGTCCCTAATGGAGGAATATTAACATATCAGATCGAACATTAATTAATTCGGTCGAGTAACACCTAAAGAATAAAAGTAAGGAACACAAACAAAAAGAAAGGAAACCGTCTACTTAATTATCACGTGTGTTCTCTTGAGTGCTCATTAGCTTTCTCCAATGTAATAACATACCCATAAAGATAATAGAAGAAGGAGAGGAGGTAAAATGCCAATTTTATCCAACCCTCTCTTTGACAACGGGTTAACGTATCAGCATTCATGATGCTCGTCGGATCATAAAGGCCCGGTCCAGACATTACCGGCCTGGTACGGTATCGGTTTATGTGGTACGCAATTAGCGGCATGTTGATTAATAGTGAATACCATTCTCCAGCAGCAGCGAAAAGTACATTAAAGAGTAGATGTAATAAATACTCGGGAAGTACTAACTAAAATTAGAAAGAAAATATTGATGTCATGTACTTAGCATAGGAACTGTTGTACTTACAGGGTTTAAACTATTACATTGATCTATTGGATTTTTATAGTCGGTTTTAAGCTCATCAAATGCGATAACGTGAAATAGCGAAAAAAATATTAGAAATGCATCTACTATAAGAGCAATAATATACGAAAAGGCTGGAAAATTAAACACCATGGTTATAAACTATTATTTTTTTCGTCATTTAATCACAGCCGCTGTCACTCCCACTTACTTTATTTTTTATAGGTTAGAGTAGTAGTGTTTGGAGTGGTTCTATAGCACGCAAGGGCAAGAGGTAGTGGTTCCTTAACCGCTATCGAGTGCTCTTGTTTCGGTAGATGGCGCAGTGACGGCTGTATGTTCTAGCAGTATGTTCCGTGGTTTACTATAGCTATGTATAAATAAACCATTCTTCGAGAAAAAACATTCTTTATAAAAAGTCCCCAAAACCTTCAATGCACCATTTAGTGTTCCTCTAAAATGCAAAGTTTCAAATATGTAAAATTGAGAAAATTTCCTTGGCAACTTAAAATTGACAGATAAATTTTAATAAAATAAAAACCTACAATTACAAGTACATTAGTCAATAATCATGGCTTACCTGATTTTTACCTGCCAATTTTGGACCTAATAATAGTTTTGATGTTACAAGAGGGTTTTTTTCAGTTTATTCGAAAACCTCGCATTTTAAAAGAAAATATTTAGAGTTTTGGAATAAAAGGATTTTTTATTAAAAAAAGACATTTTCTTGCAAAATTGAAAGAAAATGTTCGATCATAGGTAGAGTGAACCTGACCTCAGGACATACTGTACATAAACACAATCATGTCCTCCGTTTTAGGTCAAATGTGGCGCTAAATTCAAAATACAGTTCGATGTAAGTGAAACCGTAGACTAACACATAAGTTGCACATGTTTTTAGGGTATTTTTTTTCCGTATAATCGGATTTTGAGGTTAAATTTGAGCTATCCTCTCGTTTTTCGATCGAAAACGCAAAAGAACTCAATTTTGCAACTTAAATTGTTAATAACAACAAACTGACCAGGAATTCGGCACGGTGCCTTTGAAATTCGGATTCAGGGGCCCAAAAAACATAAATTAAGTCCATGGTACCGAGTGAACCTCAAAAAAATATTCAAGTGCCCGGACTATAAGGAATGCGAATGGCGGATTTAAATTTTTTGCAGCGACATCTAATGCATAAACTGATAAGTGTCATTTTACAGTTTATAGTGCTGTTTACAGTGACTTCTTAACATAAGGACAGTGGCGACCAGACTTGCCATGACTAGACTGCGCGTAACATATCTAAGGTGTTGTCGACACAGTATGCAACACACAATGCACGGTGGGGCAAAAATCGCAGAGATGATGTACAATAGAATGAAATAAGCGGTTATTTTACATGTTCCGTTCATTATCCATTCTCGTGATTAGCTCGAATTAGTTAACAGATAAATTTCTGTCGAGAATAAACCAATAAACTTAGGTTAACTCGTGCGTATCAATATGTACTCTGTAGATAAAATTTTAAACAATGTGCAGATTTCCAACGGATAAAACTTTAAAGGGCCAATGTATCAGAGCCATTCGAAGAGAAAAATTTACTGCGACCATAGTGAATTTGCGGGGAATGAAGCCGATTTTAGAAAGATACCGACGAAGGTGTTAAACATTAATCCAATACCGAGCGTTTTCGACTTTCCCATTCACTTAAAATAACGTAAAATAAAGCAAATACAAGAAGCAAAGTTAAACTAGTAACGTGAAGCCGTGACAATTACATGTGACCCTATCAAAACAGTATAAGTAATAATTATAACACGGAGTGCACCGCGTCGTTTTGGAGGCTTTCTATTGGCCAGTTTGGAATTTAGCTCCAATATGGCGATCGGAACCAACGACCAATCAAGAACGAGATGCGCTGTTGTCCCCACTGCCTCAATAAAGTCGCTGTAGTGCTGCTCAATAAAGGGCGCTTTTAACTATACCTAAATGTGTTACAAAGAATGGTGTTACCCATGAAATGCATAAGATTAGTAATCAGTTGATTGTGTAATTTGTGGCATGACGCATTCAACCATCAACGATGCAAACCACCTACACAAAAATGTATTGATGTCAAGCCTATACGCGAGTAGTACAACTACAGTGCCAAGGAGTAGATTTCTGTACCTTAGTGAATGCCATAAATGAGTTCGTGGTTACGGTCACCTGATGTCTATATCTACGAACTAAAACTAAAACCCATAGGAAGCAAAAATGCGTTCTTGCTAGACAAGTTGCCTATACGCCACATTTGGCTTACTACTTCCATGTTCATACAATCGAAGTTGTGAAGTACGCCCCTGTGCAAAATGCCATGCGCTGTTGTCATTTATAGGCGGGAATTTCATTTTAGATTATTGAAGTGTTAACAATTTTAATTAGCACTTCAATTTAAACGTTTTTAACATTTTTCTAAATGGCTTCATCACTTTAGTTGCCTGTTATTTATCCACACTTTCATTTTCACTCACTTCCCAAAGTTTTTGAGGTCTTTTTTCCGTTCCCTCTGTGAATGGCAACTGCTAATAAATACTTTAAAAGAAGATAAATAGTTTTTTAACTGTGGTTTTAGCCCCTGAACTAACCGAGTTGATTTACGATGCGTTTGGGGGGTTTGGGTGTTGTTGTGCTGTGGTCTCGAACTCTTGTGGATGCCATTTTGATTGCCGGTTAAATTTGTATTAACGGTTCGGTAGTCGATAACTACCTGCATTAATTGACATTTATTTCATTTTTTACACCAAAACACGTTTTCATTCATCCTTTTAATAAAAATTTATGTGATATTTTTAAACGGTTCATTTGTGAATTAGTAGTACTTTCATTGAGATTGTTTGTTACTTTCTACAACAATGTCTAGCAAGCGTAAACGAGCTCCAACAAAGAAAGCTGGCCCTAAGAAGAATAAAAGGAAAGAAACTGAAATTGATTCCGAATTGAGTGATAATAGCGAATCGGAAAATGCTACTCAACCCGACGAGGTTCTGATCGCCGGGCATGGCGATTTGCTGGACGAAGCATTACCTTTACCACAAGAGTTACTTAAAACTCTCATTAAACCGGCAGGTCAACTACTTATTTGCGGTTTAATCAACTGGGAGCTTACCGGACGTCGAGATGCTAAAACAACACTCAAACTACATCCAAACTTGTACAGTCCCACTCGATTCACTAATTATAAGGTATTTTTCCATCCCCGCATATATTTACTAATCTCGATTTGGCTCAGATTCGTCTAGCCGTAAGCGGATGTGTGGCGGCGCATAACGTTCTGGTTACAGAGGAGGGAAAGGCGATGACGTTTGGACGCAACCAGTATGGCCAACTCGGTTTGAACAATCTTACGATAGTGCAAGAGCCCACGCTTGTTCCCGCATTGCAAGACAAAAACGTCATCGGAGTCGCCTGCGGTCGTAATCACACATTGTTTTTGACCGATACCGGCACCGTGTATGCCTGCGGAGATAATCGTTCGGGGCAGTGCGGCGTTGGGAACTTGCAGCCGACAATTTTATCACCCATGCGTATTAACTATAGAGGAGCCCCGATTATCAAGGTAACTGTTACAGTGTTGGCAGTATACAGTCGTAAACTTTGTAAAAAATGGCAAATAATTGTGTTGCAAGCGTGAAAATTTGGTACAATTGGTCTCTAGAATCTGTATCACTGCTTTGTTGGTTTATTTTGTTTATTATTTTTAAACAATTTTTCCAATCTACAAGAAAAGAAGAAATAATTAAGATACCAGGTGCCTGGGATAGGTCTGTTGCATAGCCGTACAAGTCCCTAACAACTTTTTAAAAAGCTTTAAATGGTTACAGCCAGAAACTGGTATTTTTAAATGCAACACCCTGTATACCTTAATATCAACTTTTTTCTCTTATTAGGTACATTGAGGTCGGTCACAACCTATATTGAACCAATAATAAGAACCTTATTTTTTACGGCTTACGGTAGGCCATGGATTCATGGAAATTTTGTTTTCTTATTGTATCCAAGGCAGTCAATACTAATCAATAAAAATAGCTTATGGTCATGTCAAAAATTTAAAAATATTGATATAACATAAAATTAGGTACTTACATAAAAAAATATTGGTTGTGATATATCAATGTAATGAGGAAAAAAGAATGCAAAATATTGACGTTAAGATATATAGGGTGTTGAATTTAAAAAATACCAACTTTGGGTCAAATCTCAGAAAAGGTGGTCCAAAATGCCACGTAAAAACATCTAAAATAGGCAGTTTTTATTTTTGTCACATCTTACATGGCCAGAAAGATATAACATCCCAAAAAGTCAAACTTTTTGTTTTCACCTTGTATCTCAAAGATAAAAGTAGCTAGATTGATTCTGTTTATGTTTCTTATCTTTAAAAACAGGTGAGATACACTGCAGTCTCAACCAAATAGGGCATGCGGTACATACAGTGGCTCTTCTGTATAAACGAACTTTGTCTATTCTTGTTTTTTGCATTTTTGCTTGTTTCTGTCCATGGTATGCTTTCTTAACTAATCGTTGTATAACAATGGCGCTTGACCTTTATTTTGAAATGATGCACACCAAATCTCCAACGTCGGTTGATACATGAGTAAGAGGACGACTCTTGACAGATTACTCCACCTCTACCATTACAGTTTTCAGCACTTCCTTGGAGGCACTTCATGATGCACTGCTCAAAGTTCTCTTCCAACAAGTCGTTCCCAGCTTCCACCCATGTGGGACTGTTCCCTCTACAGGGTGGGCCATTAGTGTGTAGGTGGACGATTGTGGGTTTATTAACGCGCATACTTAATATTCATTGTGGGGGAATGTTGAAGAACCCTTAAGGCTACAACCTAAATTTTCACCGAAATTGCAATTGTTATACAGGGTGATTTATATCAACATTGCATTTTTTTACATGGAACTTGCTGTATATTATTACAAATTTCGATTCCATGGTCAATTTTAGTGAGATTTTAGTGTGACTATGTATTACACATCATATCTAACATGAGTAGTTTAGCCGCAATTTGCCGTTTTTTCAAAAAGTAGATTTCCAGTAAAAATTGAATATCGCAGTTATCATAAAACTTAGAAGGCCGTGACTTTGCAGTGGCACTAATCATGAAATGTACTAACATACGCTGAACAGCAAGTTAAACTTTTTTTGTGTTAAAAGAGATCACTCCGTCAATTTTCAAAATTTCAATGAGAGGTAACCGAGGAGGTAACTTGATTTTTTTAAATGGAACTACAAAGTTTTTTTATTGCATGAAATGTAAAATTTAATTACCTTTCTAACGATATAAGCATTTCGGTATGTATCTCTTATCTATTTTTTGTAATTCAACAATTTCTAATAATTCAGTGTTTTTGCAATTTTTAAAGCCTCTCAGTAATTCCAATGATAAAACATTTACCCCCACAAAACAAAACAAAAACTCTTGTTTGTCGTACTTAGCCCATTTTAAAAGATAAAATAATGAATTTGCATTTAAACCAATGCCTGAACTTATAAATAAATCAATTTGAATAAAAAGCCATATTAGAAATTATTAACACAAAATAAAATGAAATAACATCTGTCAATTTAGTTTATTAGCATTTACAATTCTGTTGTTGATTGTTGTGTTAGAAAAATGGAATTTGAATAACATATTTCAAAATATTCTGGTGCACATCGTAGAAGAAATGTGGTTTCCGCACGATGGTGTCCTACCTCATTTTGCTATAAACCCATTAAAGAATGGCTGAAGCAACAATTTCCTGAGAGGTAATAATATAATTATTTTTCTCTTATTTTTATTTTGATTTTTTAAGTTTTTGACTGTTTTTAATTTATTTTATTTGGAGTAAATTTTTTACAAATTCAATTGTTTATAATTTTTAACGGCCTATTAATTACTGAGAGGCTTTGGAAATCGAAAAACACTGTGAATTATTAGAAATTGTTGAATTACAAAAAATATGTAAAAGATAAATATTATATTGTTAAAAAGGTAATAAAATCTTACATTTGATGTGATAAAAAAACTTGGTAGTTCCATTTAAAAAAATCAAGTTTTGATTGAAATTTTGAAAATTGCGGCTAAACGACTCATTTTAGATATCATGTCTAATACATAAAGTCACACTAAAATTGACAAAGGAACCCAAATATTTAATAATATACAGAGGGTTCCATACAAAAAAATGCAACTTTGATATATATAACAATTGCAATTTTGTTGAAAATGTTTTTAGGTTATAGTCTGAAGGGTCCTTCAACATTCCCCCACAATGAATTTTAAGTATGCGCGTTAATAAACCCACACACTAATGGCCCACCTTGTATAGTCACAGCACGCGAGATCTTGTCCTTATCCAACTCTAGAAGAACTTTCTTGAGTTCTTTCAGAGCATAATTGTTAAGTTAGTGACCACGCTGTTCTCCTTTTCCAAAGCCGGGCACTCTTTAGGGAATGACTCCATTTAAATATTGTTTACCAGTCAACGTTCCACCCTTTCTAACTCGTGAGGCTCAAACTTTGGCCGAAGAATTCCTTTCATCCTGTACATCGTACCATATCTGAAAATCAAAAATGTTGTCCTCAAGCACAGAATCTACTTTCTCCAAGACCACTTCCTTCAGCTATAGCTCTGACTCACGAATGACCCTCTTAACCATTCCTTTAGCCATCTGTCTTCTGATACAAAAATGAAGACTTAGAACTGAAATCAATTAGCATTTCATCATCAGCTCGATTCTCCAAAGTGAGAACCCAGTGCCAATCCATAGAAAAACTTTGCTCAAGAATCTCTAACGTAATTAGCCATAAATATGTTATGCCAGCTTGAGTCAATTAATTACATACTGAGAAGCTGTTTTAAAGAAGAAAATATCAAGAACTTTTCCATGCCACTTTTTTTTGCAAAGTTGTATGCAAAAAAACACAGTTGACAATTTTGCTTTTAAATAACCCACTAGACTTTATGAAATGCGGACCTTTTTTGCGGCCTGACTAAAAATAATTCTGGTAACTTTTTTGAATTTTTAAAGACTAATTTTGGAGTTAAGGTTAAAAACCCCCAATTTTAAAATTATGTCGAAATCGGTCGGTAAAAGATGCGCCATTTTTACTAAATCAAAAAGGACATGCCTGAAAACCCAAGTAAAGCCGCAGGTTCACACCCTACTCAAATTTTGAGTTTTTGGAGGCAAGCTTGTAAATACACTTTGTATCCTCAGTTTATGTGGAAAAAGGGTAAGAGATACAATTCTGGTAAGATAAAATTAAAAATATCTACAGGGATCAGTCGCCATCTTGTAAAAAAATAAAATTTAGCAGTTTTATATTGCCGATTACAGTGAATTCAAGGGGGAATTTTTTCTAGGCCTAGTTTTTTTACAACCATAGCCAAATGTGTTGCCTTATGACTCTCATATTGAATTTTTGCGTCTTTAAATAGAGCATAAAAGGAGCTGTTCAACCATGTAGGTATAATAAGCTTGCATTTGTGTGACGGAAGATGTAAATTTATTTAAAGAAAGAGTTTTTGACTTAGTTGGCTATGAAACAAATGCAGTAATCGTGTTTCTTGTCATAGCTGTGTTACTACCTATTTGTTCCTATGGCGGAAAATGAAAGAATCACACATGCCCACTTTTTCCCAATTTGGAAGCCTTCCCATATTAAATTTCATTGTAGTGTGACTCAAACATATCACAATTACATATTTGAAAAACTTTTAACAGATACAAGCAGGTTATGACAGATGACAGCAATCACAAGTACGGTATTTGTTTCACAGGTAAGTAACAAATTATTTCTTTAAATAAATTTACATTTTCTGTCAACCAAAGGTGAGCTTGTTATACGTAGTAGAATCGATCCAATTAATGACCCATTAATTGAATATGGGGGCCATAACACAGTTGGCTATGATTGCAAAAAAACCAAGATCTAGAAAAAATTCGTTAACGTCATTCAATTGACTGTAAATTGACTAACACGAAACTAGACAATTGTATTAAATTTGTCTCGAAATTTGTTTATAGGATGGTGATGATATTCCAATAATAAAAAAAAATAAAAATTAAAAAAAAATATGAGTAGGTTTGGAATAGCGCATTTTTTCTCCATCTAACCCAGATTGGATCTCTTACAGTTTCCGAAGTCCCCATGTAGTTTCTGTTTATCTAGGACACTCTATACAGCGAAAAACTGCATGTGGTTGTATTTCAACAACATTCAACAATGATCATTAATCTAGTCATCCATGACCGTTTTATCCTCATTTAGATATTGAAACAATTGATTGCGCTTTAAAACTGTCAAGGTAGTATGTGAACCTGAAGTAAAAAGTTACTAATTTACGTTGACTGGCATCCATTTGAAGTAAACAGAAATGGTTTCTTTATGCAAAAGGCAGCGTACTGAAATTTTAATTATACTGGGAAATAGAGAAAGGAGGAGGAGGTACCTTCACTGGTTTCAATATCTAGATGAGCATAAAACGGTCATGGGTGACTAGATTAATAAGATTGTTGAGCGGATTTGAAATACACCTACGCGCAGTTTTCTCAAAATTTTTCCAATCCAAGAGTATTAATATTTCACATTTTCCAAAAGGGAATTTCACTATCAAATAAGTTGGCAAAAGATATCTCTTGTCATTAAAAAAAAATTGTTAGCTGGTGCACTTTTATTTAAAAAAAATAAAAAAATTCCATGTGATGAGAAATGAAATTCCAAATACTTTTATTTAAAAAATTTTTCGAGATTTACAAAGGTATATATGATATTCTATATCATTTGGACACCCTGTATAAATTTTACTTTAATAATAAGATAAACTTCATTGGCTGTTTGAAGTGAAACACGCCAAATGTGTCACATAAGAAATAACGCTTGAGCCACTGGGGTGAGTGCGGCGACTTGTTTTTCGAATAAGAGACCATATTTATTTAGTAATTTTCATTTAGTTTCTTTAAGAAGTTAATGTCATATAAAATACACATTAAGTAATTTTGGCCAACCTGGTCTTTTGGACTCCCTTGTTTTCCCCACAACATTGTTTATTTTTTATCAATCTCTCCAAATTGAATGCTTGTAAGACTTATTTACGTACACCTGGCACTACTATTTTTACTTTCAGACTTTTAAAGTTGCTACTTGTAGGTGGGGTGCGGAGCCGAGTTCTCCGTCATTCTGGATATCAAAGGCGGACTTCATACCTTCGGTCTTCCGGAGTACGGCCAACTAGGCCACAATACTGATGGTAAATATTTCAAAACCAGCACCAAGCTGTGTTTCAATTTCGAGACGAGTCCGAAACGTATCGTTCTTTTCATCGAGAGAAGTAAGGATGGGCACGTCTCGCCCGTCGACGTTTCCGAGATTGTCGATTTTAGTTGTGGCCAAAATCACACTGTTGCCATTGATAGTAAAAAACGTACATTTTCTTGGGGATTTGGAGGTTTTGGAAGACTGGGACACGCCGAGCCTAAAGATGAAATGGTAATGTTTTTACATTTGTTTTTATTTGTATTATGTGATCCTAATACTGTGCGATCAAAAATGAGTTGCTGTCAGTGGCGGCTCGTGGACTTTGAGTATGGGGGGGGCGCGAAGATATATTTGTATACATTATCAAATGCGGCGATGGCAAAAGGAGAGGGTTGAGACCAGTTTGCGCCGCAGGGGAAATTTTTTAAAATTTTCAAGGTCACGCGTTTTCCTGGCACTTCTGAATTTCAATTAAAAATTATTTTATTCAAAAATATAGACGTTCATAATACGAATTTTTTCAATATAACGGCAATTTCAATCTCGTTCGTGTGAAAACTCGATACAAATCAACGTAACTCCGGACACTGCCGAGTTCCAGCCGCTAAAGATGTGCGGCCAAAGGCTAATCTAAATGAACAGACTGAAAGTAGTGCAGTGCGCATGCTACTGTCTGTTGTCATGGCAACGCCGGCCGCGAAGTTGATGCGGCCGAGCACGCGCGCCGTGTGCCCTTGAATGACAGCGAGAGCGTGTGGCTGTCGCTGGTCATTGTGTGCATTCAAATAACAAATAAGAAATCTTCAATCTAGTTTATTTTAGTTTTCGTAGAATTTGTTACGATCCGCAATAAGTCTACGATTATTATTACATTATGATTATAATTAAGTATAGGACATTGAATTAATTCTTGCGAAGTTAAGACAGTGATAAACAAAAAACAAATTCTTTTTTCTGTTTTCTGTGATTTTTTCAGGAGGGGCGCACGGCCATGCGTCCCTTAGTAGTAGCCGCCCCTGGTTGCTGTAGAGTCACCTTTGGAACTTTTGTTTACATGGGAAATCGTATAACTTGAACTTCCAAAGGCAACTTGACAGCAACTCATTTTTGATCGCCCGTTATATACCACAATAGCAATTAATACTTTTTTCGTTAAAATGTATATTTTGGCAAAAAAAATTTTTTTAAACCATGCTTGTGTATAGAGATAAAGTTGCTACAACAAATAGAACAAAAGCAGCTATGGTTACTTTGAACTACTGAAGTTGGAAGCATGGCCTAATAAGAGTATGGTCTGCTATTCCCGTGAACGAAATCTCGCACAAGTCGCGCATGACGTCACGCGGTTGTGTACACTGAAATATTGTACACGCGTATATGAATAAATATGTGCTAATATTTCGATATTCCATTGCATATGTGATAAATACGATTATATAGCTATATTACTTTATTACAATGGTCCATTGTGTGATGTCTGGTTGCAATAATAACAATAGAAAAACTAAATACAAGTTAGTATAGAGTTCCAAAACATGTTGCTTTTCAACGGGGTATAATTGTATCGGCATCTGATTGATGGCTACACCTTCACTCAACGAACTAACGGATCGTTAATAGATTTGTATAACGACCTAATAAATAGGTAGATAGGTACGATACGGAATATGTTTTGACACTGTTGGTTAATATACCTTCCAAAGGGCCAGCGAATGCTGCTTTGCTCAGCCATTAGAAAACTTGACGGAAATTAATACTTGTTTAACGGGCTAACATGGCAAGAAGGTATTGCTGAAATACCTACCTTCATTTTGCTCAAGAAACAACGAACATTCATAAAGAAGGTTCGCTTTATATGACTGCTTACGTTGCATACAAATTAAAAACGAAATACCGATTCTTAGGCGAAATCGCCGAATTTGAAATAGGCGATAATTGGATTATTTTATATCTGAACGGGATTTAAAAAAGCCACCAAATTATTTTGCTGTTATTGAAAAGTAATAAACTTAATGCGTCATGTGGTAAGACATTGATACCTAACGACGCTTTCGACCACTTAGTTAAAGCAAAGAGCATATAATATAACGATACTCTTTGAACTTTGGAGTAAGGACGTATATAATAATTCGGAAACGAAATAAAAAAAATGAGAAACTGCGGGACTTTTGCAGAAAGACGAACAATTAGTAACCAATGAAAAACCTCATGTCTGAATTGATGTTTTGTACATATTTTACATTAAAACCTAATGATTTTCTACTTTGTTTTTGTAATACAACACAGTTTGTTACGTATATATACATGCAGATAAGCTTTAATTAGGTGTAAGCACTTTATGAATGAAAACTTTTCACCGTAATTGTTAGACATTCTTACTTATTCTTATGGGAGTCGTGCCGACCATCAGTTCGTTTCACAACCGCGTGACGTCACATCAACGCCAGCCGACTAATGCACTATGCGCAATAGCAGACCATACTCTTATTAGGCCATGGTTGGAAGGAGACGGTGACTGGAGTTTCCTCTTCTACTGAAGAATTTATATATTTGGATCTAGCCGTGTTTCCATGCAAACGTTTTTAAATCTAGCAAGAGCTACTAAAAAATAAGCCAACACAAAATAAAACATTTTAGATGAATATAAAATTTTATTTCATTTTTAGTATATTTTTTTGCGTGACCTGGCGTCCAACATGGTATTAGTGTTGTCGAACCTCAGTGTCTGTTTCACTGGAGCATCCGCTCCTGTTTGGATAGCCATAGTCAATTCCCTTTTATTTTTCGAAGTTCGCTGCAGAATATATCATAATTTACAAAACTAAATCATAATGTTTTGTTATTATTTATAGGTACCGAGATTAATTAAGTACTTTGACATACAATCGCGGGGTGTAATTTCAGTCACATGCGGATCCACCTTTAGTTTAGTGGTGACTGACATCGGTGGATTATTTATGTTCGGCCAATCGAAACGTACCGGTGAAGCCAACATGTATCCAAAGCCTGTACATGACCTAACAGGGTGGAATATACACCATATCGCCGCCGGATTGACCTCCATTATGATCGCGGCAGATGATGCCGTTATCGCGTGGGGTGCATCACCCTGTTACGGTGAATTGGGACTTGGCACCGTTATAAAATCGAGCAGTACGCCACGAGAGGTAAGGTTTAGCGGTAGAACAGAATCACTAAGCTTTATTCAGTATAATTTATTGTGTGACTGACTATACAAATATTTAAGGTTCAAAAACTGAACGGAGTGAAGGTGTTGGGTCTTTCTATGGGATACTCGCACACATTAATCATCGGTCAAAATAGCACTCCGGAGCAAATAGCGAAACTGGAAACATTGGAAGAGTTTGAACTTTAAAGTTGTTTAGTATCTAAATAGTTTTCATCCATCTACTTTTTAACACTTACATACTGCAATCTGGCAATTGTTACTTGAGTGAGGAGGATACTTAATCCAAGCGAATTTCCTTACTGAATTTGTTTAGTATTAAACATATGTGGATGAAATGCAGCAGCAAGTATGAATACAAATTTGATAATCAACGATTCTTGCACCTTATACGCTTTTTGCCAGTCACTCATCAGTTTCATGCTACATAATTTTATTTGCGGAACAATTCTACAAACAACTTTAGTTCTTAATATAATTCGATTTAACTTAATTTTTTATAAAAGTGTTATGTAATATTAATTTTTTAATGATAGATTGTAGACATATGCAATTGTATTACCTTAATATAAGTGTTTGTTACGTTGAGGTAATAAGTTTTAAACCATTTTCAATACATTTTAAAACTTACAAATTATAGGTGAGTCATGTATACGGTTTCGATAACGATTTCCGTCAATTTCTTTGAAATATCAATTAGAACAGTCTATAGAATAAATATTTTTGCTACTAGACCTAAATATTAAAAATTCATTTAGAAATTGCCGACCGATTTTCTAAATTTGTATTTTTAATGCTGTTCTAAATTAAGTTTTAGAGAGTAATATGAATGGTGTATCACTTGCTGTTTAAAGAAATCTTGTCAATGTTGAAAGACTTTGTTTTAACTATAGGCGATTCAGTTTTGTCAGTAGACTGCAGTATTATTTTATATTACAATAAATTTAAAAGTTCATGTATTGTAAGTTTGGTACTCAACAAAATAAATTATTAATATGTAAAGCGGGTAAAACGAGAAGAATTTTTTACAGTTGCACTTTTATTCTAAGTTAATCAACAAGTTTCCCACTCTTGAGTCCAATGAAACATTTTCAATCATATCGAAGAAGTCATATTGCATAATGATAATTCTTAATACCTGCCTTGCCTTTTTATTCGGCCCCCACCCCACCGCTGCTTGGTTCTATACTTAGTTCCTCGATAGACGTTTACTCACCAAAACCCTTCTCTTATGCTGTAGTAGCTCTAGGGTACCGCTTACGCTTCTTCGCTGGGAAGGTGGCCGCCCCCTAGATATTGGCCTAATATTTATAGCTTATTGCCTTGTTTCCTGTTTCTTTACCGTTTGTCAAATTCTCTGGTCCTCACCACTAGAGAATAATGCTCGGTCTTGTCTTAAATCTCATCAAGTAGACAGCGTTCTCATAGTGTCCTGTTAACAATGTTGTAAGGTAATAAATACATCCCCACGTACCGCCCAACCAAACCTCCGGGATTAGTGTCTTTGTCCAAAACTACATTGCTCCCCGGTACCTCCTCATCGAAATGATTCTGTTCCTGCTCGTGACACAATCATAATGTTGGATTAACAATCTTCGGAAATGAAAAAAACGCCTCGCCCCCAACGTACTGTGCGTACTCCAGAGACCGTTGAAAGGGTCAGACAAGCGATGTTACAAAGCCCAGGCCGCTCTGCTTGGAAACATTCAGTAATCGTACTGTAAGACGGATTTTGCCTGAAGAATTATATTTTCACCCATACAAGTTAGCGAACCAACGATTGAATTTTGGACAGGAAATGCTTGTACTTTATGAGAAGAATGAAAAATTATGGTAGCAATGAATGATGAAGCCCATTTCCACCTTCATGGGGCTGACAACAAACAAAATGATCAGGATTGGGCTGCCGAAAAACCCGACAAACGAAAGTTTGGCGTCATCCGTCCCTATTTTTTTTCAAGAAAATGAGGTTACTGTTCTGTGTAATTTAAAAAACACTTGGTTCCCCGTGCCCCACCCTGTAATATAGAAATTTCTGTTTTGTTTTTTTAAGGATTTTAATAAGTTTACAGATTGATGGCGCCATGTCCTATTTAGATGATGAAGCTTTGTTGTGAATTGTGATACTTTTCTTCCCTATCCTAAAGGTTTAATAGTCTTATCCATTAATAAATAAAATATTGAAATTTATAGACAGGTGCACGAATCGTAATTGTTTTTTTGAACAACGCTAAAGAAAGAAAGGTTAGGAGTTTAGATGCCACCCAGAAGCAATAGACTTTTAGTAGAAAATTTAAGGCCGTTATAATAAAGCACTAAAATTGATAATACAAAAAACATCACTACTGATCTCCAACATCCAGCACTATATACATACAATTTTGACTCTCTAACCGACGGTATAAACCCTTTAATAATAAAATGCCACGCTTATTTTTTTTATTGCAGGGTTATCCACAAAACTCCATTATAGAAAGTTTAGGTTCATTGCCCACCTTCATTTTATACAGATTTCACATTCGAAGCAATATTATAGATACGATAAGCATTTACCGATTTAACATCTAATAAAATAAATCGACCATTTTATCGCCCAAAATCCACTTTTCCACACTCATGGTGCCCTGGAGGCAGTGCCTACAATTAATAGGGTTCATCTACGAAACAATCCCAACATCGCCGTTTGGACACATCGTTTTCGCAATTCTTGACCCCACGAACGGATGCGTCTCGTCGACATCTATCATTTCCGCTTTCTGAGTACCATCTTACGATACGCCATTTTCAAGACGCATACGAATGTGTAGCTTTAGTCCCGTCTTGTCGACTTCTATTTTTTTTAAAGTAGATACCTATACCTACTCTCTTCCGACACTCCGTTCTTGGGGATATTTGCATTTAAAATTCTGCCCCCTACATGTTTGACATAAGAGATTAGTTTGCTTTTATTAGAAAGAGGTGGCATTAAAATTAAAGACAAAAAGAAAAAGATCGTACCACCAATAATTAGGGAAGTTCTGTACAGTGCATATGTCTATACTGAAATTGAAAACAAAGCGCTCCACAAATAAGAAAATTGATTCAGTAAAATATCTGAGAATTTTTCTGTGAAAGATTGAACGAACTCCTATATACATTATCAATGGAATGGTTTTTTTCGAAAACGGGATACTCACATTTATTTCCAAAAGTGATGCGTAGTAGCAGTAGCTCCATTGAATTTATAACTATCAATGGTAGCACTTATTAATACTTCTCAAACAGAGTAAGTACTATTTTTAGCCCCTTCGACTCAAATCGTATTAATTAGTCATGTAAATTGCTAATCTATTATTCCATTGATTGAAACAGACAACAGTCAAACTTCTTATAAATAAGTTAATATAAAAGTAGTAGAAGTACTAGTTATCCATTTTATCTATTGGTATTATTTTTTATTGGTCGACTCGTAAAGGTGTGTTATTGTTTATATTTTTTTCTTCAATCTAGGTATAGACAATGGTAAGTTTAATTTTATAATTACTTGCATTTATAAACTTCTATTTCGTAACACTAATCTATACAAATATATGATCATAACATCAAAAGTAAAGCAAGCCATCAAATTTTATGAATTACATTACTTTTAAAAGCTTATTCGACATTGTATTTTGAAATATTGTAGTAAAGACTATCTTTGATAATAGTAGGTAAACTTGCCATTTAAATTTGTTGAAATTAATTAATAAGTACATGACATTGTTTAAATAGTATGTAAACGATGGTAATGGAAACCCGGTAAATTCGAATTCAATAATAAATGTAGAGGGATGTTACGCGAGTTAGTTAGGGCCCTAATTGGTAGGCCATTTTGTTCCGGCGCGGCCATAGGTCATGATCACTCGGTAAAATTTGAAAATAAATGTAGGTAGGTATAGGGAGCTTAAGATTGAAGATGCGTTTGAATTTGTGCGGGAGATTTGAATGTTTGAATTTCCGATTGTGGCTCCGCTTAGTGGGGATTTGTTTGCCGTTACAAGAATCGGTAATATAGTTTTCTGTAATTAGCATCTGGTGACCGATTAATCGAAAATAAATGTTTAGGGAGTTGCGAGTTGGTGAAATTTTAATATACAGGGTGTAATAATAGATAAATACAGGTGTATTTGTGTTGAGCGTTTTTGTATCGGTGCCAATATAGTAGGTCAATAACTGTTCCGATGAGACCAAATTGAATCGTGTTTGTCGGTATATTTCAAATTAAATGTACAGATCTGTACGGCGTTTGTGTTGGGCTATTTTGCTCCGGGTTCTCATAATGACACTAAGCTGTCGACCATTCTGTACCGATGCGATCATTTGGGCGCGGTAAATTTGAAATTTACCTTATCCATTAAATGATGTGAAGTAGTTTCCAAATTGTTTTTGATTTTTTCAACGTAGCGTAAAGTTTTAGTCTACAAAAGCAGATATTAAATAATAGTTTAATAACAAACAATCTTGGTTGCTTTCTTTTTTTATTGATAACAGATCCCGTTTCTTCGAATTTAGCGACCAAATCTTGAACATAGGCATGGCTTACAGTT
Source organism: Photinus pyralis (assembly GCF_008802855.1). Lineage (NCBI taxonomy): Eukaryota > Metazoa > Arthropoda > Insecta > Coleoptera > Lampyridae > Photinus > Photinus pyralis. Next base: position 29,635,412 of record NW_022170596.1, on the reverse strand, counting down.
CTCCTGTGATGTCTCTCATTGTACGTTCCAGCTGTTCTAAAAGATGGTCGATTTTTGGAGCCATAAATGAATATTATTTCCACACGTTCAGCTGTACTGTAAGCCAATAAAAAAAGAAAGTAACCAAGGTTGCTTAATGAAGCAGCTCAGGTTGAAGTTCTTGGCCAATTTGCCATAAATCCCTCACTGTCAACATTTAGTTTTTTTTTGTTAATATTATTAAATTTTTGTTAAATTGTCTTAATGAATATTGACTTTATTATGGTACCACTGGAAAGCATTTTTCAGTAGCTTTCCAACGATGTGTCACAAGTGTGGGGTTGCCATTTAGGATTTTTACAGAGGGGGTTAAGGGGGGGGCTGTCACTCATACCATCATTCTGGTTCCCCCTCGATACCCTCGAAACGGTTTTGCGCGATTTTCAATATCTTCTTTAGTTTATGGCCGACTGCAAGTTTTACTATTGACACCTTGCATATGAGAATAAGACATTCAAGATGGCTACGTTCAAAATTTGCACACTAGTTCTGATGTATACCTTCTACTTACTCATTATTTATTTTTCACAACGTTTGGTAAATCCTCTAGTGCTATAATCCTTGTATCTGTTGTGGTTCGTGGGAAACATAAATTACAGGAGTTTTGGCGGTATATTTGGATCTTCGATTTGGTACTTTCTACCTATAGCTATACTACCCATTTTTTTAAACATAGGTATTTAATTGTTACACCCGACACGGTGATACACCAATCTGATTATGATAGGTTCGCACGTATACGTTGGTAAGAGAAGTATTGCACTGGGTTAAAAATGCCCCCCCGGACGGAAATGAATTTATTTAATGACCATTTATTTTCTGAATTTTTTGAATCCAGGTTGTGTTTCCACATTCAACCTTGTTACTTTTCTGTGGAGTCGTGTAACAAAATTATCCAGATAAATGAATATACAAAGAGGAAAGGTTGCTGGAATAGAGTTAGATACTTTCTGTTAATTTTAAAATCAATTTAAACTGATCTTAAATACTTCATTACGATAACTTTTTCAGTGTTAAGAACCCAATAAGTCCCGCACATTGAACAACAAATTGATGCCTGTAATTGAAACGAGGTATGACCAATGACCAAAGGTACAAGGTAATCTAGAATGAGATAAAAGTTATGGAAAATAGATGCACGGATCTAATGTATTTTATACCTATTTACAATTTTACAAATGGGGTAGGTACCTACTACCTTTAGAGAGACTCGCGGCTACTTATTTTTGAAGGTTTAGTTTAATAAATGAAATTTTCCGATAAATATATATGCAGTGGAATTGAAATATAACTTCGGGAATTACATATTAATTATTTCTTGGTTCAATGTTTAAGGTCGTTTATAGTTTTACAGTAACAATGTATGTTTTTAAGTAAGTAGGTACTACTATAACTTTACATTGTGTACCTACTTGTTCACAGTGGGTAAGTTGATTTTTATTTAAACACTTATATAGGCTTATTATACATTTGAGGGCGACAAATTTCTACATTTTCTATATTAAATTGATCGTGCGAGTACCTACTATAACTACCATCAAAACATATCAAATTTGATCTACTTAGGTACTAACAGTGTTTTAATATTAGTGATTAAAAGAAATACCAGTATTTTTACGATGAGGAAATGATTTTTTCAGAGAAGAGACCAATATCTAGGTCATTTGAATATAAGTTTGTAAAAAATATGAGTTTAAAGTATGATAATATTATAGTATGGAAATAGATAACTTTATGATTATTTTTGTGAAATATAATTTCAACGCATGGCAGAATGATATAAAAGCGTTGTGGGGGGTGTAAAACTGCAAGCTCGTTGTCGGCAGTGAGTACCCCGCACCAATAGGTACATTGAGAGACAATGTATCGACCTCGGCGGCTTAGCGTTACAACACCTAACGTTTAATAATCTCAAGGTAAACAATGATAATCGAGTCAACGACCGTTTTGTCGTAAAATTTGACAAACAGCACCGATTTTCATAAAAATTTGGGTTTAGTTTCTAGTGTACTTGCATGTTTAAACTACGGGATAAGTTGAAGTTATTAAATCGTAACTCATATCACACATGGATTAAAAACCGAAGAATTTTTGTTAGCAGGGTCTCGTCCCTGGGACAGGTGACTTGTACCTCGTTTTTGGGAAATGCAAGCCTAAAGATGAGATTCGACATCAACCGCAGTTCGATCTCGTAACAGTTTTTTTGGTGCAGTAATGCCCATCGCTCGGATAGTCTCTTCGCGGTGAAGTGTTGACCCCAGAACAAAAAACTGGTGTTGACGTGTGTGTTAGTTCTTGAAAGTGTACGTACCTATGTATAAAAAATATATATAGAAGGAATGGACTATATTTCATGCCATGCCACGTTAAGTGCGTTACACTGATATTGTCTTTCAAAAAGGTAGTCGTTTTTCCAATGATCTTATGATATGACATACTTCCCCCTTTTAAATTCTAACGTACAACAGAGTACAGATGAAATGATAACTAAAAGTCCCTCTCAGGAAACGAATTTTAACAGAAATGTCTGTGGCACAAATTCGCCCCATCTCATCAGGTGCGCGACGTTCCGGCGGAGTGCGTTTAGGCGGCGAGGCGATTCGGCGGCGGTACTTATCGGTGGAGGGACATTTGGTTTGGCGGATGTTTTGATGGAGCGTGATTCAGCGTATTAGGTAGATACATGCTGATTTAGAGCAAAGACAATTCCGTATAGTAAAAGTCAATCGCATTAAGATTAAGCCACTGACCACAAAATTTCGAACTCATAGATAATCTCAATGCCATCCATCCATCCGTGTAATACAAGATCCTACATATGGCCAACCTTCGCCCATCTGTTTACGGAGTGAAGTACCTACATTTCTAGCAATCTTAATATTGTAAACAAACACATTATATCTCGGCTAAGATTTTTGGAAAAAATAATTTCATGGTAATGTCGACTAAGCAGCTCACCTCTCTTAATATTATTAGCTCTTAACACGATAAAAACAGGTTCTTTAACTTAAAAAAAAGGAGTGGAAGTGGAAAGTAGTATTTTGCAATTTGCGGCAAAACTATTTTAAGCGAAAATGTTCGAAGTAAAAGTGGCCCGTAAAGTTTAGCCGTTTCCAAGATATTCAGGATTTTCGAAAAAAAATCTTTTTCATGGGGATGAAAAATCTTTTTTTTCTCATCGCACAGAGCTGCGCTGGGTAGCACAATGTTAGTAAACACTTTTTCAACCCGTAAAGTGGAGCCGTTTCCGAGATATTAAGGCTTTTCGAAAAAAATTCACCTCTTTTTCAGGGGGGTGAAAAATCTATTTTTCGAAATCTGTTTCTTCTCTTCTCTTTAATGTTGCTAAAATACTTTCTTTTGTTTCCTTGTGCTCAACTATTTCGATTAAAACGTCATTATGTATATTTGTACTGATACCGGCCCTTACGAAAGCGAGAACGGGCTATGCGCAGATGACCAATTTAGGTTGTGTTCAGACACGGCGGTAATCGCGTGATTTTCGCGCGGTTGTGTCTGAAGGATTTTGGCCATTTTCAAGTCTGCAGGAAGAGCCAACTGGCTCCGTGGACCATGACGCACTAGTGGTCCAGAAGTAGGTTAATATAAGAATGTGAATAGTGGGGATGCGTCATATTTCGCCTTCTTACGTGCCGGTAGCCCGGTAGCGTATTGGCATTCTGTACTATCATTGAATAATAAATCTGAATTCAATGGTATTATCAAATTGCGCATAACGTGAACCCATACTATACTGCGAATCAGACCAGAGCTGCTCTGAATAATAGTACAGAATGCCAATACGCAGCCCGGTACCAGTATATTGTGTTATTATAATATAATATCGCGGATCGTATAATGATTTTATCGAAGATAGAATTAAATGTTTATCGGATATTGATCATATAAGAGTTTCTCTTATATTATTAACACTTTATTGTTGACGACATTAGCTATTTCTCTATTTCTACTTCAACAGCAGGTAATCGGTCCATTGTTTAAAAGAGATGGGCGTTTGCATTAGCCAATCAGGCAGCAGGATACGTCCGTGCCTTGGTTCCTGTGCTTGGTTCTGTAGCGTTGAGAAAATCCAATACACAAAGGCAAACCTTTGGCACAATGGCACCCCTTTTCTGGCGTGCTTGGTGAACCAGCGCCTTTAGAACTGAAAGGATGTTTTCCATAATTCAAAATTTATTTTATAAAAGTAAAGTGACTAATAAGTCCTATATAAAAAGTGCCGTTTGATTTGCACAAAAAAACGACACCAACACCTCAGAATAAGAAATAAATTTCTTGTTCCCAGTATCCACAACAAAATTATTTGTCCTTCGAGCAAGGATGTACGTAACTACATATTGTCCTTGACCTACAACCTATTTACAATACTAACCTCAATTTTCAAAAAAATGGAACAGTTTTGACAGTTTCAGCTGTTGCATATTATATCGTTTTAAATTTTGAGCTGTTTTTAATTTGTTGTGATGCGGGCGAATTCGAAATATAGACTTTCCATTAAAAAATTAGCTGATACATCCACATCCATGACTAATAAGAAAACTATTTTATTATAACCCAACTTTCTAACACCAACAGTTTTCATTTAAGATATCAATTATGGCAGATGTATTAATTTTGGATTGGCTAGAGGAATACGAGTCACTTACGGAGAGTGAAATTCACACGTATTCGACGGAACAAGAACAGAACTACGAAGTGATGAAGGCATTGTACGCCTTCTTGGAAGATCCCAATAAATCTAAGGTGGAAAATGTACGTTTGCTTTTAGTTGTGCTGTATGCGCGTCAACTTTTTTTTTTTCAGTTCCTAGATAGAGTGTGCCAACAACTCTTTAGTTTTTATAGATCCGGGGAACAAAATTTAAAGTATTTTACTATGCAATACATTCCTTCATTAGTATTACTAAATTTGGCGAATACAAAAGGATTTCCGAGCGTGGGGACCCTACTATTAAGTATTTACAATCTTGAGGTAAGTAAAATAATTCAGAATTTGTACCTAATTTCTTAAAAGTTTAGGTTGTCGATAATAAGGGCCAGTCTCATATTATCTCCTTCCGTGTGCCAAGCATAGCTCAATCGTCTATTTATCACGATTCATCAAATTTGGAACCCGCATTTATCGCCGAAAACGCTCTTAGACGTTGGGAGGAATGTAATAGTAAATTGGTGAACTGGGGCCCATTACCTCAAGTAGAAAACTTAAATGCACAAAATCGACAACGGGTCGTTACGGCTCTTATGTTTTTGTATAATCAGCATATTGGAAAAATATTTGTAGATTGTCTTGAGTACGGATGCAGGACCATTTCTAGGTAGGTAAAGCAATTTATTTTAGTTTTTCCATTTATAGATAGTAAAAGGTTACCCCTATTATTTTTGTATTATTACTCATAAATTGGGCTACTGTGCTATGGGAAATGTTTACTCCTTGTAGTGTAGGCAACTAAAACGACATTGATGTAGTTTACATTAGGCGTTTTCGAAAATTGAACCGGTTGGTAAAAATTACTATTGAAACAATTGTGGCAATAAGGGTTACCATAGCAATATCTACCAACCGGGTTAAACCGGTCCAATTTTCGAAAGCGCCTATTAGTAAACAATGTTTATAATTCAGCTACGACATTTACCTATAACAAATTATAAGAGAAACCTCTCTGCCTTCCAGTATGGGAAGCCGCTTGTCTGCCTCAACTAGAATTTGACTGTAACCTACCTCGCATCCTCCATGGTTTAAAAATCCCTTTGCCCATTGTCGTAAGTCTCCCCCAGGGCCTGATCCTGGTGTGATTAGGGGAAGGCAGGCCCACAGAAACATTCATCACGGCTGTGGGGACGATCCATACGGCATGCTAGACATGGTCCAAAAGTGACTGCACTGGTGGTTCTCAAACCTTAGTTTTATTTTTGAAACAAACAACACTTTAACAAAACTTGACTTCGTCTTCTCAAGTTCAGGCACAAGACCTTAAAACCCGTAAAAATTTAGCGCAACACTGACATACGCTTTTACAATCGACCCGCAAACAGCATTATCTTTCTTTTTTCGTATTTAGAAAAGAGACCACCTCCATTCATTAATTCCATACATATAGTAGTTTTCTGGCGATACTCGAAACACTGCTTCATCGCCCGTATTGATAAACACATGCGTTGCTCATCTCGCACATGGTATTGTTATCATAGAACCATTTAACTTTTTCAATAAATACTTCTTTTCAACAAACACCTGACCAGATTAAACTTCCACATTACGATTAAATGTTTCCTTATTTATGCGTTTTAGACAAAAAATAGAATTAAATTAATTAAACAACTAACTAAGTTTACAATAAATAACTAAATTTAAAATGACAATTCATCAACTTTTTCTATTTCTGTGTCCATTCGAAAGAAATTCTACCAGGTCCTATTAAATAAATTGAAACATTTTACATACAGGATGTCCCGACCGCTATTTCCAATGCTTAAACCGAAATTACGTTAACAATATTTACATTTTTCACTAGAGGGTGGCTCGCTCTCATCTTTGACAACGTAGGGAAACAAAGGTTTGAATCGGTAGACTAAGCCGCTCTTAAACCGTAAGGGTAAATAAAGTGATCACTTTAACCGCAAGGGTAGATAAAGTGAAACAGATGATTGTGCATTCTAATGACATCTATTTTTCTTTCAAATGTGACGCGGAGCACGAAATAAAGTGACGTTCGTAACATATGACAATGCTGTTTCTATGGAATCGACCGCGACGGTAGAACCTAAGCTTGCTAATTTTGATGTCTAAATTAAATTCAGGATTGCCGGAAGCTTTACAATGATTCGTTTGGCTTCTGCTGTAAAATAAAGTTTTGTATTATTATACATGACGATAACGGGAAAGTTAATTCACTCAATTGTTAAAATATCCCTTTATCTTCTTATATAATAAATAACCATTGCCTAATATTTATTTGATTTTGGCCCTCGGTCTACATTTGAATACCCTAAAATGGCGTTAGCAAAAAAATGCCAAAATAACGGTTTGTCATCATTTTGGTTAGAATGGTTTGAACATATCCAAAAACCCCATATGTGGGGGGTGCGCAACATACCGCCATTTTATATTTTAGACCCTTTTCTTCGGTTTTTCCTCAATATCTTGAAAACTATCACTTCTTTAACTGCTTATATTTCCAAAATGAAAGCTCATTTTCTACAAAGAACGTATAAACAGTTTTTTCTGCCATTTACTATGTGGGAGATATACAGGGTCGTTCAAATTCGCCATTGGGATCTTCGTAACGGTTCCAGATACAGCGTAGGTTAAATGGGGGCAAATTTGCCCTTTTTGTGACTAAAAATTGCATTTGAAATTTTTAGACAGTAACTTGAGTATTCAATCTCAAATTAGGGTTGGCTATTATGGCCCTATGCACCGACAAATTTAAGCTTAAGCGTAGCTTATAATCCATGGCAACGATTATTGGGACAATGGTTGCCATGGATTTTCTGCGCTTAAATTTGTCAGTACAGGGTGTCCCATTAATAATGGTCATAGGCTATATCTATGGAACTGTTAATTGCACAGGTTTGGGAAAAAAATGTTGTTAATAAAAAGGGCCAAAAGAAATCTCTGCAAATTATTTTCTAGCTGAGATAGTTTCTAGCTTCTCCGCTAGAGGGCGTACGATTCATGGTTAAGTAGAAAAATGACTTTTTTTCTAAAATATACCCAACAAACATGCATAAAAAATACATGCACACCAATCTTGTATCAATTTTGCATCATTTTGATGGAGCACATTTTGCTCTAGCTCATAAAATAGGGGTGTGGGAAGGGAACTTCGGAGTAGGCTAACAGATTTTTACATAATAGGTCTTGTTGGAAAGAGGTCTCTTCGTGGAATCAGATTTTACATGAATAGAGTCGTTTTAGTAAATGTGCTGAATGGTAGAGGGCGCGATGTGACATTAACATGAACTTTGCATTTTTTTTGAAAATTTCAAACGGAACGATATAATTATTATATGATATTATCAAATAAGATGAAAAAGTGAGAATATCAGTGAAAAACCGCATTTTGATATCTGTTTTCTAAGCAGAGATATGGCGAAAATATGAACATTCACAAATTTTAATTGCAAAATTGAT
>NW_022170596.1:29626467-29627119 GCF_008802855.1 Photinus pyralis | reverse complement strand
GTTGTTTGTGTATTTCCTCTCAATTTAAGCGCAAAAACTTATAAAAAACGATGTTACTTTAATGACATATGTGCCACATATAAAATGGCGGACTTGTTTAAAAAGGTAACACGATTCATACACGGGCTGTACGGCATACGCGGTATCCATACTCTTTCCTAATCTAAGGGCTTTCCTTTCTGAACACAACGACCTTGACTGGCGTACACTAATAACCAATAGAAAACTTGCATTTCAGCTTTCAGTTAGCCCAAATAGATTGACCGCAACCTTTAGATCCGAAGAGATCGTGGTAACCGCGTTCGCTTTCCTTTCTTCTTATCACAAGACGTACTTTTGATCACGTTCGCTATGAAGCGGTATATGTTTAGATTTTCCTATGTTGAATAAAATACAAATTCAAAACCAAATTTTGAAACCAGCAAAGCGGTCACCTGTTACATTAGGCGATCCGTAAAGAAAAAGTTGCCTTTACTTCCATGGAATTCTTTTCCCAGTAAATACTACGAGTGAGGCTTAGGCTTAGACCATACAGTACAAGGTCTGCTAATTGCAAATTAAATATGGTCAAGGACATTGCCTGGGTATGTGAGTTTCAATGTAAACGAGTCTGTCCCTATCCATGACCACCCTTTTGTCCTGGTCTAAGATC
>NW_022170596.1:29409537-29626367 GCF_008802855.1 Photinus pyralis | reverse complement strand
AGTCTAGGCGATAGAAACTGTAAAATTGGCAAACTGGACATTTTGAGGTGGAAAAGAAAAAAATGGTGGAATATGTTCAGTTAGGTGTCAAAAACAACATATTAAAAATCCCACCCTCCAGACCCTGTGCTAATGGCTCCAGCCACCCCACCATCCCCCAAAAACCGTGTTTTCGCTCTTTTTGGCTGATATCTCGCGATCTACGAGTATGAGGTCTATATGAAATATTTTTAGCTGAAAATATTTCTCGGGAAATTTCATACAAGGTAGATACTCAGAAGTTAGCCTAGGTGTACCTCTTTTAGCCAAGGAAATTCATAAAAGCGGCGAAAATCATCAATTTTCGTGGCTTTTTGCAAATATATCGCGACCTTTAGAGCTAGATGAAATATTTTTAGCTGAAAATGCTCCTCGTGAAATTTTTTACAAGGTAGATACTCAGAAGTTAGCCTAGGTGTGTACCTCTTAGCCTAGAAAATTCATAAAAGGAGGCGAAAATCATCATTTTCGTGTTTTTTTTGCGGTTTTTTGCAAAAATATCGCGACCGTCAGGGCTAGATGAAATATGTTTAGCTGAAAATGCTCTTCGTGCAATTTCATACGAGATAGGTAACTGAAGAGTTGGCGTAAAGTCACCTTTCACCTTCAACTTTCATGTGTGAGGAAATATTCATTGTAAAACAAAGTATTTCTATGTACCATTTATTCACGTAAAAACAGTATTTTCATATTAAAATATTCACACATTCATTTATACCTCAACGTAATCATTATCCTCTGCAGATTCCACTTCTTCAGGCTCTTCGGCGTCCTCTAGTGCTAGTGGGTCGTCTGAAATTACCGACTCGTAGTTCTCCTCGCCTTCCGCTTTACCTGCATGGGCACCCTGAAACGACGACGTCCCATTTAGGCACGATGTTCCATGACACTGGACGCAGAATTCGTTCTTCAGACCTACAACAAGAAGTATTATGTCAAAAAAATTTTATAATTAAGTATACGAATATAATATTCTCTCGTGTGTCCTAACTCCTAAGTGTCGGGTAGAGAAGGTTTACCTGATTTTCTGAAACAGTTGCAGGAAATCAGGTAAACCTTCTCTACCGGACACTTAGGACACACGAGAGAATATTATAATCGTATACATAATTATAAACATTTTTTTGACATAATGCTTCTTGTTGTAGGTCTGAAGTGTAATGAACTCTGCGTCCAGTGTCATGGAACATCGTGCCTAAATGCCACGTCGTCTCTTCAGGGTACCCATGCATCAGGTAAAGCGGAAGACGAGACCTACGAATCGGTAATCTCAGACGGCCCACTACCACTAGAGGACGTCGAAGAGCCTGAAGAAGTGGAATCTGCATCTAGTCTATAACTTTTGAATGAGAAGTCTGATCGAAAAAGTACGAATTGATTTGGATTCTACGCACCCAAATTAATAAGAAAAAGTGTTTTCCCGAGAATTTTGGTGTAGTCGATTTTTGGTAAAAAAGGAAGGTTATACACTGCCTTTTTTTGAGCCTCGAAAAAAAAATTGTCTCAGATCGACCCGGAAAAAAAATTTTCTAATAGAATGTGGCCTGTAGAATCCATAATTTCAAACAGTTCCAAGATTGGGCTACTAGTTCAAAAGTTACAGCCCTTTGAATTTTCTTTCGAAATTGGTTTCTAGTCTATAACTTTTGATTGAGAAATCTGATCGAAAAAGGGCGAATTGTTTTGGATTCTACGCACCAAAATTAATAAGAAAAAGTGTTTTCCCGAGAAATTTTGGTGCAGTCGATTTTTGGTAAAAAAGGAAGGTTATACATTGCCTTTTTTTGAGCCCCGAAAAAAAAATTGTCTCAGATCGACCCGGAAAAAAATTTTCTTATAGAATGTGGCCTGTAGAATCCATAATTACAAACAGTTCCAAGATTGGGCTACTAGTTCAAAAGTTACAGCCCTTTGAATTTTTTTTCGAAATTGGTTTCTAGTCTATAACTTTTGATTGAGAAGTTTGATCGAAAAAGTACGAATTGTTTTGGATTCTACGCACCAAAATTAATATGAAAAAGTGTTTTCCCGAGAAATTTTGGTGCAGTCGATTTTTGGTAAAAAAGGAAGGTTTTACACTGCCTTTTTTGAGGCCCTCAAAAAAAATTGTCTCAGATCGACCCGGAAAAAATTTTTCTTATAGAATGTGGCCTGTAGAATCCATAATTTCAAACAGTTCCAAGATTGGGCTACTAGTTCAAGAGTTACAGCCCTTTGAATTTTTTTTCTAAATTGGTTTCTAGTCTATAACTTTTGATTGAGAAGTCTGATCGAAAAAGTACGAATTGATTTGGATTCTACGCACACAAATTAATAAGAAAAAGTGTTTTCCCGAGAAATTTTGGTGTAGTCGATTTTTGGTAAAAAAGGAAGGTTATACACTGCCTTTTTTTGAGCCCCGAAAAAAATTGTCTCAGATCGACCCGGAAAAAAAATTTTCTTATAGAATGTGGCCTGTAGAATCCATAATTTCAAACAGTTCCAAGATTGGGCTACTAGTACAAAAGTTACAGCCCTTTGAATTTTTTTTCAAATTGGTTTCTAGTCTAATAACTTTTGATTAAGAAGTCTGATCGAAAAAGTACGAATTGATTTGGATTAGTATAAGGATAATGATTACGTTGAGGTATAAATGAATGTGTGAATATTTTAATATGAAAATACTGTTTTTACGTGAATAAATGGTACATAGAAATATACTTTGTTTTACAATGAATATTTCCTCACACATGAAAGTTGAAGGTGAAAGGTGACTTTACGCCAACTCTTCAGTTACCTATCTCGTATGAAATTGCACGAAGAGCATTTTCAGCTAAACATATTTCATCTCGCCCTGACGGTCGCGATATTTTTGCAAAAAACCGCAAAAAAAACACGAAAATGATGATTTTCGCCTCCTTTTATGAATTTTCTAGGCTAAGAGGTCCACCTAGGCTAACTTCTGAGTATCTACCTTGTAAAAAATTTCACGAGGAGCATTTTCAGCTAAAAATATTTCATCTAGCCCTAAAGGTCGCGATATATTTGCAAAAAGCCACCAAAATTGATGATTTTCGCCTCTTTTATGAATTTCCTAGGCTAAGAGGTACACCTAGGCTAACTTCTGAGTATCTACCTTGTATGAAATTTCCCGAGAAATATTTTCAGCTAAAAATATTTCATATAGACCTCATAGATCGCGAGATATCAGCCAAAAAGAGCGAAAACACGGTTTTTGGGGGATGGTGGGGTGGCTGGAGCCTTTAGCACAGGGTCTGGAGGGTGGGATTTTTAATATGTTGTTTTTGACACCTAACTGAACATATTCCACCATTTTTTTCTTTTCCACCTCAAAATGTCCAGTTTGCCAATTTTACAGTCTCTATCGCCTAGACTATACCTATATCACTTGAAAGATTTTACGTAAAATTTTGTAGGAATTATTTTGACCTTAGTTCTTAAATGCTTAGAGAAGGAAAGAGTAGTCTAAGCTTAAAGGTATTCAATTTTTATTTTGACATTTTAAACAGAAACAAATAGAAGTAGGTAACTTTCGGGCTTCGACTACAACTGGATAATGTAATTGAGAAGCTATCAAATGTTTTCTTTTAGGAAAAATGCATTTGGAAATCCGCCGATAATGGTAATGGTAATGGTTATTATTATTTCAAAGGGAATTTTTTCTTGATTACAATGGGCTCAATTTATGTGCTTATTTTTGCTTGTAAATGGCAAATTTTCTTCGAAGGCATTTGAGCTGGGTACGTAACTACGTTTACTGAACTTTGATTATGTTTAGTATCAGTGGAGAAAATCCTCAGTAAGCACATGAATAAAAAGATTAATTCAAAGACGTCCTTTACAATGAAACTGATTGAACTTAGTTTATTGTTCAAAATATCGACTGATTTAGTTACAATTTCGCCACTTGTTACGGTATGATGAAATCTCGCGAGATTTATTTATGGAGTAAAGATTGCAACGCAGAGTTTTCTTTAGCAGTAGGTAATGATGAGGTTTGGTCAGCACATTTATTTCCGTATTAGAAGAAAATCTTCCCTTAAACAATTTTTAGTTTGCTGTTCGGTTTATCACATAATATCAATATCAATACTTATCCGGTTAATTACTCAATGGAAAAATCTACACAGCGATATTCTTCCCGAACTACTTTTGTTCGTTCGGGAACAAGAGATGTAATTAAAAATATTTCACACCGAAAAATCTAAATTCCCTTTTACTTAAAATCTTTTAATCTTCTTCGTTCGCTGAGAGATTTCATCCATCTATTAATTCAACTCCGATTACTGAGTAAATCTTTCACAGCCACAAATGGCAAATCAGCTGCCGAAGTCTAAATTTTCTTCCTACCAATCTCGAACGGCTGTTTAAGATCCCTCTAAATTCAAAACCTGCGAATTCCACGTTGACTTTATTCCATGATGAGCACTAATGTAATACTAATATCTATAATTAAAAAGGACGTAATTTGACCCAACACGCAGATTTCGGGGTGCTTATAAACCTTCGGGGGCTATCTACAGAACAAAAAAACTCATTGAAAACAAACTACGTAAAAAGACGTAAACGTTCCTCCCCTTATACAATCAACATTACGTTGTATCACGAACACTATTTGTTTGGAAGATAATATCAACTATGAATAACTTTCTACAACCAAAAAAAGTTTCACATTAGGTACGTATTTTTTGCGAACTTGAAACATTAAATTTAAAATAAAAGCTTCCGTCACAATGGTCCGGTCCGAAGTAAACTCTAGAGACACAGGGAGAGAGCACAACGAATATTTTCATCTTTCGTTGATGTCTGTAGGTAAGCAAATGCAGTGATAGGGCTTGTGTATTAGCTTTTTGGAAATTGCATTATCATACCGTGACATGGTTGCCGATTTACTTGTTGCAACGTTAATTTCATTCGTAGGCAACGTATCTAGTAAGGTACTGCAATATCCTGGACGTTGTTTACGTCACATTACACCTGCGGTGGCCGGTGACGTACCTTCCAGGGGAAGTTTTCCTCTGGGCTATAGTGTCGCCTAATACCGTTATAAGAAGTTCTCTTACAATGCCCGACTTACTGGTTTATGGAACCTTCCTCCTTGAAAAAACTGAATTGTAATTTTCTTAGGGCAGCCCACGGTCCGAATTTTCGTGTATGCGTCTTTCTGTGAACGATTCACTATACAATACCTTACTTGCACAAACTGCAATTTGAGGGAGGACATATTACCTACAGGCAAAGTCGGAACTTGCGAAGCTTAAATTACACGTTGAAGTATCGATTCTTAGCACGTTTTTGAAAAAAAAAATACGCTAATTCATTATGGCTATTTGTCTGGCTGGCTGGCTGCCCGGCTGAGATCTTTGCAATTACAATAGCTTGCTACTTCAAATTTTCACTAAAAGCTTTCTTCTATAGTGTAGAGGTGCAGACTCTACACTCTAGTCTGTTTTGAGTTAGATTACTCGCAAGATCGATGATTTTAAACTTTGCTACTAAAATACTGAGTCCTCAAGACAAAAGGTCTCGGCACCGAAGTCACACCTATGTCCATTTTAAGATTAACTTACTCAAAAACGATCTTAAAATCATCAATCGATTAACTTTTGAACTATTGTAATTGGTAACCGCTCAGTTTTTATAATGGACCATTTATTTACCTACACCAAGTTTGTTTTTTTACGAAATGGTATAGCAATTATCCACTTAGACTTACGTAAGCATTATAAGGCATTATTATTAAGGAATCCTGAGCGGGATTCAACACCTTGTCTTTGTGGCAGTAGGTAATTTCCAACAGATTGGATCATTTTAATGCAAGAAATAAGCGCGATAAACTTTTATTACCCCGCAAGAGTGTACAATTTTCCCTTTTTAGATTAACACCAGACTGCAACCTAGTTTCTTTCGAGAGAAAATAATGTCAAACAAGAATGCTATTTTCACTTCACTGTAGCTTAAGATCTCACTTTTTTTATTCGCAAGTACCTAAGGGAATTTGCATTAATCTATCATGACTATTGTTTGTTATTCAAATGTCATATTAATGATTAATGTAATTCATTACCATAATTTATGAGGTTCTCTGTTAGATAAGTATCGTTGACTACTTTAATGTGATGTTAATTGAGGATATAAAAAGTTTATGTTAGCTTCACATTTTGCTAACCGTTCAATCAAAATTCAAATGCTATAATTAAATTAAATAAATAGTGAGAAAATGAAAGCTTTGTGCTTAGATTTTAGTCCTTTTCAAGACAGGTTTATTCCAAAGCCCTGAAGTCATCAAAGAGAATGTTAAAGCCAAATTCATCCAATCCGCAAAAAGACCGATAAACTTAAAGCTTTAGGTACATATCCAACCCAACAATCCCAGCCCATTTGAATTGAATTGAAATCTTATTTAGACAAAAACAAAATACGATCTAGTTAGAGAGCGTTAATCTTGACCCTGCAATTGCATCTTGTAGGTACCACTAAAGCAAATGACGTTATCAATTTCGGTACTTAATGCATTTACTTATATAAGTATAGGTGCGTTTTTAAACGCGGAAAAGAGGGAATTCCTTGGTGTATTCTAAGTATATTTTATCCGTTGATAATTTTTGAAAAAGTGCTTTACTACGAAGATACAATAATAATTTATGACTTTAAAATGGCTACCTCCAGTTCAAATGCAACCATCAAATCAGCAACCCCCGGACTCTTTCAAAAAGACCACCAGGTTCGTTTCTTATTGAGTTATCCCAGTTATCTCGGAATGTTGCTAAGATAACAAATCTTATGTTTTCACCCTGTATCTTCGCAACAAATCAATAAAGGATAAAATATCCTTCGAATAGTCCAATGAATAAACCTATTTAATTTTTTCCGCTTGTTTAACAAACACCCTGTATTACGACCATGTGGTAAATTCGTTGAATTGCAGTCCACTAACGCATAAATTGCAACTGATGGAAGGGCATTTACTTTTTTTCTTATAACTAACTTCATCGCGTTTCCTTGGAATGCGTCCCAAAACGAATTAAGGAATTGAAGTTGTATGAAAGGGAATTGAAGCTTTTAAAATGGAATTGCCAAAAAAAGGCGAATTCAATTCGTTTCGATTCCAAAAAATCAGGTTCATATAAAAGGCAAAAGATGTGTCGAAAGTGCTTAAAACCATGCAATTTCGTAACGTTGTACATATATCACCCAGACAGGTATCCATCGATTATCCATCAATAAACTTTCTACAAGTTCAATGTGAACAGTTGCCGTAGACAGTTTCGTTTTCAACTGCGCGGATAATTAGATTCCCTATAAAATTACTATCAATTTTCAACGCAAACAATCAATGCACACAAATTTTTAATTATCATTATAATTTATAAAAGCAATTTTAAATAGAGAAACTTACATTTCCAAGCCAAGATAAATTGTATCGTCGTTTGTTAAGACTACCAAATGTTACAATTAGTATAGAGGAAAAAATTTCTTTCGTATGGGGAGGGATGTCTAGAAGATCTTATAAATGATTTCATTTATATCGAGACATCAGTCGGTGAAAGTACTCGAAAGTACGTTTAAATGTTTAATTGCTTTTAGTTTATTACATCTCTGGATAAATAATGCACATTAAGGTAGGATTAATGTGGTAATACGAGATGAATGTTTTTTAAGTGCGCATTTTTAGGTTTTAACGGTGCTTATGACAGTCGTAATTGTTAGAAGCAATCCGATAGAGCACAAACAGGAGAAGGCTCAACCAGAGGAAGATAATGTAAGTACATTTTCGTTCCTATTTCGGTTTTGGCACTGATAAACTTGAGCCTTTGTTTTTCTTACTTGTAGATAATGATTTTTTTGCATTTACAAAGTATTATTTCGAAGTTTCTCTGAGGTGTCTTCACGTTCGACACTTGTTGCTGGACGAAGAATGGTTTTGGTCATAGTAGGTATATTGAAGTGGCGAGTATGCAATATTATGAGAATTGCAGTTCGTTTGTTTATAGATTCATAACCATACCTTGAGACCTTTTCAAAATGTCACAGGGAATTGGTAATCTGCTTTTTGTGATATAAATTCATATATATTGCCACCCTTTTTAGAAGAAACACAGCCAGAGTAGGTATTCCTACTTGCTCTTTTTAATTTTTTTTAAAAATCTGTCTATTAAAGGCGCCCAGTGTGAATGCTTGTTATCTACACCAATTTTAAATCAGTATGGAAGAATGCCGTATCTCATTGACAATTTCTTTTCCTAATATCCGCTTATCAGACACTTTTGGGAACTCTAAAATTTGTCAAAGAATATGTCACTTTTATTTAGGTAATGTCAAGGCTTATTTTAATATCCAGGGCTGCATCCCAAGTGCTTCTGTATATCCAACCCTTGGTCGCTAGAAGCACTTCCTCTTACCGATTTGTAAAAAGCTTTATGTTGTTTTCGCTCTCACACCATACCATTGAATTCGCTCGAATTTAATTTCGACATGATTGCACTATTGACAAAACAACCAAGGATTCCTCTATTTCTTTAAATAAAAGATTCCCAGGAGGAATTGTTCTGTGTCTGGGGTAAAATCCGATTTTATAGATCATTTACAACTATCTTCAGTGTGCTTTTCCACCAAATGTGAGATCTGGACAAATATGTTCGTTAATGTTACGAATCTTATAAACGAAAGTGAAAGGTACCATAAAAAATAAGTGTCACTTTTATCACAGATTTATGAAATTTCACTAATTTACATAAGTATATGAACTAATTACTTACTTTGTACCTTTTAATACTTTCGACAAAACAATATGATGTTTATTCGAAAGTTTACAAAAACATTTTTTAGAAGAAAAGATATCAGTAAGTAGAGTAGGTACAGTTAATGAGTAACATTTATCTCATTTTGAAAGGGAGAGGATTTTTGTTAATTTTTCCACATAATAAATTAAGTACACAGTTCTGCTTACTTTGAAAATTCAGATCACTTGTGCCGACCACAATAAATATATCAAATGAGTTATTTACTAGTGTACGTCTCTATTGCAGAAAACTAATGACTACAGCTTTAGTTACGGTGTGAAAGACATGCACACTGGTGATGTCAAGGATCAATGGGAGAAGAAAGAAGGAGGTGTTGTTAAAGGTCAGTACTCGATGATGGAAGCAGATGGTTCTATAAGAACGGTAGACTACGTTGCGGATAAGGAGCACGGTTTCCACGCATACGTGAAATTTAATGGTAACCAACATCCGCTCTCATCCAGTCACCAACTGGTTCACATGGAAGCAGAAAAACTACCAAAGAAGATAATTAAATCACCCAAGCCATCCCATGAATACTTGTACAAACCGAGCGAATCACGACCGCAACCCGCAATCGTTAACATCAAGCAAGTAAAAAAGGCACCGTCAACGACCAAAAAACCCGACAGCATTAAAAACGAGGTCAACCCTAACCTGCAGTTTCCCCTAGATTTGTCTTTTCTCGAGACCAATAACAAAGTAATTCCTCTACAAGTCAGCAAACTCAACCCAGTTGAAATTAAAGTTAGCGACGGATTAACCACGCAACAACAGCACAAAATACGAAAACCGACCGAGAACCGATTCAACCAACAGTTTGTCGAAACCGATTTTCAACCAATAGTCTCAAATTTGACCTACAAAACGAATAAGAAACCGCTCGTCACTCCGGGTTTGAGAAACTACGCGTCACCTTCACATCTGAAAACTGCACTTCAACAGGAAATTCAGAGCGTACCATCAGGTCTTAATGTTTACAAGCACTTTCCTGACAATAATAGACCCAGCTTTTACATGCAACCACCACGTCAGACGAAGAACACTCCTACGCTTATAAAAATGAAATACCATTAGATGTTAGACATGTTTTGTTTTATTTATTATTGTTTTTGTTATTTTGTTGTAAGTTGTTTTAAATTGTTTGTTGAGGCACCTACTTTCAATTCGAGGGAGATCGCGGCATTACTGAGGAATTATTGCAAATGTAATTAAAGCTGTCGATTTATTGTGTGACAGTGTTTCGCCAGTGCGAGTGGCATGGCTATCTGACCTATTTTCAATGAACAGCTTTCTAAATCTTTGTGATAAGCTACGACAACTCATCTATAAAGAAGAAATTGATGTAGGCTCATCTTGATTTTTATTTCACGTGGAATAAAAAGAAATCCTTAATTAATTTGAATTGGTTTAGGTGATGAGCAAACAACTTTTTAGAAATTTGTCTAATGATGGGTATTTAATATAAATTAAATGTTAACAGTGTGCATAGGCGAGTAATATGAGTTTCGCATGTGGAAAGGAAACTAATGAGAATTTCAAAACTAACCAAAACTAACCAAAATTGGAATATACAGTTGAATTCTCACAGTCTAAAAGAAGGAAATATAATATTCTTCAAAGCGATATTGCTCATCTTGTCCTGTCGACGAATTAGTAATGGAACATTTAGGAAATATTTACGGTAGTGTAAAAATTGCGTAGGTAATTAGATTGATCATCAGTAGAACAACGGCAAAATTTTGCGGCAAGGGTTGCTATCAGAGCCCATAATGCTTGTTCTTGAAACACTTGAAATAACATAAATATACACAACTCTTTTGATTTGGGTTTCTTTGATATATGAATTTGAGGCTTTGGATTTCATAAAATGGCTTTAATTGACTCGTAAAGGATTGGAATTCACATTTTAGTTGGCAATTATAGCCATTTTAAAGATTTCAACTCATACCTAAACCTAGTTTTCAAAAATTAAATATTAAAAAACAACCACTGTCTTAAATTCAGGTGGTAGCAACTATACGAGTATTAAACGACGAAGAAACTTAACAAAGATAAGTAGTTTCTTTCGGACCCCAAATTGGAGGTGTTCGAGCGTGTTCCAAAAATTTGTATTGTGCATTGCGTTCCAGTTTTGTTTAATCTGATTTAACTTCCAATAGGGCCGATTAGGTACATTCTTCTCAAATTTAAGGTACTATTTTGTTTCTTCATCACGAATCTATTTGGTTCATGCTAATTTTAGTGATTTTGTGACTGTAATATAGCGTACTCTGCAGGATGTTTTTAATTATTCCAAATTTGGACGCAACCTATAATTTTTTTTTTATATATAATTTTTATTAGCAATCAGAATTGACATTCTATGGGCTAATATGATAACATGGGACCTTAAAGCTAGACAGTCCTGGATGGCGGGATGGGAACTCTTCCAGCGAGGAGTTCACCTACTTCTTATTTGAGATCAATTGGCCAACGTCGTTGTAGTCTTCTGGAGTCGTGTTGTAGTAAAAGTGGTTGCGTTAGTGGGTTGGCATGTGCTTCTAGCCGGGTATGATGACTTGCACTACGCTCTTGTATGATAGTCGAAACGAAAGGGATAAAGAGATCGTCGTGTAACATTTTGTTGGTTACGTACCAAGGTGCGTCAGTAATAGCTCGAAGAATTTTGGACTGAGAGCGTTGAATAATTGCAGTATTTGATTTGCTGGCACATCCCCATAACTCAATACCATAAGTCCAAATAGGTCTTATTATTGTCTTGTAAACCAAGATTTTGTTTTCTAGGGACAATCAGGATTTTCTTCCTATCAACCAGTTTAGATCATTTAGTCGTAGGTCGATTTGTTTTTTCTTTTTTAAGATGTGTATCTTCCAGGTAAGTTTTTCGTCGAGGTGTAGACCTAGGTAACGTGCTGATGGAGATACAGGTATAATTGAATTGTTGACAGTAACTGGTGGACAGCGGCCCTTTTTAAGTGTAAATGTGACCTGAGTTGACTTACTTTCATTAATTTTGATGTTCCATTTGTTAGTCCAATCTTGTATAAGGTTTAGCTGACTTTGCACATAAGAAGATGCTATTGTTGGATCTTCATGACTTGCAAGAATGATTGTGTCATCCGCGAAAGTACCGATTGTAGTATTGGGTGTAGTAGGTATATCAGATGTGTGTAGTAGATAAAGCAATGGGCCCAACACACTGCCCTGCGGTACCCCAGCCTGGATTGGATAAGTGTGCAATATTTTTTGTCTTCCAGGGATGTGTCTATTGTTTGTACGACGCGATGGCACTGTTGAACTGTCGAATGAGATTGTCGAAATCCAAACTGATGATCTGGGATAACATTTAGGAGGGGACTAATTCGATGGAGTATGAGTTTTTCTAGGAGCTTGGAGATAGTATATAACAGACTTATTGGTCTGTAGGAGGAGACTTGATGTGGATTTTTACCAGGTTTGGCTATTAGAATTACTTCAGCAGCCTTAAGCTGAAGGGGCCAATAGTGCAAACGGAGGATTCCATTAAATATATATGTTAGGAGTACAATTACTTTTCTAGGGATTTCTTTTAGCATTTTGGGTGTGATGTGATCAGGCCCAGGTGATTTTCTGTTATTTAGAAGAGCGATTGCTTTTTTTTATTTCGTGGGGAGTTATTAGTTTTATGTGACCGGTATCTTCCACAAGACTTTGTAAATTGGCAATCATTTCTTGTGTTGGTACAGCATCTTCAAGGCTAAATACTTCAGCCAGGTGTTGTGCAAACAGATCGGCCTTGTCCTTACTACTTCTAGCCCAGTCACCAGGAATGGGGGTATCTTTTCGGAATAAATACGGATTTTGAAAAAATATAAATACCTATTTGTAAAAAATAAACGCCACAACATAACAATTTATTTCATATGCAATAAAGTGAAGAACTTAAAATTGAATTATCACAATATAAGCACTTCTTTCAGGCAATTGATTATTCTTATATACCTATTCAGAATAAAGAGTACCCCTATAAATTTAAAGATGCACATGGTGGTTCTTTAGTTGATAAAGTTGACATTGCCAAAGCGTTTAATGCGTTCTTCATTGAATCAATACATGACCTCACAGGCGCTAGTTCGGACAATCAATCTAAACCTAGGTTGTCCACCAATCCTAATTCTTTGCTTCTGTTTCCAACTGACCACGTTGAAATCCGTGCTATCATTCAAAATTTACAGGGCAAACACACGGCTGGATTCGACGAAATCCCATGCTCATTATTGTATGTAATCAAGGAGTCAATCAGTCCTACTATCGCATACCTATGCAACGAGTCACTCAGGGAAGGTATCTTTCCCGACCTTCTTAAACATATGCTGGTTGTCCCCATACATAAAAAAGGTCGAACTGATATGCTCAATAACTATAGTTTCAGTTTTCTCAAAAATTTTCGAGAAAGTGTACTATACGAGGCTTCTTAGTTTTATTAACGCTTGTAAGATACTGTCTCCAAACCAATTTGGATTTCGCAAAAACCTTTCAACTGTACATGCGGTATTGAATGTGTTCTCTTATATTTTAGAGCACACGGATCGCAATGAATCAGTAGTTGGTATTTTTTACGATTTCACCCGTGCTTTCGAGACCGTCAATCATAAATTGCTACTAAACAAACTGTATGAATACGGTGTTAGAGGTATAGCTGCCGACTGGCTAAGCTCATACCTGGTAGGAAGAACTCAGGAAGTGAAAATGGTTTGGCAAGGAGGAGGGGTTAAGTCGGACAAAAAAGTGGTGTCACATGGTGTTCCTCAGGGCAGTACGCTGGGACCCCTTCTATTCATTATTTTTATTAATGATATATTTAATAATAAAAGTTTTTTAACGTTATTTTGCTGATGATACGTCTAGTATAATCACCGGTAATGAGCCAGACACCCTGTGTAGCCGTGCCAACGAGAGTGTCATGGAAATCAGCAGGTATTGTGCAGATAATGGGGTTTTCTTGAACTCGAATAAAACTCAAGCGATTCAATTCTCAAAAAGTGGTCTTAATAGCAGTCTCCTAATTAGACTAAATAATCATACTATCAGGCAAAGCGATAGTATAAAATTTCTTGGACTCCACTTGGACAACAATTTCTCTAGGAATACCCAAATAAACATAGTTATTAAGTTATTATCGACAACTATATGATGTAGTTCACTATGACTGTCTGACTTCTTACTACTATGCTCATGTCCAGTCTACTCTCAATTACGGTATTATTTGTTGGGGTACCAGTTGCAGAATGAACGAGGTAATGATTAGTCAGAAGAGAATTTTAAGAGCCATGCATGGTAAACCACCACGGTATTCATGTAGGGAACTCTTTGTACAATCTAATATACTTACAGCTGTATCTTTATTTATTCTTAATAATCTTGTATTCATACATAGTAAGAAAGATCTACATCAACCCGACTCGGTAGTTAATAATGTTAATCTAAGAAACAAGCGGAATTTGAGAATACCCAAGCTCAACCATGCTTATATTGCCAACCATTTTCCCGCCATTGCCATTAAACTTTGGAACAAACTACCGGAAAACGTAAAATGTATCCATAATCCATCTAGGTTTAAACAAACTATAAAAAAACATGTTGGTAAAGATGTGCATTTATAGGTTAGACGAATACTTGAACAGTAAAATTGTTGCAGATATGTAATGTAACGTGTAGGTAGTGTATTTTTATTTATTTTTTACTTATTTATAATTTATACTTAATTATATAATTTGTAATTTATAATTTTGACGTTCCAATGCTTGTATACAAGTCTCTTGAACAGTAAAATTGTTGCAGATATGTAATGTAACGTGTAGGTAGTGTATTTTTATTTATTTTTTACTTATTTATAATTTATACTTAATTATATAATTTGTAATTTATAATTTTGACGTTCCAATGCTTGTATACAAGTCTCATGGAGTAAACGGTATTATTATTATTAATTATTATTATTATTATTATTATTATTATTATTCCAGGGTAGGCAGTTTAGTACACTATATTTCGTGGGCGATTATATTTAGGGTGACTATGTCTGAGGCGAATATTAGGGAGTGGATTTTCGCAGAGGTTCTCTAGCAGCGAATTTCGAGGATGTTATTTCGTGAGCGCATATTTCGAGGTGAATTTTCTGGAGACGATATTCAGTTGGGAGAACTTATCGGATTGAATTTTCTTTAATAGTGAACTTCTATCACTATTGCTGACATTTGAATAAATGCTTGAGGGCTTAACACTCAATTCAAACAAAATTGGTACAATAGTTCCCAAGAGTAAGTATTCAAATTAATTGAAAGGAGGCCAATATGATCAGGACCAAACATTTCTAAACAGCTTTTCTGACCTTTCGTACCTAAAACTGATTCAAATTCCAATGCAGACTAGAATACTAAATACAGTTACTGTGTTGCGTTGTATCTATACTCGAAAATTTCATCTGTTTAAATATTGTGTATGGGTTTCGCTTCTAACTGGTCATTAACATTTCTTGTAACACTAACTTATAATACTTCGCCACTTCTCACGTCATATTTGACTATATGAACAATTTAAATGCAATATTTCATTTGTATAATCCAAAACTATCCTCAAAATATCAAATTCTAACGTTACAAAGAAAGGAAGTAAATCTAAAACGTCTACGTTCCTTTTTTGATAATATGGTCCATATGAGTGAGAATAAAACAAATAAGTATAGATAAAATATACACATTTATTTTA
The DNA here is from genome assembly GCF_008802855.1 of Photinus pyralis. Taxonomy (NCBI): domain Eukaryota; kingdom Metazoa; phylum Arthropoda; class Insecta; order Coleoptera; family Lampyridae; genus Photinus; species Photinus pyralis. Next base: position 29,610,795 of record NW_022170596.1, on the reverse strand, counting down.
TAAAAATAAATATTATACAATTGCACTGATATTTCAGGTATATAGATGCAAAAAAATAATAAAGAAGACATTAGAAGGTAGAGAGAGTGAAGTGATGAGGTATATACATAACAATATGAGCAGTCGAGTAATGGAGATCGTTACGAATTACTTAATAATGCGTGTCCAGATCTGGATACTACGGCGTTGAAACCGTTATGGTCATCGGCGGTGTAGTGGACAGTACGGATGGTACCGTCGGATTCGTGGAGTGAGTAAGATCCCTTAACAACATCTCCATCACGTACTTCGTGTTGGCTTTTTTGGTCCCCGGTATGGGCATCAGCTACTCCGTAGTTGAATTCATATTTGGGATGTGCCTAGGGAGCAAAAATTGTAGAATTAGGGGTTGTTTAGGGGCAACATACGTAGTAGTCAACGGCGGGGGCTGCATGTGCGGCAACTGCAATTGGGGCTGCGTGTGCGGCGACTGCAATAGGGGCTGCGTGTGAGTACGCAATGGGTGCGGCGGCGTATCCGTGACCCCCGATGAGTCCGGCGCTAGCGTACGCCACAAGGGCGGAAAAGGCTACGATCTGTAAACAAAGCGCACTTGTACCAAACACGTAATTGCACTACTACCCAAAAGCACACCTGTGAGTACATGATGAACTGTTAAACTGCACACTACGAAACGATACTGACTTTGGGGATTGAAATCTCAGCTTTTATACTTAACCCAAGCTACGAAACGTTCACCGTAATTAATAAAAAACAACCTTAATGTAGTGCTATTATGTATACAAAGCGTAATTTGAAAGTGTATTACGACAAGCGCGTGTCAATGTGGAGCAAGTACAAGTTCTTTGTAATGCAATTAACTCCAAAACCACCTACGGTTCATTTTTGACAACATAGACCGAAATCGAAAAAATATCTCCGATGTCGCCGTAGACAAAACTTCGTTTTCACTCAATTTCGTAACTTAGAACGCTTCACTAATTTTATACACTACAATATATTCATATACGATTTCACGTGTGTAGGTACAGGAATGTCTTTCTTTTTCACATTTTGTTCGGCATAATTGCCGATTTGATTATCGAAATATATTTTAAACAGAAACTTACGTAACTACCATTGTTATTCTATATCTAGGACGTAGGTAATGTAAGACCATGCAGTATCACATGCTACTACTGTATTTCTCAGTTTCATCAGAAAACTTCCGGTTACCGTTTTGTAATTAATTATTATTTTCCAAAAAGAAGAACGCGTGTAAAAACCGCAATTATTCATGCACATATTAAACGTGTCAATTATGCATACGTTTCTTTACGTTGTTAAGATCGAGTATGATTAATTGCGATTTAATTGCTTATAAATTAAAGCGATCTTGTATTGTAAAAATCAGCTTTAGAATAACAGCAGAACCGTCTGGTCGATTTGCTATACTTTATTCACGATTTTGAAATCACCGCAACATATATCGTATGACAGGTACTTACATAGGTACCAATTTTTTACATACATTGTAAGCGAGCGGTTACGCAATTACCGTAGGGATTTGACAGCGACCTTTTTATGCACATTTTAGAGAAATCTCTGACTACTACACTTTGCAAAATGCAATAACATATTAGTGTTTGGACCTTGGTTGTGCATCTTTCGAAATGGGAAATCGGTGAAACTCATCAAGACTCGGCTTTTGTTTAACTATGAATAGTAATTAGCTTATTGCGTTGGTTTTCGCGGACGCTCAAAAGTAAACATACCTTAACAATAGCAGTTGCACCTTTTTTTAAAAATTTTTATTCGTCTTTCTGTTCTACTTCCGCTTTCAAATGATAATTGTTTCACACAAAGTTGCTGTGATAAAGCTTTGTGGTAGGAAAGCATAAGTTTTCCATAATATTTCCACTTGTTGACTTGCAGTAGCTCAAACATAGAACATGAGTAACGCTTATGGTTCTAATTGCAGCAGAACATATACCTACTGATCTGGTGCTCCAATTAGATATTTATTGCTTCTTGCTTTTCCAAATTACACCCTGTTCTGGCTTGACAAAAGTCTATACCAAAACATTCATTTTTCAATCGATCTGAAACACTCTATGAATGTTACAGGCGAGACTACGCAGTCTTTGCTCTATTTTGTGGTAGTTTAAATACACTGTCCCTCTTGGGTAGGGTAATGTTTCTCACTTCTGGCAGCTATGGACAGGCTATACCACCAACATTTCATGCTCTTCTGCAACACATAAGACGAGCATATTTACAAGCGGGATGGATTTGGGGTCAGAGATTGACACCAAACCCGAATATCCCAGCGTTGAGGATTGGGGATGGAAGAAACATTAGGAGTACGACCACGGACCAAGGAAACGTCAGAATCCGTAAAGGAGTGTTCCTGCCGAAGTTGCAGTTGCGATTTTCATTAAAATAAATGTAATACAATTTTCTTTGGACGTACACCAATAAATTTCAGCTCCTGTGCTTCGGAAGGCACGTTAAGTTGTTCCGATCAACATATGCGAAGGTTTTTATACTAGTTTGTGAGTCTGCTTGTTACTCATTCACGGGAAAACGTTTGAACAGACTGGAATGAAAAGTAAACTCCTCAGTCCTACGGTTTTTGTAGAAAATTAAGAAAAAAAACCAAAATGAGGGAGATAAAAGAGGATTGGGTGGGGAGAAGTATTCATTTCTCGACTTGTTTCCATTTCCATATCGTCATTGAAGCACGTAGGTATATGAACGCGACATGCATTCTAAGTTTCATCCTTGCTTCCGAATGGGACCATATTTTATGTTAAAGATTATTATGTTGAGATTTCGAATTAAAATTAGTTGGAATTAGGTTATTTTTCTCTTTTAATAAAACTACCGATATACCATTTCAATTTCGAAATTTTGGATCACTTTTGGTCTGGTAAGAAGTTGATAGGAAAATTTCGAGAATTCGATCCGTTTTTACTCATAATACCTCCCACCACTCGATTCTATTCTTCGGAAATTTGTTTTTATAGTCCTTATGTACAAAATACACACATAAGTTTTCTTACATTACTAAATTCACAATAACGGGATTGGAAGCCTTTTGTATCCATGCATACGCCTTGAAACCATGAGAGACTGAAATCCAATATATTTTGAAGCTAGTGCTTATCCTATAAGTCAGTGTCTTGAGGTTCAGCAAAACCATTGTGGTTATAATAACACGAAAATTGTTTTTCAAAGACAAACTCCAGATTTTTGAAGAATCTCAACATTGAAAAATAAATCTTCGGGTGCCTACAAGAAATTTTTCTTAAACTACTTAATTGTTACACCCGGTATATGGACAAAATCAAGGAGTCAAGGATGTTTAAAAAAACAATCGAGAAGAATGACAAGTTAAATGTAATTACAGTTAAAGATGTCAAGAGGACAGTTACATCCAAGGTGGCTCCAGCCTGTTGGGCAATGTGTTTGCTGCCCATAGCTACTAGGCATTTGTTTAAATCGTCGTTTATTTCATGTGCTTCATATGAAAAGCAATGTAGTTGTAGTAGCTGCTCACGACATGTAGAATAAAAGACTTCCTTTACTTACAGCTTAAGCGATACTCTCATGGGCGTACCAGGAAACGCTCTCTCACCTTTAAACTAATACCACCTCACGATATGCGCAACTTTGGACGAATGGAGAATGTAAGGAAGCCCACCCAAAAAAGGAATTCTTGAAACGACTGAAAGGTCGTAGTGCAAGGTCTCCACTTGACCCTAATATTGGCAATTAAATAACGAAAGAAAGGCTCCCACACCTTCTATCGCAAAAAAAGCAGCAAAAAAACGATTAAAGTTTTCTTCTTTCAATCACGTAACGTGAATAAACTTCTTAGTCCGTAACCTTAACACCTCAATGTCTTCAAATAACCGCAAACCAATTCGCTACCATAACATTTACACACCTAATTATTAATAATAATACCGCATAAGAGTGCTAGTAGGCAATAAATTGATTTTATTAACTATCCATTGATGGGAAAATTGATTGTGAATCAAATCGGGTTCCGTTTCCAAACTTTAGCCTTGATGTTGCAATGAGAGAAAAAATTGTGAGCGTACCTTTTTTTTCGTGCAAGGACGATAGATTACCTTCGTGATTATTTATCTAACGTATAGTTTTGTTTAATTAGTTGTATCCCTGTTTAAACAAACATCGTGATCGGGTGTATTGGTGTGAGAATGGTCGTCTTGTTCGTTGCTTGCACAGCTTGGGCGGAGGTAGGTACCTAATTACTTTATCTAGGTTGAAGTTTCTATTTCGATCAATGGTCGGTTGAAAAGTCGTGCAAGTGCAATGATAATTATTGTAAGTTTCGAAATTGCATTCTCCTCTAATTCAAATTGGAAGAATAAAAATCTATACGCCCATGAACTAATTGAACTTAAAAGCGTGGAACGGTCCCGTATGAAATAATGAGAATTTCAGAGGCTTTTTTTGAAAACAAAAATGTCTGTACGTACTCTTCGACATCATCGACTGAGCAGTAACGCCAAAAATACAATTATATTTTTGAAAAATGTCAACATAGCTAACCGACCGTGAGAATTAACGACTTTTGACCCACATCCATAAATTCAATAAAATCGGAAATTGCATAATATGTCACATACCCACATATTTAAGAAAACTGTATCTAAATACGAGTACATCGCCTCCGACTAAAGCATAAGTGTGCATTGAAACCACGCACTTAAAAAGATAGCCTAAAGGGACCAAACTAAATTTTTTTTCACTTAGATCGACCTGAGATATGCAAAGCCTATGCCTATAACGAATTTACGGCGACACCATAACATTATAAAATTAATGTTTCGTTAAAAAAGGTACGCCTTAACTAGTTTTGAAAATTTTTCATTTAGTGCCGCAATACCTAGTGATCCAATTCCGAAGTTCAACAATCCAATATAATTTTGCAATCATTCACTCTCGGCATGTACCTATATATATAAATCCGTACCGCTTTTTTTTTGCTTTTTCTTTTAAGTGTGTAGGTACTTTATCAAGAGCGGGTATTGGGGAAAGAGACACGCCCTAAATATTTATTAAAGTAGTACTTTTAAGACTGTCTAATGCAACAACGGATCTGGTCTCCCATATATTACAGAAAGTGAATGTTTTTGTTCTAGAATTTCAATCGAGGAAATATTTATTATTATTTTAGTTTTATTTTACAATCTCTATGGCGTGGATTATGACTATTAATTTATAATAATTGGCGTGCGAAATCGACAATGAGAATATCCTTCGTTAGCTATTGTTCGAAAAATTTGCATTTTTTCTTGCATAAAGAGTAGACTACCTTTTTTCAATTAATTAAGTTTTATCAGTGGCAAAATCACGATCTATAATTAGGGGTTTCACTAGGCCTGGGGCGCGTGGAAACAAATCCTTCTTCACGTTTAGTCTTTAGTTCTGTAATTTGCAAACAATAATCGATTATAACATAAACGTAACAGGTAGGTACCCTACCCATTTGCTCAATCATTGGGTGATGCAAATTGTAAGTCTGAGACTCCCACCCAACGTTTTAGTTTCGTACACTAAATGGTAGTCTCTGGCTATCGCAAGTGCAAATCATTGTGAACCGTAACAATCGACATAGTTTTGTAATTTACTATGCAGCTATGTTATTTCTGAATGTAATTTGCTGTTAAGATCGGCTTCTGGTGGGTACCTTTAACCACAGTAAAACATATAGGTAGGTACTAGATAATCAGTTCGACTATTCTAGTGTAGGTATACATAAAGTTAATTTTGCAATAGTTAAGGGTTCACTTATCTTATTGTGAACGCTTTCGAAAAATTTTGGAATTCCGTCTTTCCTCGTTCCCATCGCTTTAGCTTTTCAAATTACTATACAAATGTATACTGTAAATTTAAGGACTTTGTTAATTTCGATATCCCAACTGAACTTATAGGTTCGCGTTATCGTCACTGTCGTCAACAAAAAATCATGAACCGATTCTAGCTGCTCTTGGGGTCAGAAACGTCGCCTCTCGACTGACGATGATCTTCCTGGTTGATGGATTATAAAAACGGAATGCAATTCGTACTTTTTCGATTAAACTTCTCCCATGTACTCCAAGTGAAGTTTTAGATGTTATCCATTCCCTAAAAAGCCATAGCTCTCCAGGACTGGACGAAATTCCCAATACCCTACTTAAATCCAGCTCCACTTCAATTTCCTCGGATTTATCAAGCATCATTAATCACTGTGTCACTAACGGCGTCTTTCCTGACGCTTTGAAATCCTTATGCGTTGTGCCAATCCATAAAAAAGGCAATCTTTCTGAAGTTTCCAATTACAGACCTATTTCGCTTCTAAGTGGTTTTTCTAAAATTCTTGAAAAATGCATTTATAATAGAATAATTACATTTCTCGAAAAATTTAAAATATTGTCTTTAAGGCAGTCCGGATTTCGCCCAATGTTGTCCACTGAAGACGCTACAATAGAACTGGTGCAACATATAACTAACGAAATCGACTTAAATAAAGCCTGTTTCGTAGCTTATTTTGACAGTAAAAAGGCATTCGACAGTATTAATTTTGATATAATGGCCCGTATGAATAAAAGTAAGCAAATGCCTATACTTACAAAATTCAAAGTAAATACTCGTAACTGCCCCTTCATACTGGTCTGTTCAGCATGGTTTAGCAGCGCTGCGCTGCGTCCTGTCCTTCTGCTTAGAAGCGCTGCTAAGTCGCCCAGTGCGAAGGAGCACTTACGAGTATTTACTTTGAATTTTGCAAGTATAAGCATTTGCTTACTTTTATTCATACGGCCCAATGTCACAAAAACTAATCAGGAATGAGACTCACGATTTTCTCCTATCGTTTTTATCTAATAGGAATTATCGTGTTAGATACAATAACGCGATATCCACAAAATATACTACAACTACAGGAACCCCCCAAGGCAGCAACCTTGGTCCGATATTTTTTCTCCTGTATATAAATGACCTACCTCAATTCATTCGCAATGGAATTACGTTTATGTACGCTGACGACACTGCAGTAGTGGTGAGTGCTGACAACACTGACCACGCTTTAGAGAAACTAAAGTTGTTCATTAAGGAATTTTTTTCTTGGTGTGGTGCAAACAGACTGGACATAAACTCAGATAAAACTGTGATCATGCGTATGGCTAAGTCCGCTCGAACTGCAAGTCAGGATCATCAGATACTCATTGAGAACGTGATGATTTCTTGTGCTCCTCGTACAACCTATCTGGGTATCAAAATAGATTGCAATTTATCATGGCACTACCACTTCCTTTTTTATCAAAAATCGACTGCACCAAAATTTCTCGAGAAAACTCTTTTTCTTATTAATTTTGGTGCGTATAATCCAAAACAATTCGTACTTTTACGATCAGACTTCTCAATCAAAAGTTATAGACTAGAAACCAATTTCGAAAAAAAATTCAAAGGGCTGTAACTTTTGAACTAGTAGCCCAATCTTGGAACTGTTTGAAATTATGGATTCTACAGGCCACATTCTATAAGAAAATTTTTTTCCGGGTCGATCTGAGACAATTTTTTTTTCGGGGCTCAAAAAAAGGCAGTGTATAACCTTCCTTTTTTACCAAAAATCGACTGCACCAAAATTTCTCGGGAAAACACTTTTTCTTATTAATTTTGGTGCGTAGAATCCAAAACAATTCGTACTTTTTCGATCAGACTTCTCAATCAAAAGTTATAGACTAGAAACCAATTTCGAAAAAAAATTCAAAGGGCTGTAACTTTTGAACTAGTAGCCCAATCTTGGAACTGTTTGAAATTATGGATTCTACAGGCCACATTCTATAAGACAATTTTTTTTTCCGGGTCGATCTGAGACAATTTTTTTGTCGGGCCTCAAAAAAAGGCAGTGTAATAACCTTCCTTTTTTACCAAAAATCGACTGCACTAAAATTTCTCGGGAAAACACTTTTTCTTATTAATTTTGGTGCGTAGAATCCAAAACAATTCGTACTTTTTCGATCAGACTTCTCAATCAAAAGTTATAGACTAGAAACCAATTTCGAAAAAAATTCAAAGGGCTGTAACTTTTGAACTAGTAGCCCAATCTTGGAACTGTTTGACATTGTGGATTCTACAGGCCACATTCTATAAGAACATTTTTTTTTCCGGTCGATCTGAGACAATTTTCATTTTTCATTTTGCATTATTTTTACAACCCCCTTGGTTTTTGAGATACTCGTTGGAATTGAAAATTGTAATTTTTTAGAATCTTTAGACCCCGTTCATACCTGCAGCGCTTATCAAAAAAGTTAAAACGCAATCTTTCCCTATAGAATCTCTTTTTGTGTTTCAGTCAGGAATCGATCTACAGGGTGCTATAATTTCACGATTTTTAAAGTTTTCTTACTACCGTGCGAGTGGTAAAAAAGTCTTTGAATATTTTACCGATACTCGGCATTCCCCCCCCCCCCCCCCCCCCCGATTTCGAGGATCGTAAATAATAGGTTTGGAATGAGAAACCATAGGAGTATATATAGGCAGAGCTGTAAATACTTTTAGAAAAAGAGTATTTTCGGTATCTAGTTACTGAAAGTATCTAAGATACTTTTCTCTTTAGCCGAAAAGTAACTATGTTTTAGATACTTTTGTAAAGTATCTTGTACATGTTACTCTTCTAAAGTATCTAGATACCACGAAAAGTAACCAAGATACTTTAAAAGTATCTTAGATACGAAAGTGGCGAAAATTTTGAACGTTTCATTTTTTTACGGTCTATCTGAATATTACAAAAACATGCACCACTATGTATGATCTAAATGTAGAAATTTTGGTTAGGTTATTAAATGTTATTTGAAATTATGTAAATCTTTTCTATAGTAATGTGTATCCATACCATATATTCACTTAATTTCGCTTGATTTTGAGGTAATAAACAAATTTCTTAAGTGATATCACAATAAATATAAAACAAGTTAAATAGTAATCGTAAACGATTTACATAAAGCGCATTTCCACTTGCATTCATTTCCCATTTGTAAGATGCAACTTCTGTTAAAATCGTAAAAATCCGGCCACAAATATGAAAGATAGCGTTGCACATGGGCAATCCATTGTTGACGTGCTACTTCAATTTCAGTTTATGAGAAGAATTTCATTTCAATGCTTTTGTAAATAAGAAAGTTGGAACTGCGCATGCGCAAACCTAAATTTTAAAACTAATGTTAGATTTTCCTTTGTTCCAAGCGCCTAAGTATCCAAGCGCCTAAGTATCACATTTCATTTAAATTCTTCCATAAATAAAAAAGTTGGCACTGCGCATGCGCAAAACCAAATTTTGAAATTGGCGTTTGATTTTCCTTTATCCCAAGTGCCTATGGATAAAATTCGTTTAAATTCTTCCATAAATAAAAAAGTTGGCACTGCGCAAATAAAAAAGTTGGCACTGCGCATGCGCAAAACCAAATTTTGAAATTGGCGTTTGATTTTCCTTTATCCCAAGTGCCTATGTATCAAATTCGTTTAAATTCTTCCATAAATAAAAAAGTTGGCACTGCGCATGCGCAAAACCAAATTTTGAAATTGGCGTTTGATTTTCCATTATCCCAAGTGCCTATGTATCAAATTTCGTTTAAATTCTTCCATAAATAAAAAAGTTGGCACTGCGCATGCGCAAAACCAAATTTTGAAATTGGCGTTTGATTTTCCTTTATTCCAGGTGCCTATGTATCAAATTTCATTCAAATACTTTTATAAGTAAAAAAGTTTGCAATTCGGTTTATAAATGGTCGAGATGCGAAAAGGGCACTGTGAATTTTGAATCGATTCGATCCAACTTTTGGCATTGCGTATTATATGGCTAAATCTATGCCCAAATTGAATTTCATGCAATTCAGTTCATAACTAACGGAGATGTAAAAGCGATCGAACATTTCTAAACAAAGTTATCGTTCACACGGACAGATAGATGGACAGACAGACAAAGGAACAGACGGAGAGATCAACCGGCAGGCGAGAGATAGCAATGCAAAATTATAAACGATCTCTAGGATCGTTAATAAACGGCAAAAGTGTAAAATTATGGAACATGTAAAAAACGGTTTTTTGTTTTTTTTACAATAACTTTTTTTGTAAGCGGTACAGAAAAAATTCCTTCCTTGGTACAAGACTCGACACCATAACGAACCAAATAGCGAAAAAAGTAGAACAATAGCTCTTAAGATAAAAAACTAGTAGCGTCGCAAAGTTAGCGGACGGATGGACGGACGGACGGACGGACGGACGGACAAAGTGGCCACAATAGCGCATTTTTTTTTTATTTTTGTGGAAATGCGCTAAAAAATGCCGAACCTTACTCTAGAGTCTAGACTTATACAGGTACTGTCAAGTATCTTAAGTACTTCAAAGTATCTTAGTTACTTTCAGGTACCTAAGATACATTCATATAATTTAGTTACAGTATCTAGATACCGATGTCAAGATACTTTTTATGTGAACTTGCATCTATTTGCAACGACTGAACCAATATCCCCTGTGATTTTCACCATACAGCTTAGGTATATGCTTTGGCTACCTTATTAAACTCTCAGCCTTTGTGTCTAAGTTGTCATGCTGTGAAAATAAATGCATTATTATTATTATTAAGTATTATTATTACGCATAGTAAATAGTTACTTTTTGTTAGAAGTAACTATAATGTAACTAGATACTTTTTGCGAGTATCTTTTACAGGTCTGAGTATAGGTAATGTGGCAAAGTGGATATCTGATCAATGTTTAACAACGTCTATTACATAATCGCACCAAACATAAAAGAGATCTTTAATATGCTTTCTTGTAGAAATTTAAATATTCAAACAAGGAAGCGCAAAGTCGCTGCTTACACTGTCGCTTTACATCTCAAGTACGAGCTTGCTTATTAGTGCGTACACAATATCCTACATTCCTCGTATTTTGAGGAAGTACATTATCCACCTATGCTTACTTTCGATTATGCAGAGCAATTTTACGTGTCAAGTGAAATGAACCATTAAGGAGTTATAAAATGGAAATGAGAACATTTTCGGTTAAGTACCTACCGGACTTTCGGTTTCGATAGCACACACAAATTTTAGTACGCTTTAATTAATTATTTTCTGAAGATTGATTACATATCAATATTCAATAACTCAATTAATGCGTTGATTAATAACATTAACATTTATTGGTTTTTATTTATGTAGAGCATTTTACCGTGAGCGTTAACCTTCTCCTTTTCACCTTTTGCTAACTTGCTAATGTAGGTACTAGAGTTTTTGTTTTATTTTGTTCACTCGATTATCCTGTTCAGAAACTTTTTCGGATAATTTCCGCAGGTTTTGTATATTTATGAATACAATAACGAAAATTAAAATAATGATAATTAATCTGAAAAGGTAAACACCAGCCAAAGCACAAACTGAATACAATGATGAAAAGAACATTCTAGACCAAAATTAAGATGGATCTACAATAGTTACTACCAAATGAAACGGTCTTAGAAGAGATAATAATAATAACATGACACGTGATGACATACACAGAAGAAAGATAGAGTCCTTAGTCACATTACTGAACATTTTGCAGTTGTATATACTTACGTAAAACTTAAATGGCGGTACAATGCGAAATAAACGCTAGCAGGAATGAAGAAACGGATCATGAAAAGAACAAAATCCAAGTAAAAAGTAACAAAGAAGAGATAAAGTTCCTTTCTCAAATGTGAGGAATCCAAAAAACGAAATGAGGAAAAGAAGAAAAGGCTGAAAAATAATAATAATACCACCCTTATTTATAATAAAATAGGATGTAAAATAAATAAACCTACAATGTAGAGGCGAAGTTCAGGAGAGCTGCTCTTCCCCTTAACCTCTAGGATTATATAAAGTGTAAATCAGCGTACTTCGGACTAAACGCCATCTGTTAAAAACTGGATGGCAAGTATAGGTATACCACGGTATGAGGGAAGCTTAAAAAAATAGCTTCTTTTTTAATTAATATAATCTAGGATTTTTCAAGCTGCTTTTGGAACCGAAACATTGACATTTTTTTCTTGAAGGATGACAAGGTAGAGCTTCTGTGTTTCGGTATTGTATTTCTGGGGAGTCATTTTTTTACCTTAATGCAGATGTCCGGGCGACCAAAGAAAAGATCGATAAGGTACATTATCTGTTGATGACTATGTAATTGCATTGCTTTCATTACAGTACGATGCAGATACGTGAAAGACAAGGATGTGATTTGGTATAATTTGAACAAGATTATTAAGAAAGTTATCCCTCGGGGTTGTTTTACTGTAGGTATACAGAATACGTAAGTATAAGTATATTTTTGATCTTATGATTTTTAATGCATTATTTATGGAAAGGTATTCCTCATGGTGTCGTAATTACCTTAACTAAGCTTAAGCAAACATCAAGTGGTAAATTTAAATACGTTGACTAGAATCTCGATTACACAAGATAATAGTAATCAGCGGCCCACGACGATAACAAATCTACTGTTTTGAATTTCACAAGACCCGGGGCCACAAATCACAAGATACCAAGAACTATATGATAACGCCAAATTAAACAAACCACATCATTTTTTTTTTGTATAGAGGAAGTACCTCTGATATAACTATACCTGAATACTGGTTACCTGTTTTGTATTAAATATGTTGGAAATAAAGCACATTATAATAGATACTGATCCTGGTATTGACGACTTACACGCAATTTTAATGTTTTTGGCGGCCGAGAAGAGAAACGAGGTTAAAATTGTGGCAATTACGGTTACAGCAGGTAATACAGATGTAAATAATGGATGCAGAAATGTCGTGAGTCTTTTGGAAAAAGCGTGTCGAACTGATGTAAGTATAACCGCAACATATGCTCAAGTGAAAATCTTATTTATTAGATCCCCGTATATAAAGGAGCCTCTAAGAACTTGATATCCGAAGATTGCGATTTTCTTCAGTATTATGGTCGAGATGGTCTTGGGAACACTGGGTATGCTAACAATGCAAACTTGGACATACTACGGGATGAGCCATCCTCGTTGGCAATCAGACGCTTAGTGAAAGAAAATCGAGGACTGATAACTCTTGTTTGTTTAGGACCTCTGACAAACATAGCCCTTGCCGCCAAAACTGACGATGACTTTTACATGAACCTGAAGGAAATCTTTATCATGGGTGGCACTATTAGAGGTGAGTTGGTTTATTGACAAGTATGAAGAATCCATTCTTGTAGGGAAGGGAAATGTAACTTTAATGGCCGAGTTTAATTTTTACTTTGACCCAGAATCAGTGTACAGTTTTTTACACACTGTAACATGCCCAACGACAATTTTGCCGTTTGAACCAGTCTTAGAAGTTGCACTGCCTGCGGTAAGCACTACCTACCAATATTTGTACATGCTTACTATAGTAAATGCTTATTATAGACTTGGCGCTTTGAGGTTTTGCCCAATCTTACTCCAGAGATGAAATTTCTTACTGCCGCCGAGAAAAGCTTTTACAAATTTAAAAACGGAGGCGGAGGTAAAGATGTGTGGACTTCTGCAGACGGATGTCTGGCTTTAATAGTGCTGCATCCTGAGGCAGTCCTTCGCAGTTGTGAATACCATATGAGCATTGAACTGCATGGTAAAAGAACTCGAGGACAGTGTATATTAGACCACACCAAAGAGCGGAAATCAAATGTTACTGTTGTCGAAGAAATTTCGCAGGAGCTCTTGGTGAATGCGTTAATAGAAACTCACTCGCGCAGTTGAGCACATATATCTTTATTGCTAAACATTTAAGTATTAAGATCACCTTGTAAATAATAAACCCATTTAATGTGAGAAACACGTTCCTCTCTAGGATAAATCGTCAGCTTTCCGGCGATTGAATACTTGCGATCGACCAAGATCTCCAAATTCTCTAAGGGCGCCAAATTAATGGCGATCTTGGTCTCACACCTTCCATACACAGTTTGCGAGTCATTTTTCAGGCTGAATATGGCCGGTTCGACTACGAAACGGAAATCGGTCGAGTCTAGAAAAGGATTTTTAAACGTGACCGACGTAGAGCCGCCGGGAATGATGAAGTAGGGTCCCTGAGGCTTGGGCGGTTCGCACGTTCCGGTTAGTGTGAACCTGTAATTGGTCCATTTAAGTGGATGCGCTAATATTTTGGAGTGTTTACGCGTAGGATCCCGTTGCGGGCGAATGTAAAGTTAGAACCGATTTGAGAGTACCGATTTCGTACGGTTCAAAGCGTACCAGGAATTCCTTAGTAGTATGGGGAGAAACTGTTATGTTGCCTTCTATGAAAAATGCTGTGGGTTCGGTGAACTGCAAAGAAAAGGATAAGGTCGGCGAGAGCTGGTGTTGGGGTTACCTGGGCCGCCAGAGTTGTGGTAGCTTTTGCAGTGTTCGTCACGGAAGCTCTTTGAGTTGCGGTTTGTCCAAGCCTCGCGATAAAGAATAGCTGCTGATCAGGAACAGGTGGACGCGTTATTAACTTGAAATCGTATGGGTAGATTCCAAGATCACTCGAAATGAGGTCAATGTGCGCCTCTGACTCACCTTCCGTTAAAGGCAGAAATGTGATGACGAATTTACTCTAAAAGTTATCTCATCAATGGCTCCAGAAGTATAGCTTTGTACCTCTGATAAGGCAGGGACTGTCTGTGGGCTGACGAAACTCAGCTCAGGAACCGTACTTTTAGCCGTGTATGTAACAGGGCGTGAAAGTGGATTTTCAAGAGTAATGGAGTAGGTAAGAGATTTCCGAACACAAGTATTGAGTGTTATAACGTCCAAGGGAGGGCTTTTCAAAACTTTTAATATGACCTCATAGTACAGATACTCTTTTGTTTCCTTGTTCCTGAACATAACCTAGAGAAGAATTCCGTTATAAGACAACGTGGCCAGTGAAAGTATTTACCTTCAAATGTAATGTCCCTTCTTTTAACACATAGATCGACCATGTGTACGGCCTCTCACTCTGACCCAATACTTCAATGCTGGGATTGCCTTCCAACTTGTACAAAATGGGACTTGGGCTCGAATTTTCGGTTATAACCTCAAATGATTGCGGACGTTTTTGCCAATTTTTAACAATTAATGTTTCTTTATACAACGTCTTGCACGTAATTTCTCTTTGTATTCTGTCAACTACCAGCGGAGGCGTGGTTCGTCCACTTAATTCGTATAGTACTCCTAGTCCTTCGGGATAAGCGAAGAAAATGGTCGCCTGGAAAAAATAAAATCATTCTGATGATGGCTTTTAGCAGAGGGGATGTGAAAAGCGTCTTCGTCGAAACCAGTTATCTGGAATCTCGATGCCTTCGTCAGTTTAATGTAAGCACAGTTTATCTATGATATTTTGGCTCAAAAAACGAATTCATCTCTTATCCAAAGATCGAATATTCTGCTCTTTCGAGACCCAGGCGTACATGAGTAAACCGCTCGTACAACCCTTCTAAATACTTCCTTTCAGTGCAAAAATCTCCCATTAACAATCGCATTTTTTTTTTCATTTACTTCACCGCTCCCCCCATAACTCTCTTACTTCCGCAAAAATTTGCACTTTCTGGTATACTCGTATACAGTGTGTCCCAAATCGGGTGGGATTGCATGGGTAACTTTGTTATTATTAAAGATAGAGAATTGGTTAAATGGGCAATGTTTTGCAGTTTTGGATGCTTATTTAAAATTTCCTTATGGAAATTCAAAATGTCGCATAGGTTCGACGTAAATTCAAAAAAACTAAAATTTCCTTGAATGTCTTATATCATCGAAAGTATAAGAGATATAAAAAAAAAGTTTTATATAAAAGTGACTGTCTTTGATACGCTTAACTTAGAATTGATGTCAAAAAAAATTCAAGACGGCCACTTTTGAGGAACATTTACCAACTTCCTAAAGTTAAATGGGCGCCATATTAGATTTTTAGATTACTTGATAGATTTTTAAATTCTCTTTACAACGAGCTATTATAAAATAAGATTGAAAATAAGATACCAGTTATATTAACGGTTTTTGTATTTTAATCAAGTAGTCAAGACAGTTTAGTTTAGGCAACGTGTTGCCATTGATGATTATTATTATTATTGTAGTGGTAGCTACTTCCACTTTACTTTTATTTTTTAATTAAGTAGGTACTTACTTTTATAATTTAATGTACTGTACATAATTCGTGAATTGTGACCTGAGCAGCCAGTTTGTTGGTGGGTAGCATAAACTAACCCTTCCTTCGAAACATACGTTGTCGAGAAAAATCCTTTAAGGAAGTTTATTGGAGAATTTGTAAATAATAGTGAGCAGTTAAAGATCCATCGAAGAATACCGGTCCAATTACATGACTTCCCATTATGCCATAAAATACATTAATTTAAAAAAATATTACTTGATTTCGGCGTGAAACTACAACATGTAGGTTTTCCTGTAACGAGTAGTGTTCATAATGTCGATTTGAACACTTCGCAGTTAGAAAAATAAGATTCATCTGTCCATATACTCGGACTGGTAAAACTGTTAGTTTCGATATTCTTGCGGATAAACCACCTACAAAATGTGACTTGGGACAATGCATCAATAATACATTGTGTAAAATAAAGCGAAGTGTCTTGAAATGTCTTTAACTGGATAATGGCATGACTTTTTTCGAGGGGATAGTTTGTAGTAATACCACCATTTGTAGGTATGTAAGTATGGGTAATAAGTCAATAAGTGATGTTATAAAAATCAAATTTTTCTAGACCTAATGCTTATATAAAATTTTGGAGGGAGTTGTAATGCCCAAACCCCCCTCTCATGAGTGCGTTCCTGATTTTTTTAAACATCTGATGTAATTATTTTCATTGTTTTGTTGCCTCGAATAGATTTTGTTTTGTTTTTTTTTAATTCATCACAGCCTACTTAATTAAAATATAAAAACCGTTGATATACTCGGAATTTTACAGTCTTGTAATGACGTCATTTTTGTCTATCCTTGTTTAACTAATGTAAAATGACAATGACAAAAAATTTTGCCGAAATGTTGTTGTCGTGGCTAAATTTTACCTGAAATGCTTGTCAAGTGATTGTCAGTTTTGAAGTTTTGAAAACGCCAAAGCGTCAAAACATGCCGCCAAAAAACCCTCATCGATTTAACGAACAAACACAGTTAATAATTCTAAATGTGTTGGCTTTCTTTCAAATTGAACAGGAACAAGTTCGGAATGGCATACCACTAGACATCAACAATGTTATACAGCGAACTGCACAAGCAACGAAAGTCAGCCCAACAACCATTTCAAATTTGAGAAAAAATGGTGTAAAATCCGACAAAGATTACGCATCTAATGTCTCTACCAAGCAAAAGATTAACAAGACGAAAATCACAGAATATTTGAAGTATAAAATTCGGGATACAATCTATTATATGTACTCCCAAAAGGAATATGTTACACTGGCAACTATTAGACAAAAATTTCTGGAGCAAAACGAATATTTTCAATTTTCCATTGATTCATTGAGAAAGTGGATCAAAAGTATGGGTTTTAAATGGAAGAAGTCCAATAACAGAAAATATCTTATGGATTTACCGGATATTGTCCACAAACGAATAAAATTCTTAAAGTAGTTAGAGCGCCTAGGTAAAAGTAACAAGAAGTTGGTGAAAATTTGGTCACTTATTCTCTGAGAGACGCACTTTCTAATGGTCAAAAGAAAAAACTGTTCCTATGTGCCGTTTCTGAGATATTTGACAGTAAAAACAGGGTATTTTAACATGGGCTCTTATGGACACACTCGGTTTTTTTGAGCTAGCGAACGGTTTTGTATCAAGACTTAAATGCGATGGGTCTCATTAGAAGCGAAATTTTGTGACAAATCTAAATATGCACGGAAAAGTACGTGTTCATGATGAAATAAGGAAGATATTTACCGCCGAAGCGGCGTCTGCTCTGACGCGGCGGCACGCTATGCAGCACGCGTTTAAATCTGATGACTTTTCCACTAGGTCTAGTATATAGCTGAGCTAGGACAATCTTTTCCTTCGTCTGCTGAGCACTTTTCTTCACAAAAGGCATGGTGTCTTTCAGAAAGAACGCCAAAACCAGCGATATTTATAAAGGCCTGCACACGTCTTGTTGACACACTGATCGGATCTAGATCAAGATAGCGGCTGGGGATCTCTGGCGCCAACATCGAAAAACCAAATCCACTACACCGACTTCACGTAAAACGCCAAATTGTTTAGTTTCCCGGATTTTACATACGTCTCGCATACGTTTTGATTAAAAATAAATATATTCGTTTAGGATTTACCGCTTACACTGTGAATATTTAGTCGCGGTGTGTCGTCAACATTTAGTGTGCAAAGGTTTGAAACAGGGTCGAAAAGTAGGGAGACTAGTCAAGTTGACTACTGTATATACCTTTTTAAAATTCATGTAAGACGTTTGCATTGTGCTGAGGTACAAAATACCACTCATACCGTATTTCTAATTATGTTTCCTTCATAACAACATTTTTTTGAGGACGTTTACCGTAAGTAATAGATAGGCCGAGTACATGACTTGACCTCAGCCGAACGCGCTCTAACTACTTTAAGGGAGTACATTGAAAACAAAAATTTGGGACATGAGGGTTATACTCCGGTTTTTATGGATGAAACCTGGATATTTAGTAAGGGATCATTTCGAAACAGCTGGCAAGATGATACTAAGCACACGGAATCAATTAAACCCAATGAAGGTAAAATAAGATATTATAATACCTTTTCAATATTATTAAAAGAGATATTCTTTAGGTCATCGATACATTATTGTCCACGCTGGGACGAACGATGGCTTTATTGGTGGGGCAAGTTTGATTTTTAAAAGTGGAAAAAAAACAGGGGACTATCATGATAATATGAACAGGGGTAATTTTGAAAATTGGTTCAAGACTCAACTGGTGCCAAATCTTCCTGAAAAACCTTAATTATTATGGACAACGCAAGCTACCATTCTGGCCTTTTAGAGAAAATTCCCACCAAATCATGGACAAAACAAAGAATGATAGAATGGTTAGGGGAAAAAAATATCGGCTATCCAGAAAAGGCAATGAAGGATCAAATATGGAGCATTGTCAGCGCAAACTGTCCCAAAGAGAAAAAGTACTACCTTGATGAATATGTTAAGCCTTTAGGACATAAAATTTTACGGTTACCGCCATACCACTGCCAATTTAATGCGATTGAAATGGTGTGGTCTCAGTGTAAACGAAAATACGATCAGTACATTGCAAATTTTAAGGGATCACCACAAGAGGTTTTGGCAACATGGGAAAGGGTTATCGGGGAGATTTCTAGGGATAATTGGGAGAAATACGTAAACCATACGGACAAAGTAATACAAGAGGCTTGGGGAGCAGTACAAGTTTGTGATGCTTCTGACATCCCACCTCTTGTTATCACTACAGACGCAGATGACGACCTTACTGACGACGAATACTTTGATTTTGACTCTGACGATACGGACGAGGGCGACTAATTTTCTTCTAATACTGTGACCATTACAATCGCAATAAATTGGCATTGGTATATTTTTGTTTTACGATTTTGATTTTCCAACTATTCATCAAGGTAGTGCAATTTTTTCTTGTGTAGATGTGGTTTCGATAGTGGTTCTTTGAATTTTTATGTACTCCTCTGCTAATTATTTTTTGGGTCTTTTCGGGAGTATTGATTCCTAAATAATATTCTGTGATTTTCGTTTTGTTAATCTTTATTTATTTAAAAACAAAAATATGTTAATATTACTTATATGTTAGTTCAGCAAGTTATTAAAATAATTAGTGAGTAAATGACCTTTTTGAAATACTAACATTTTATCCATCGCGGTTTCGCTCGCAAAAAATATGAACTATTCGCATTTTTTAACATGTTAAAAATTTATTTTCGATATCTTCAGTCGTTTAGGCTGTGCGTTGATATCTCAGTCAGTCAGTCAGTTAATTAGGACTTCTTCTTTTATTAAGACCTATAGATTTCTTGTGGAAATTGACTTAATTATTATCAAAAAATGCTAAAATATTATGTACACCACTGTATAGTAAAAGTCATACAGGTAATTAGACACCAGTAGTCAGTTACTTAGCAACAAATAAATTTAATAGGACATACGTTTTTTCCCACGAAAATGACGTCATTACACGACTGTACAATTCCGAGTTTATAACTGGTATCTTATTTTCAATCTTATGTTTTGATGGCTCGTTGAAAAGAGAATTAAAAAATCTATCAAGTAATCTAAAAATCCCATATGGCGCCTATTTAACTTTAGGAAGTTGGTAAATGTTCCTCAAAAGTAGCCATCTTGAATTTTTTTGACATCAATTCTAAATTAAACGTATCAAAGACAGTAACTTTTATATAAAACTTTTTTTATATCTCTTATACTTTCGATGATATAAGACATTCAAGGAAATGACCAATTTTAGTTTTTTTGAATTTACGTCGAACCTATGCGACATTTTGAATTTCCAAAAGGAAATTTTAAATAAGCATCTAAAACTGCAAAACATTGCCCATTTAACCAATTCTCTATCCTTAATAATAACAAAGTTACCCATGCAATCCCACCCGATCTGGGACACACTGTATATTAATAAAATTGTGTTGTAAAATTTAAGATCGCGTATGGTAAGTTCGGCTCAAAAAATTCATCCCGGAATATTCATCACCAAGAAACCTAGACGCTTTTAAGGACCACTGACTCGGAAATTTCGACACCGAAAGATTCGCTCCCCTAATAATCGATCATGAAAAACTCGCCCCCGCCAGAGTGTCTTGTTATACGGAATTCACTCGCAATGATTGGTCTTCGGAAAACTCCCCTTGAAGGAATATCTATACGTATATACTTAATTCTAAAGTGCTTACAATAAGAATAGACTTGAATTTTATATTCCAAACTGGAGGTTAGTCTTCTTGGGGGCAAATTTACTGTACAAATGTTGCAACAGAAATAAAATAGAACTTTGGAATAGCATTTATTCAATGGCGAGTTTGTTAAACTCCAATCTTCAGGTCGGGCTTTTCCGATCGTACATTCTTCATTGATGAGGTATAGGTATTTGCGGGCGAATTTCCCTTGAGGGAAATCCTCCGAGAGCAAGCATTCCGGAGGCGATATTACGAGGACGAATTTTCCCCGGAAAATTATTGGAGACAAATTTATACCGTGATCAATGGGGTGCTTTCGAGTATATGAGACTTGCTTCAAGGGTGACTTCTATTTAGTCTCGAGCACTTCGGGTTGAGCTTTTGTAAACTTTATATGTGCTATATTGATTATTTATAGTGGGGATTGGGATGAAATGGGATGTTGGAATTATATTTGAATGACACAGGAATTCTATACTCTCGACAATAACTTACCCGATGTGGTTTTTTCCCAGTCATGGTTAAGGGAGAGTATGAAACCTCACATGGCAATACTGACTTTGGTTTTACTACGTAAACATTTTTGGATATAAAGTATTGACCTTCTATTGTTGTTGCTACTCTCCAAGTTTGAGCAGAGCTTAAATGGTTTTATCGTTACAGTGCAAATCTTTAGAAAAGCCTTACGGATTTTCGATGTTAATAAAACGCTTAGTCGAGCTACGGACAGGGCACTCAAACTCTATTCGTTCAACAGCGGGTGGCATTCCTATGCACGATCCCGACAATTGCATCTCTAAGGATTTCTTGTATCCACCGATAATGCATTTGATCTGAAACCACGCGTACACTTTCTATAATCATTCATTTATCCTTATACTTTTGCCTCGAATACACTTCCCAAAGTTGATGGATTAAACTGTACGGTAAAAACTGCACTGGTACCAGGCGAAACGAAACCATGTTCGGGAGTGATTGTAAAGCAAGGGTGATACTTCTCAAATGTCCATTTGAAACTGCAAATCAACTAAAATCTCCCGTTCTTTCTGAACGATTTAAGCTTACGCCCCACCAACGTCCCCTACATTATTTAACATGGCCTTCTGCTTATTGCTGTAGCCCAATATAACACAACCGAACGGAATGATGGTCTTGTCCAGCGTATAGTCGGGACCAACACAAGAGCCTTTAAACGTGCACAAAGTTTCAACAATATCCTGGACTTGATAGGCGATTTTTCCCGAAAACGCTTTCATACGTTCGGTTGGTGTATAAGTGGAAATAAACTGGGTAGCCTGATGAGGTGGGACCCTGGTAAATTTCTTCGGCACAATGGTCACGAGCTGACCGTCTTTCTTGCTGCAATAATATTTTGGGTATCATTGGAATTATCGTTACTTTTCGCTGTACCCTAGTCGAGGACTTTGTTTTGATTTACTCGACGATATACTACCGGGCTCATATTGAGGTTCAAGCCTTTTTCTTGGCCTCGAAAAAATCGGCAAGCAATCGGGTAGATCGAAAATAATGTCGATGTACGCGTCACTATTGTTTAGAACGGAAACGGCTCTCTTACTCGATCCACCCACCGCCACCTCGCCAAAGTTTAGAAACTTATCACTGAAATTCGCGAGAAGCACAGAATTGGCGACACCCTCGCCGCGAAAACAGAGCTCGTGTGGTCTTGAGTTAACGTAAAATGTAACGTAGATCGTGTAGGTTTGCACTTTGAAGGGGTGAAAGTGAACTTCGATCGGCTCAGTTTGTCTTCCTTGAACTTGTTTCGATTTAAACTTGACCGTTAAGAAGTCCACCTCAGGTTGCTTGCATTCCAACCTGAAACAGGACTGCTTATTAGTTGAATAGGGTTGAGGCAAACGTACGTAATAGGCGCGTCGTCACCATTATTAAACTCTACAATTGTTTTGTAATAATCCGTCATTTCTTTCTGTACCAGACAGATGCCAAAGTTATACTCGTTGACAGAGAAATTGAAGAAAGGTAGCGAGGTTGCACCAGAAAGGTAAATAGTGTACGTGAGTCCATATCGAATCTACAAACGATAGCGTAAAATGCAAACGTACAGAAACGTACGTACCTGTAGTTTGATGATCGTGTTTTTGATGGATACATTCGTGAGTGGAGTGACGCACATTCTCGTTGATTTTTCCGAAGTAACCGGCACAAATCCATTGCCTTGCTCAAAGATTATGTCCACCTTGTTCGTGGTCAAGTCTTCCTTCAGAATCCAAGCGTAGTAGAAACCTATCTCACCGATGTTCGTCATCGTGAATATAATATCTTGAGTTAACAGTGGAGCTAGCTGCAAACGTTCGTCATAAATTAGGGAGACGAAGAAAGTGCGTTCACCGATTTAAGTTCCAACATGTTAGGCTCACTGGGGTGCAAGAACACTTTCTTGCCAACGCCGGTCTCATAGAAAACCTGTGATTGAATTTCGTAGCAGGTTGCACTTACAGTTAGGAGAAGAGGATTCTTCATTTTACTGATGGAACATTTTAAGTTAAAACCCACCTCACCCACTTTAACGGGGTGGAAAGTAATACTGAAATTGGGATTTAACGTGATGCGCTACGTAAGTGAGAGAAATTACGAGATCTTCTTTTCCTCGTGTGGTCCAATGTTGCCCTTGAGTGGTACCACTGTTAATTTCTGTTGATGAGCATCCCCATATATTGATTCCTTTTCAAACTTGAAATCAATTTCAAAATCTTCATTGTTTTTTATACAGGTGCTGTCGATTATGTCCACTCCGATAACACTTGGTCGAATTTGAAGGTAGGGATTGGCGAAGAAGACGACAGGTTCTCTCGCGTGACCAACCATTAAAAATGTTTTGGTAAGCTTGTGTTTGTCCACGCTGAATATGTAAAACGCCTCGAAAGTTCCAGTTGACGGCGGCATGAAACTAAACGTCATGCTAGCTTTCTTCCTTTTCTCTATTAAACCCTGAGGTTTGCAACAGTAAAACAGTGAGACTTCACTTGTACTCGGAAATGCTTCCGTCCAGTTATATAAAAGGGTTTGTTCAGTTGGATTGACCACATAGAAGCTCCTGTAACATTTGTACATGGATAAATCTGTGCTATTAGTATCTGGCACCATTGTGAAGTGTAGGTACCTCTCTACTGCCACAGCTAAACCAACAGCTTCAAACTCCACAACTTCCGTGTTTTCATTTACCAAGTCGCCACACGTGACAGACACCTTCCTCCGATTAACCACGTAATCACTTGGTTCGACGTTGAAGTAGAATGCTGGAAGGAGGCTGTTCGCCTTAACTTTGATGTCCAACTGATCCGAAGATGGAGGAAGATTCGAAATGTTGGCTGTAACGTGCGCTAAGTACTCGGCTATGGACTTAGGTGAGAATGTGACGACGAATTTTTGGCTCTCCATGGGAGCCACCGACGCGGGATTTGGCGCTAGGTCGAATGGAGGGGTGCCATCATCCAACCATGAAATGTTGCTTTCCTCACTAAATAAGCTAAACTTTGCAGAGCTACCCGAAAGCGAATCGTTGTATAGAAACTTTTCTGGAATGGAAAATGCAACAGTGCGCCACTGCGATTGATAGTTACCCGCTCCGCTCAGATGAGTTGGACGCGACGTTTTTCTAGGCTTAGATGCTACTTCAAACGTGTTGGAAGAAGGATCTTCAACAGGTGAATTCATCTCCAAATTCTCTTCCACTGTAATATTCCAACGAACTTCGAGATAAACATTCGAGGTGTTTGTAATCTCGAATGTGGCAGTTTTGCGCTAAAAACCACAAAAACACTGGTTTGTAAAAATGTAAAAAATCATACCTCAAATGCAAAAGTATCGGGAAATTCAATTTCGTCAAGCGACACATTGTACGAGCAGTGGTCGCAAGTTGCTGAAATTAGTATTGATATCGATTTTTTAGTATCAGGGATGATGTTGGTGGATGGTTCGTCTTTATCTTTAACAATTTTTGTTGTAGATGTGCTATTTGGGTGCACTACGTCCATTGTGCTAAAAATAAGAAAGGCAATTGGATTATTTTCCGATTATTAAAACGTGGTGTGGTGGAAGCATAAAATGTTTCTCATTTTATAATAAAAACGTTCCAGAAAAGTACCATATTTTTTCATAGGAAAAATTATGCACTCGAATTCCGAACGGGACGTCGGAGGTTTGTACCGATAAAAGGAATATGGTAGCCTCCACAAGGGTACCACAAAATTATGACTTCAGTGCACTGCATAACATTAAAAAACTGTTTATCATATTAGGTACTTTCAGCAAAGGAAACATTTCTTTTTCTCTTTGCCTGAGCCTACCTACTTTGCTTTATCTGAAATTTCAGGGTGTAATATGGCACGTAGCTATTAGCAAAGACTCTTTGCTATTAGTATCCCTATACAGCATCAATGGGGTAGGTATCATGAATTTCACTCAGGGCTCTTTTAAAATGTGAAAAAGTTTTTGGAACGAGTAACGTAATAGTAGATTTATTAATCGCATAGTATTACCTTTGTTTAATGAATAAACAATGGTATTACTTTTCATATGTGGCGCCTAGCCGAGAAGTGAGTAGTATTTCATAACACTTCTAAAGCAACCCCAAAATTAAAGGAGTTTTTGAGTTTGACTGAAATAAGAAAACTTCGTGCTATCACGTTTGAACCTGACTATTATAAGAAAAAGCGACAAGCTCTAAATACAGGAGGAAAACCAAAGATATACGATTATAGTTTTCTTAGGAATTAACTTTCAACACCATTGTTATAGACTACATGCTTTTCTAGTAACGAACAATTTCAGAAATAGGTCAAGAGTGGTTTGGGAATTTTGAATAACTTGAATTGGTTACCTTCCCGAAACAGCTTTATGTTCCAAAACGCTCATCGACGACAAACATTTTTGATCTTCCCAAAGAACGACAGTTTGCCTATCATCCCAAGACAGTAGCTCAATTTGAGGATCCACATACTCAATTTGGCACAAGGTGCATAGTAAAGGAATCTAAGGTATAAAAATAGTATGTCCTATTCTACAACCAGGGTAAAATCACCTACCTTTTCCACGGTACAGGGTTCTTTACTCTTAAAAGTTGCAATGACGTCCTTGCAAGCCGCGGGCTTAAGATGGCCTCGGCTTGGTACGAAAGAAACCTTATCCCAATTAACAAATTCAAATTTATAGGTTTGAGTGGGCGATGCGTTGACAATTTTAAAACACTTTCTGCGTGGTTTGTTTACGGCAAGTGCGCCAAATTCTATTGTATAAGCAATAATGTCTTCCTCTAGCGTTGAGGTAGAAGAGGAGCTTTTTTTAATCGCGCAAGTACCCAAATCCTTCAGCCGCACGCTATCCGTGTATCCTAAGCCAGTGACCGCAATCTTAAATGAATTTTTAACAAATCGTGAACATTTAAGCAGCGGCTACCATGCGCGTTTCATAGGGGTTGTTTATGAGATGCAGTTTCACGACACAACTGAAACTCGCAGGGAAATTTGGTTGAAACTGAAGATAAAATTCTCCTAATTCTTCAACGTTCAAGTGGACTAAGTTCGTGTGACTTACTCCTTCTGTAAGTTTAGCTTGTTAACGAGAAACAAAAGTGTCATCTTACCATAGTCTTGAATTTTTAGTTTTGGCTTGGTGTGCTGATGAGCTGCTATGCTGAAGACATTCATAGTGTCATCACTTACTTCAAGTATAACTTGACATGGAATTGCTCCTATATTTTGTATGGTAATGCTGTCGGTTGCTGTGTCACCGATGAATGTGGGTGAGAAATTGACGACATAACAGCCGATGCTGCTATCGTATTTGGGCGAAGTTATTGCCACTTCTGGTACTACACCCTCACCCGATAATGTGATATGAAAGCGATTAGCATTATACGAGGCGTCGACGCCGTAGTACTGGATACTTAAGGAACCTTCCATCCTCTAGGAGAGAATGCCAGCGCCCTACCTTCAGTGCAATGAACCTCTTACCTCAATACTACTGGGTTGGAAGGTCACTGTGGTATAATTTGTAGAGTATGGTTCAATGTTAACTCTAGCAGGTGCTACTATGAAGCTAGACTCTTCTCGTGACCTTATTACGCATTGTAGATCGGCAGGCACGGGACTGACATTTTCTAATCGAATTCTGGCTTGCGCTTTCGTGTTAATAGGCACGTTTGGGAAGTGAAGTCGCTTGTCATTTTTAATAAAAACGGCCTTTGTGTTGTTCTTAAAATAAAAGTAAAAAGTAAGAGGTACAGAGAGTAACACTTACAGAACCGCTACTTTCAAATGCAGTCATGGACTCAACAACAAACTGCTCTCGAAAAATGGCGTTGTAGTCGCTAAAGTTGACGGTTGGTAGAAATGCAGTTATTGAGAGGGTGATTTGTCTCCCTTCTTTGTCGGCGTCTTCAGTTTCGCTAACCTTGACCACAACCACCTCCTGAGCCGTGCCCAAATGGTTACTTCTTGCGGTTACGGAAATTGTCGCAACTGTTCCAGCTTTAACCGTACCAGACGATGGAGTTAGTGTGAACTCACCAACAGCTAAAGTCGTAATAATCTTCGCTTTTCTACAAGAAAAATGATCGTTCTACGTTCGCGCGGAGATCCGTACGTGTCGCCTTTCTCCGACTTGTCCGCGTTCCCCTTCTTTGATGCCTTAGATGCCTTCTCCGGTTTGGAGCTTCCCTTTTTAGTAACTGACTTATCGGAGACAGTCGACTTGTGCCTTGCCTCCAAGATCTCCTTCAAACTAAGCACTTGGTAGTCAAAGTCAAATTTACCGCAATTCGAAACGGTGATGGTCTGCGTCGCGTTGATTCCTAACAGTTGGTAGCCAAAGTTGAGCTCGGTGGGCGGGAATAATTCGAAGCTGTGTTGGAAAATTGGCGGTGGGGATTGCAGTTTTGAAAAACTCACAGAGAGAACTCCGTTTTTAGAGTCGCCGTGAGTAGGAATGAGTCGATAAACTTTTTAAAGACTTGATCGACGAAGGTCACCTTGTAAACGGGCGCGTCTTTGACTTTGATAGGCTTTGTCCCTAAAAACTTGATAACGATGTCAAATGGTGTATTCGTCCTTAAAATTCCTGACGAAGGTGTTGCGGTGAAGGAACTTCTTAGTGTTTTGCGTTGATTCCGATTCGGATCCTCTTGTTTGGAGACCGGCAAAAACCTGCAACAAAGTTAGAATCCCACATTGGTTATAGTTCTACTAACGTAAATTCCACCCCATATTTTCCTGTGCTGATCAATGTGTATGGAATAATAAGTTCCTTTTGACCTTTAACTTCGTATAAGTTAAGTGTGCGTGGACAGTCAATGGAGACTTGGATTGCCTCTGCTCCAACGTGAACTGTTTCGAGGTGTAATGGAATCGGGCTTTTATAATCCTTATCATAAACCTAAACATATCTTCGTAAATGGCCAAAGCCACCAAAATTGCCGTAGGTACTTACCTCGACTTTCATCATCTGATCGGGTACGACCAGTTTGACGGGAGAGAAAAACTCAATATTGACATTTTGTGTTGTACGAGGTTCGATGTAGCCTTGCAATGGTGATATGGCGAATTTCTTTAAAATAGACTGCAAGTTAACTAACTGCCAGGCCAGTGGAACAAACGACTGGTTTTGTAAATCGAGTGTGCGTTCCTCTGTGTCGTTTACAAGAACGCGTTCGAAACGCACAGACTTGGAGCTGACGGCAAATGATAGTGGCGTACTTTCACTTCTCAAGTTTATGCTGAAAATTTCGGGATTATCCTTAATGGAAATTAAGAGCTGATCTTCATTTGTTTCGGTCACTGCCGATGCGATAGCCTTTATGTCCAGAACTTGAGTGGAACCTGGGAGTATAGTAAGCGCATTTTCATCAACAACGAAAGACCTCGGTTTGGAGCGTATGACACACGATGCTTCACATGTGATCAATGAAATGTTAGTTAAGTTAAATTCAGTTTCAACGGCCAGTTTGCTGAAATTAGATTAGAGTTTGGCATATTGTTTCATAGGGCTATGCTACAGTGACTTTATAGGCACAGTGGCGACAACCCGGTACTCGTTTTTGATTGGAAGTTGGTTCCGATCGCCATATTGGAGCAAAATCATGGCTATTCGTGATTTACATTACCGTTTGAAACTGTTTTTGACGTTCAGATAATACGCTGACAGCACAATACTAACTCAAATAACTGTCGGGAGAGGGCGCCTCACAATTTGTAAATCTAAAGTCACTAAATATAGAAAGTACCGCAATCCATTGGGCTCGTGTGTTAGAGAGAGAACGCATGATTTTTGCCCAAAAATGGCGGAAGTTACCAGATTTTGGTAACTTTAATGTTAGGAATTGTTCCACCTGTTTGGAGATATCTGTATATATTTTTATAAAACATGACAGTACTATGAAGTTAGGTTATAAAAAATGATAGGTATTCAGATTTTATTTGTCAATTTTTTTAAGTTGGCAGCAAATTTGCCCAAAAATGGCGGATGATTGCGGTACTTTCTATATCTAGTGACTTTATGTAAATCGCTAATATTTTTACACGTGTTTTTTGTTTTACGAAATTTGTCATTAAAGGTGCTGTTTAAACTAAAATTTGTATTGCAAATAATCGGTTCTACGTAAAGACGTAGTTTAGTGTGTTAAAAGTTAATAGAAATGTAAGTATTTTCTTAATTGGGTAATACAATTTTGTTTGTTTGACGAAGGACATGTGTCTAGTTTTTAGATATAATGGGTGGGTGTGCCGCTGAAGGATGCAGCAATTCCGCAAAGAAAGGTTTCTTGATGAAACGATTTCCGAGGGACCCAAAAAGAAAGCAGGAATGGATGGAATGGATAATCAAAATGAAAAAAGGCATCTGGCAACCAACTGATGCAATGCGCTTATGCGAAGTAAGTTTATTCTAAGTTTATTTAATCATGTCCTAGGAGATAACTTTTACACTTCTTAATTAACATGGAGTACATATATTATTAAATAACTAGTTATTTCTGTAGGTCCACTTTGGTCCCGAGATGTGGGAAAAGACCCGCGTAGATGGAAAGCGTGTACTAAAATGTAATGCTGTTCCGACAATGTTTGCTTTCTCCAAATCAACATTAACAAGAAAAGCACCTACACCAGAAAATACGTCAGTCCAAGAATTAAGTAAGTTTATACTCAATTGCTTAAAAATAATTACTGTACCTATACCTTTTTCATTGACAATTTCCGTAAACAAACATCAAAACTGGTTATATAAATTGCTATTCTAAAATTGCAAAATGTGTATAGTAGTATACCTACTAGCAGATGTAAAATACATTTTTTATGTCTTAGATCAAACCACGGATTATGGTATCAGTGATCCAGAACCTTCAACATCAGCGGCATCATCAGACATCCTTTCTGTCACGTTAGATGAAAATATTCGAGAATCGTCACCGTCAACCTTAACAGCTTCGACTTCATTCATTGATGTTCATAAAGACTGCAAATCTAAATTTTTGCGATATGAAAAAATGTATATAAGAGAAAGACAAAAGGCCAGACGGTACAAACAAATGTTATGTAACATTAAGAAGGAAAACAAAACCTTAAAAGATAAGGCAAGCAATATTCCAGATGAATATCCTATATTAAGAAATATTTTTAATGAGGATCAAGTAGAGGTTTTGAAGAAACGAAAAAGCAACCGATCAAGTAAGGGCTTGAAGTGGTCAAATTCTACAATTACTAAATCGCTCAAACTCAAATTCAGTTGTGGAGGGAATGGCTATGAGGAGCTGCTAAAACAAGGCCATCCTCTTCCTTCAAAACGAACCCTGCAAAGAAGACTACAGAATCTAACATTTGATAGTGGGATTTTAATTGAAGTTTTCGAGTTTTTACAAACAAAAGTTGAATCATTTTGTGAATTTGAAAAAGATTGTGTTTTAGTGTTAGACGAAATGGCCATCACTCCAGGCAACACGTACGATTCATCTCTTTCCAAATATTTTGGTGATGTGACTTTACCAGAGCATACTGGAATAGCAACTCATGTGCTAGTTTTTATGTTGGGTGGAATTACTGTGCGTTGGAAACAGGTCGTTGCTTACTATTATACTAGCAATTCGGTGAATGGTACAGTTTTTAAAGACATTATAATGGAAATCCTTAAAAGAGCGGAAGAATTAAAACTGAACATTCTAAGCGTAACATCAGATATGGGTGCTTCTAATCAAGCATTGTGGAAAGCATTGGGTGTTATGGCAGGAAGGCATTCTGAAACTAAATGCAAAATTCCCCACCCAATAAATAACAATGAGTATGTATATATGTTTGCTGATGCACCACATCTTTTTAAGAATATTAAATCTATGCTTTTGTCAAATAAAATAATAAGAATACCCGACACGCTAAAAGAAAAATATAAATTGCCCACCAATGAAATAAGAGCAAATCATATTTCGGAAATGGCGGCATACCAAGAAGAACACGAATTTAAATTGGCACCAAGATTGTCAGAAGCTGATTTGCTGCCATCACATTTTAATAAGATGAAGGTATCTACTTCTACCAACATAATTAGCCACAATGTTAGCAGTGCCCTCAAGTTTCTTGCAGAAGAAATGAAAAAACCCGAGTACTTGACAACTGCTTGGTTTTTGGATCAAGTCGAACAATGGTTTTATTTAATGACATCCCGACATCCATCGAGTGCATTAAGCAAGTATAATAAATGTGCATATACGGATTCCATAACCTTTTTAAAGGATTTTATGCACATTTTTAAATCTTTAGAAGTTGGAGTGAAGAAAGTTTGGAAACCTTCGCAGACAGGTGTGTTAATTACAACGCAGTCACTGTTAGAACTCCAAGAACATCTTCTAGAAAACAAACAATATAAGTTTATTCTGACTAGTAGGTTTACTCAGGACTGCTTGGAAAATCTGTTTTGTGTTTTAAGAAGCAAACAAGTAGTACCAAATGCTTTACAAGTCAAAAACCATTTAAAGTTGATTTGTGTCGCGCAGTATTTAAAAAACCCCATCAGAGGCAGCTACGATGAAGATGATAGAGAATTTTTGTCAGGTTTTTTAGACACCTTACCTCATCTTATCCGAAAATATGATGAAGTAAAGATTCCAGAACAAGTAAATTACGATGGATATAATTTAAATTTTAGTGAACTAAATTCTTTGTACAACGTTTGTGGATATTTAGTCCACAGTATAATGAAAACTTCAAAAACATGTCCACGATGTTTGGCGGCTGTGGGTTCCAAAAAACCGATAAAAAATGTGTTTTCTAAGTTTACTAATCTTAAAAGATTCAAAGAAAATACACTTTTCTTCTGTACAGAAGAATTTTTTCATTTTGTTTGCAATTAGAATGGATATTTAAAAAGTTTTTTCCCATAGTTTCAACTCAAAATATTAATTTAAAGGAGTTTTACTTGGAGAAAATGAACTCCAAAGTTGTTTCAATCCCCGAATGTCACCGGTTAAAATATAAATTTATTAATAGATTTGTAACATTCAGGTTAAAAATAAGATCAATGAAACGCAAGGCCTCAAGTGCAATATACGCCAGCAAATCAGTTGCTGGCCATTGTAAATAAACACATTTTTCTACCTGTGAATTTTGTCTTTACCTATTTCTAAATCTCTGAGAACTGTTGTCATGTCCCTAACACAGTCACTGTACGTCCAACTATAGCGTCTAACCATTCCCCAGAGTTTCGTCACAATCAGTTAGTGTAAACCTCAGAGGTGTAACCAGTACTTACTACAGTCGCTGTAAATCGGATAAATGGTTGGCGCCATCTATTAGTTATGATTGTTATTATTAGTTTGCTCCAATATCGCCGATTTATGATAAGTTGTCGCCACTGTCCCTATAAAGTCACTGTAGGCTATGCAAGTGATATTAAAAACAATGGATTCGCAGTTTTTCTATGGATCATGCTGGTCGTGAAACCTATTGATACCATAGTTACTTACATGGGATCCACCACACTCTGCGCCAAAATCGGTCCAAAATCGAAAACCTCGTCGTTGCTTAGGTATATACAATTATGGTAGAGCGCTTTCTTGGTACGCTTCTTTAGTACTTTTGGGAAAATAATTTCTGGGACTATATTCAGCTTGGGAATTTCGCAGTTACCCTCACAGGTTAGGAAATACTGCGTTGGCCAACCGACCACTTGCAGAGTGAATGTGTGCACATAAAAACCGACTCGTTCCGGCTTAAAGAGCAGTCGATACGTCACGCTTCCTCCAGGTTTCAAAACCATTCTTGTAGTAAATTTATCATCTGTGCGGATTGTTGTTTAAAGCACACGTAAATAAAGATTATACTACATTAGATATCTAACGTTAACGCAAGAATTATTTCGCGTTTAGATACCTAGTTCTGCAAAATGCTATGTATGGTTCTTATTATGAAGTGCAAAACATGGTTTATTCTAAGCCGGAATCGTAGGGATTTGATGCAAAGGTGAACTCTTCCATAACCCAGTGAGCGCTTAGACTAGACCTTTTACCTTCCACCTTTTGTATGCCTAAAGTTTGTATAGCCAATACCATGCAATCGAATGAAACGTATGCCGAAATTTGGTGATAATGTATTGTCCAAAAGAAAAATTTGGTGGTCGTAATTCCATTAAGGACAAATAACCGCTTAACTTACAATTAGCTCGTGTATTTAACCAAAGAGTACAGGAGAGATATATGTCATAATTTGATACTAATTAACTTTTTACCCTCGTTTTTACCCTACCATCTGTTAGGCTAAAACGAAAATAGAACTGGCAAAAGTAAGAATGGTGCGAGAATGGAGGACTCAGGATTAGTAGAACAAAAACAATGGTTGGAGCGGAGGGCAGTTTTGATAGCACAAACCTACTAAAACAGAGATTGGTTATAGAACTTGGCAGTTCAAATAGGTACCTTGGCTCCTACGTTACTACTAAGGGGGAGCTAAGGGAAACTAATCACACTGCAATGGTTTGGACGTGTAATGAGATGGGAAGCAGGATATGTTGGAAAAAGATTGCAGGAGGAGGGGAGAAGGTTGCGAGGAAGACCAAGGAGAAGATGGAAGGACTGTGAAGGACTGAAGAGGATTTGTGGGACAGGAGTGAATGACGGATCGAGGACAGCAACCTCTCACAGAAGAGGGAAAAGATGAAAAAAAGAAGAAAGAACCAATATGAACTACGATCACCAAGACCCTTAAGTCCTATATATTATTCAAACTGTTAATAGGAGTGTAATATGAAGTAAACGACAAAGGTATGAACTTCATTAAGTGCATTATTGTTTTTTGGCACCCGTGCCTTAAGATTAAACCTTCACTGTTCCTTCCGAAGGGATTACCTTAAACAATGAAATGCAAATACAATTTAATAATTATTGAATACATTCAAATACGCATACGGTTTCTGTGCATCATATTTTATAGTGTAATGACTGTTTTTCCTATATTGCATTGTATTCGGGGATTAATAGTTAGCCTATATGTTCTTCAGCAGTGTTTGTATTTATTTCTGCACATTCGTTTTGTACAAAATCTTCAAATGAAGTCGACATACTGATAAGAGAGAAGGCCAAAGAATTTAGACAGGAAATAAAAAGATGCAGGAACAATCAATTTGCATTAGTAAAATCACTAACAATTGAAGATTTTTAGAGGATAGGCAACAAACAATGTTCGATACGAAATTATTATTAAAGTCTCTCAATTTCGCATTTTAATATTTACATTGGTGTACCTAATTAATTGCTGGATTCTGGAATAGAAAAAATAACGCATGTATCACAGCACTACATTGGATACCAAATCCCTTGGACGAGCTATACCATCGGGATTAAAACATACGGTATTCCCTTGGTATATATTACACCGTTTTTTCATGTAATTCTTTAGCTAAACGCCCTATCAAAGTTCCTCCCTTGGGGTAAGGTTCCAACCAGGCCGAACATTGCCAAATTTACGTCGATAAGGTATGTTTATAACTGATTATTTCCTTTATGTAGTCTACAGGCCACATTCTATAAGAAAATATTTTTTTCCGGTCGATCTGAGACAATTTTTTTTTCGGGGCAAAAAAAAGGCAGTGTATAATAACCTTCCTTTTTTTTACCAAAAATCAACTACACCAAAATTTCTCGGGAAAAAACTTTTTCTTATTAATTTGGGTGCGTAGAATCCAAAACGATTCGTACTTT
The DNA here is from genome assembly GCF_008802855.1 of Photinus pyralis. Classification (NCBI taxonomy): domain Eukaryota; kingdom Metazoa; phylum Arthropoda; class Insecta; order Coleoptera; family Lampyridae; genus Photinus; species Photinus pyralis. The sequence goes on along the minus strand of NW_022170596.1, from coordinate 29,575,688 downwards.
TTCGATTAGACGTCTCAATCAAAAGTTATGGGCAAAAAACCAATTTCGACACAAAATCTTGGAACTGTTTGAAGACTGAAGGTTGCATTAAGTACGAAGTCATCCTAAACTAGCGATTGAAAAAAATCAGAATTTGAACATTTCTATCACTTTCCGTGTATACAGGTACAGACAGATCATCAGACAGAAGGTACGATTTTCTCAAGAGAGCTAATAGCTTTCCTTTTGACTAAACAGTACAAATAAGTACATACAAAGTAACGGTATGGCTAATCTTATATGGACGACATATTCTGGAGGACAAATTATGATCGAGTGTAATTTATACAGGCGTTGTTTACCTAGTGTAGTATATTCTTTGACGTAAATTACAATACCGTTTAAATTGGAGTGGTCTAACGATGAAGTTAGTTCCGCCAATGTTGATAATGCAGATTTGATTCTAACTTTGCTTCCCTTGCTACTCTTAGCGGTTACTGGGCGTGAGAGTTTCCTTCTTGTATCAATTGTAGAACCGATCTGAAGGTTCAAAAATGATATTGCAGAAACGCGTGTACGTTTACCTTCATAGGATCATTGGCTTCTAGTACATCTCGTACAAAGAAAATTGTGGACATATTCTTAACTCTCGGTTCATGAGTCCTCGTTAAAACCGATCGAACTACGACCGTTTCTTTGACATGCTCCTTCAAGCTTTCCGCTAAACTGTCTTTGGCCTTAATCAAATCTTGAACTTGCTTCAAGTATCTCGACAATAGAACGTCGAGAGGTTTATGAGGGTGAGCGTTTTCAATAACCCAACACGGAACACCTAAACAGTCACATTAAGATAATCAATCAAAGACTAGTTTCGGATATAGGTACCATTTTGAAGAATATACAGCTCTCGCTCTGGTGTTAAGTTCGAAAAATCTTTCGGATCGGTTATCGTTACCGGGAGTACACTTGTAGTCTTTGATGACGTCTTTGAAGATTTCTTTGATGACGTCTTTGATGACTTACTAGTTTTCGAGGTAGCTGGTGTGATTTGCGGTAGGGACTGAAAGCTACCCGTTGAAAGTAGCGTGACTTTATCCTTACATACCTTCGTGCACGTGCCAGTTTTTCGGTCCCAATACTCTAGTAAATGTAAAATGTGCTTTAAATCGGACTCGAAAGTTTCGAACGTTTTCTTAATGTTTTGATCGTGTGACTTCAAGGAACCTACAACCATAAACGATTAGTTTTTCAACGTGCGTGCAGCAACATAACCGGTACCATGTGAAGTGTCCACCACGGAGGTAGATTTAGAAGTCCCCTTTTTGGCATTACTTTTTGGCACTGCTTCATCTTTTTTGGATGTCTTTTGGGGGGGTTCTTTACGTTTTACTTTAGAAGGATGCGCTAACCCTTTTCTGTAGTGAAACTGTTAAAAATCTCGTACGTTTTTTTCGGGCTTACCTTTGCAAATTTTCTCTTTTGCACAAGGTACGTTGTCTACGTTCTTTCAAATAGTATGTGGCATAAATTTCGTAGTCATCAGCCGATAAGGTCGTCAGTTCCTCTGTGCTTAGCTTAAGTATTCTTGACAGCTGTGCTTGGCGATCCTGCACCTTTTTTTCCTCTTGAGCTTTCTCCTGAGTTGCCTTAAAGTGATTGCTTTGTATATAGTTAAAAGCTAGAACGAAGCAGTGAATGTAGCGCGCGTTTCCAATAGCTTTCAGCAGAAAGGTTAAAGCTTGAACCGGGAGCTTTATAAAGACGCTATTCAGTGTTTCGACAACTATTCCAGTCTTTAAAGCTTGAAGTTTGCTTTTAATCACATCCAAAAGTAAGACTTCACTTATTCCAAGAAACGTAGCCGTACCCTGCTCTGTATGTTTCTTCCCTTTTTTGCTGTCCTTCTTAGCAACTTTTGGGTTCATCTGCTCTTCTAAGATACAATTAACTTGCAGCTGCAATAGTTCGTAACTGCTCAGTTTTGTTAGATCGTGATGTTGCGCGATTAACTTGTACTCATTTTCGATAATGGTTTTAACGGTCACAGCTACCATTGTGCTGCATTCGGCGATGCCTTCCATTAATAACTGATCAATGCTATACACCGGTAATGAAAGTTCCAATCCTACTTTACAGGATGATCGTACGTAGTCTGCAAAAGCGCGTCGATATGTATCACGTACAAAAACAACTCACCTGTTGTTTGGTAACCGTGAAAAATGAGGAAAACGCCTTCATTAACTCGAGGCGGTTGCTTCTTGTCAATGGATTGTACGTATTCGGCGATAGCATCTGCTACAGGATCTATCTTTGTCTTTTCCTGCTGCACGAATTCTTCTAGGTGTGCTGTCGGACAAAATTAAGAAATTCAAGTGCTCGTTGAGCATAACTAACCCTTCACTAGTAAATGCAGCTGTGAAGGATCTTTCGGAAGCATGGATGATGTAGAACCCATAGTGGTCATGTCGAGAGATTGTGATCTGGAAAAAAAAGTGGATTTGTGTGCAATTATTTCGCTGATTGGAAAGGTTTACTAACCTGACATACGAACTGTTTTTCCAATGGCTGTGCCGTTTGCTACTGGTGACTGTCTGCGCTGAGGAGTCCAATGAGTTTGTGTGTTTCGCATCCGGGCTGTTCATAGATACCTTGATTAATTTCCTGTGAAGGCTGTCCAAAACCTTTTCATAAAAGTCGTGGAATTGTTTTGGTAAAGCTTGCCCAGGTCTTCTTGGTGGTATGGTCAGCTGGTTTGATAAGTAGTATTCGAATAATAAGTTCATTATTTTGTCTTCTGTATCAATTGCTCTTGAAGTATATGATTAGAAACTTAATGATTTGTGCCAGAAGGTTTAGAATTGAGGTGCACGATTGGACGCGAGTAGGATTTATTGAGCTATGCTCTTTAGTTTTGGGCTTTTTTGTGCTAAATTGCACTCCATATCAGGAGTGTGAAAAACTTGGGGTCCAAAAAGTGTAAACAAAGCTCGTAGAAGTCTTTCGCTTCTTAATAATAATCTTACTAGAACATTCCAGCGACTACGCTGATTTTCGTGACACGGAAATTTAATTGGTAGGTAAATCATTAAAATATTTTATGAATTGGTCCTCCATAACCCAAAAAAAGTAAGATTGAAAATATAAATTTTTTAAACAACTCCAAAATTAACGCAAATTGCTGAAATCCATTTTTTACTAAATGAATTTTAGCCAAAAAGTGTGTGTGGTACGAAAAGGTTGCACTTGCAAGAAACGGGGAGCGCTGTCCAACTGTGCCCCTGCCCAATCAGGCCAAGGAATAGGTATTATACTCACAGATCAAAATCTGTAAAGTAGAACTCAATCGGCACTGCTGATGTATTTTCAATTGTAACATTTTTGAAACACGAAGGATCGTAGGGCAAGGTTGGTTCAAATTTAACAACCTCGTCCGTTATTTTGATCAGTGGCATTCTAGCAACACCTCTTAGTGCAATATGCAGCTTTTCTGGATTCTTTTCAATGCTGACCGTAAGATGGTAATCAATGCTGCCGTCAACTTGTGGCTCGAAGTACACGTCTAAGAGCTTCTTGCAACCAACGTTGACTGTGTCTTTAATAGAATGGATAAAAAATACGTTCTTCGGTGGGCCATCTTCATTTCTCCATTTCGTCTTTTGCTCCTTTTGATTAACAGTGGCGGTGTAGGAGCAGGGAACAAATCCGCTAAGGTGGATTTGTGAAATATTACTATTAACTTAGTCCTAATCACCTATTCGTTAATATCAATGACCTCTTTTTAATGTCACCACAGCGAACCTCCCCGAAATGGAGATGGGATGTATTGCTTGTGAGTCTAGGTACTGTCACTGTTGCTCTTATACATACTGGTATACGTGCTCCGTGAGCAACCTGGAAAAATGAGTTCGCTGCAGTAAAATGTTATGCTGAAAGGGAACTTACATCAAGACAAACGTCGTACACAAGTTCCTTGTCCAGCTCTTTGTACATCTCTTGAGTTGGACGAAAATGAATTCCAACTTCTCTCATCCGACCCACTTCAACGTTGAACCTATTACTCTCGATGTGCACACCGCCAAAATCTGACAATATCAATTTGCCACCGACCGTCCTGACCTTTATGAATGTGGTCGTAGGTCCGTAGTTGAATACTTTTGTAGCGTGTACCACCTGGTCCCCCACAATAACGAAACCCAGATCAACTACGTAATTTGGAACTACAAATTCGGGTACACTTGTAGCCTTGTGCACTTTGGTATGTTTCGACAACACAACTGGATGGCTAGCGAGATGCTGGCGGAGTATGGTGCGTTCAACAGCCAAATCAATATCCATTGAGGACGGGTACAACTCCTACAACATCCCATGAACACGTAACACCATGAGAAAGTCACGTACTTGGTACGAAATCACAACCCAGCCCTCCATCTTCAGCGTTTTCATTGCGGATTTGGATAAATCGTAGTCAAAAGTTTCTTTGTTCAACAAACGCCTGGTATAGTTAAGGTTCTTCAAAGACTTAAGGTATTGAGGCGTAATGCTCGCAATCGCCGAATATGAGATTTTCGGACATACATTGATGAGCGACTTTCGGTCCCCTAAATAAACCTGGGGACAATCGCCAAAACCATAGACGTCCACAGTTTGTTTAGGCAAGTATCCAACCTACAGAGCTAAGCGCATGATATTCTAAGTGTAACTGTAACCTTACCTTTAGATTAAATGAGCTATTAAATTTTCCCGTGGTACCCGCCACGCATTTCACTCTAAACTTCCCTGTCTCCCCAGGATTCAGTTTTCCCTGTTGTGGATTTACTGTCAAATTACATGTGGGAACTTCGCTCGTTTCCTTAAAACTGATGTTGAAAGTAAACGGAACTGGGCACGTATTCTTTAAAGAAACGGTTCTTTCAACTGGCTCGCAAAATACCTACATTGTAGTCTCAACAAGAGGGATGTACTGGAAGGTTTTCTCACCTGCCTACCAAAGTCTACGCTAAGAGTTTCGATTTTATAGGAAAGGGCCGCTGATACTCCCTCAAGATTAATGGCTTCGGATGGTCCTCCACTAATGTGACAGACGACTTTGGCCGACAGGAACGTGTTTGGGCTAGGTTGGAAGATCACCGATACGGTTTGCCAGTCGTGAGGTGCCAACGTGCCGCTGCTGGGAGCAATATTTAATAACTTTGATATTAAGTGTGTTTTAGGTCTGCAGGATGGCAGACTCTGTATTGTTTGGTGACTCATCTGCTCTTCGTGGTAGTTTGTCACGATGTGAAAAAGTGAGCGTATTTCCGTTAAATTTTCCAAATTCTCTTCAGGAAAAGTCAAGTTCTTTTCAATGCTAGGGTGTAGTTCATAGGAAAGTTCCACATAGCTATTTACTTGATATTGTTCAACATAGGGCCTTTGGTAGTAGTGAATCAATGGCAACGGAGGTTTGAGTTGCACTTCTGAGCACTCTTCAAAATCTACTACTTTCAGTAGAAATTCACTGGACGCCAAAATCGCCTTTCCATCTTTGTTTTCAAGCTCGAAGTGAGTATCCGATTCGCTACAAATTTCGCGCAGTTTCTCTTTCGTTGATGGTATACTCGTCTAAAATTACAAGGAAGATAATCGTGACTATAAAAGCCTTTAAGTACCTCCTCAGGTATAAGCTCGTTTACGTAAAAGCAGTCTTCTTGCCATTCGAAACTATAATGCGCTAAAAGAGGACTAATGTTTTTTAATAAGACGTTAACACAAGCGGTTGACTCTGGAGGTATTGCAAAAGAAATCGTACTGGGATGTATTGCGACGTTTGGGTAGTTCACCTCCCCAGTTAAATCGACAGCGTCCTAAAGTAATGGAATTATTGATCCCGCAAGGGTTCGTTTTCGAAACTTGCAATTTTGGGATGTTTGTGATAGTCCAATTTCAGTGCATCGTGGATAGTGCTGCACCGGTTACCTTGACCATATGGTCGAAATTTAATGAGCATTCCATAACTTTCGTCGGGTGCCAAACTGACGCTATACATCGTAACATCTTTATCCTGGGTGGAGATGTAGAAAGGGTCCTTGGCTAGTACATTCATTGTAATCGGTAAAGGCGTATGGTTGACCATTTCAATCTCATCTACGAAAACTTAATACTATATGGTTTGTGCCACCGTTTTTACCAGATAGGGATTGGTAGACTGAATCTACTCCAACGTTTTTCACGAAATTCATCTCTGTCTTATTTAGCTCAACGGAAGGCTCGACAAATGTGGCAATGATGTTGCATGACATAATAATTTCTTGATGTGTTGCCTTCTCGAGCAAAGCGTGGCAGTAAAAGTCTTCGTTAACGTAACACGGTACCGTATTGTAGCCTTTTATTGCGACCGTACACTTTTGGTCTGGATTCAGTTCGATGGCGGAGGGGCAAAACGAAAAGGCAGATCTAGAAATTACGCTTCCATTAGTTCTCGTGTTCTTGAAACTTTCGGACTAGCAAACTCAAATCTTTCCGCACTTTTACTGCACACAAATATTTCATGATATTGGTTGCATGAAGTTGCATCTTACACCATAAGTTTTCTTACTCCTAATTGTATAAACTGCAGATACAAATGAATGGTAACTTATTAACTAAAAATTATCTAATGTAAAGATTAATTTTACAAAATTGTGATCTACTACCGCTGGAACATCTAATTGAAACTAAGCAAAGGACAAAAAAGGTCCAACATTTTATAGTTTATATGTATAGTATAGGGTTGGTAACATTTGAATTCTGAAAAGTTTTGCTGCTAAAGGCTGAACTGTGGTGGTGTGGTTTACGGCACAAATAAGTACAAAATTAAAACTGCGGGTAAGGCTCCCGTAACTTAAAACTGAATCAAACTTCCGTTCCTGGTCTTATGTCGTGGTCTCACCCGCAATTTCGAAATTGAGTTTTTACTCGAAATTGTACGGTTAATACCTCCGGGGTTCAGTACTGAATAAATCACAAAAACTCTCTGAATCCCTTTAATTTCTTACTGATTAATGAACACCTACAAAATGGACCCTATTAACAAAATCGGACATCTTTAATCGTTGATTGTTTTGCTTCATTTTGCACTACCAATTAAACAAGCACAATCAGCATACGCTACGTGGCAATTTACACCATGCTGAATAGACTTTAAGCCGAATTGGCAGTTGTAATCAAATAGCCCTAATTTTCATTTTCATTAAATCAGTTTCAGTTGACATTAATCATTTGATTTGATTCCTTATGGATCTTCATGGAACAATTTTTATCAAATGTCGAATATTAATGATAAGGTAACGCTTTTTAATAGTGCAGTAGTTAATTTGTTTAACATTCACGCTCCAAGAAGGCAAACAAGGATAACGAAAAAGGTAGCACCATGGTTAACTGATACTCTAAAACGCATGATGAAATTACGTGATAATGCAGGGACAAAATTTCGTAAAACCAAGGATGCTGGTCACTGGCGATACTATAAAATGTTACGAAACCTAGTGAATACTGCCATTATAAAAGAGAAACGGGCGTACCTTGAAAATCAACTGAAAAATATTTCTCTCAAAACTAATATTTACAAAGAATTAGGAAACCTAGGTCTTGCACATAAAAATAAGGACACTAAATTACCCTCTCATTTTGATAATGTCGATGACATAAATGATTTTTTATATCTTCGGTGAAAAATAAGTCGAAAGACAACAGTACTTTAGTACATTTTTATAGATCAAACTGTGTCGTGCCAGTAGGAGATAAATTTGAATTTACCATGATTGATGCAAACAGTATTCTTACAATTATTAACTCAATTAAGTCAAATACGGCGGGAATAGATGACATATCTTTAAAAATGTTGAAACTGTGCTGTCCCTCTGTGCTCCCTGTTTTAATACATTTAATAAATTTTTCATTGGAACATTCGGTATTCCCAGATTGTTGGAAAGTTTCCATGGTGCATCCTCTACCTAAAAAAAGTAATCCCGAGAACATGTCAGATCTGAGACCTATCAGTATACTGCCAGTATTATCAAAAATATACGAAAAAGTGTTGTACCTTCAATTAGAGTCACACCTTGCGAAATTTAACATTTTGCCTTGTTTGCAGTCTGGATTCAGAAGTGGTTATAGTTGTGAAACTGCACTATTAAAAGTTACAGATGACATCATTACTGATATGGACAAAAATAAGATTATAGTTTTAATTCTATTAGACTTCACGAAAGCCTTTGATACGGTTAATCATAACATTTTAGTTTCCATATTGCATTACATAGGTTTAGGAAAAAATTGTATATTATTACTATCAAGCTATTTACATGGCCGAGCCCAAATAGTTGTCAATAATGAATTAGCCTCTAGTCGCAAATCGATCCACTGTGGGGTTCCTCAAGGTTCAATACTTGGGCCTCTTTTGTTTTCTATTTATACTTCCCAGATCTACTTCAATAAAACACGTAAACTATCACGCCTACGCGGATGACACCCAATTATATTATGGGTTTGAAGAGTGCAACATAGATACCGCTAATGCGATTATTAACACGGATCTAAGCAACTTTATTAAATCTGCCACAGATCACTCACTACATATAAATGCGGAGAAAAGTAAAATTCTTTTATTTGGCTCAACACATAATTTATTCAATCGGGAACAGATAATATCTAAGTTAAATATTCAAATCAACAATCAGTCTTTCTCATTTGTTAATAATGTTAAAAACCTTGGTTTAATTATAGACTCTACTTTAAGATTTGAGGAACATATCAAGGTGTGTATACAACGTGCCTACGCGGGATTGGGGTATATTTATGGGATTAAGCACCTTCTAAATTCAAATTCAAAAATTCTATTATGTAATTCTCTGGTTCTTTCGCATTTCAGCCACTGTTCTACAGTGTATGGCCCTTGTCTCACTGACCGTAATTCTAGAAGGATAGAGGTTGTACAAAAATCGTGCCTAAGACTAATCTTTGGTATCAGGAGAAGGCTACCCATTTCACATAAATTATCAGAAATTAAATGGTTAAACATGGAGAAAAGACGCTTACTTCGTGCTTCCGTTCTTTTTCACAAAATCGTAACCTTTAAATCACCCCCTTATCTTTATAACAAAATAACTTTTCGCACAGATGTACATAACATTAACATTCGCCGTAAAGACCACATAACCATTCCGCAGCATAAAAAAAGAATATTTCAGAGGTCATATTCGTACGCGATTGCTCATATATATAATGCTTGGCCAGTAGATGTAAAATGTTATGTACCAGATAAATTCAAAGTTAGTGTTCGTCGACTCCTCCTAAAAACATCCTAAAAACATAATAAATATGTAAAATATTTCCGTGTTAAAAACAATTAACAGCTTACTTTGTAAACCACATCTTAATTGTCAAATTCTTGTTTCTTGAGTTTTAAATGTACTACTCCATTTGTTGTTTCACTTTTTGTATGTATCATGACCTGCCTAGTTAAATACACTAACATAAAATAAATTAAAGGTTGAGTGGAAGAGCAGACACGGATGATATCCCTGTCTGAACTCCGCCATTTAGACAGGCTCTGTATAGAAATTGTCTATTAAAGTCATTTATTATTATTATTATTATTATTAGATTAACTGAATATGATCAATATCCCCCACAATTAGGATATCCGGAATCCATAGGAAAACAATTCCCTACAGAAATTAAAAGATGCAGGCTTGCATTCAAACAATTGGTTACAAATTTATTCTAACAATTCCACTAGTCAAGAAACCCCAAATTAGAGCAACCGTTACAACGTGTACTTTGGGTTGCAACCCTAATTTAGTGATTAAAAGGTAGCGGTGCTAAAGAAAAACATTAACAAATAAACTCGACTTATACTCAAGTGGTATGCTGCGTTCTGATAAATGTTCTTTAAAAGAAAGAGCAAAAACATAAAGCCAAGAGGCACAGCAGTATATTACTTACGGCATTAGTTCGTTAGGTGACTCGCGCATTTGCTTCAGATGTTTATTTCGGGACCAATACAACTTGTGCCACTTCTTCCCTCTATTCACGAACGTGACATCAAACGAAAATTCCCGATAGGTCATCAACACGTCAAAATTTATACTGGGGGCTAACGCAGGTAAGCTTTCAATGCAAGTACCGACACCCTTCGCCTTTAAAGTCACCTCGTATGTGTTTCCATCGATTACGCATATGGAAAGCTTATCCACCACCGTACCGGGGCTGGTCATATAGACGGATATCGACAGAGTTTTCGACTCATCGATATTCAACGCAAACGTTTTAGGATCAATTGAGAAGAGTGATTTCGGCGACTAAAAACTAACGCTCAGCGATGAAGTATGTGGAAGACCTTGTACTTACAATACTAATCGAAACGTTAGCCGGTATAGGAGAATCATTTGAGACGGTTAAGGCTTGCGTAGCGCACGTTAGCAGGTTCACCTTACCAAAATCGACCTCTTCGGTGTCAGCTGTGACGACAGGACCTTGACCATGGCAAACTATCGAGCAGCACTGCATCTTTTGGCCGCCTAAGGGCGTTACACTACGAAAAGGTGATATTTATCACACTGCTTGCTTTGACTTACTAAATGGGCAGTCGATCTTGTTCAGCAATGCTCATAGTGATAACCAAGTTCAGTTCTACGTCTTGGTGGGGCTTGATAAAACACGACGAGTGTGATGCGGTGCATTGGATGCCGTTGTACTCACTTTGCTTTAGAAACAATAACCACGGGGTGCGTTACAACAATGCATACTTACAGAAGATGCGTCAATTTCCACGTATCCAGATAATGGGGTTTCGTTGTGCAATATAACGGTACGATGGTAAGGGTAGTTCAGAAAGCAAAATCGTATGTTGATTTCTGGTGGAACGCAGCTCACTTTGGGTACTGATACCGCATACGAAAGAGGCAAGGAGATTGTGTGCTTGTGCGAGTCCCACATTTTAATAATGAGCGCTGTGGAGCGATGTCGAACGATGTTGGCTGTTAGCGTGAGCTGAAAAGGATCACTATACGATCTTCTAGCATTGAACTTTTTACCTCCATGTGGAAGCACGAATTAGGGGGGACACTTCCACTTCGCTGACAGTAATCGAATTCTCTCGGCCTTTTACTCAACCCACACCTGATTGGTAGCGAAGCGTACTCTGCACAGGTCACCGAGGGTATGTCCCCGTCTCCTTGCACTGATAGTTTGTAACTGATAGGAACAAGCGAACTATTCTTCATTACTATTTGCTTTCGTATGGGGTCACCTAAAATTACCACGCGTAGGTAGTGGAACAGTGAGGTTTAAAAAGACAAACCGATTGGGACTGTTCCAAAATCTATTTCGCATTCCTCAAATGAGAGATAGGGACAATCGATTTCACCCCTAAAACGAAAGGTAGAATCAAGCTCATTGGTTAAAGTTGAGGTGACACGCACGTAAATATAACGCGAAGAACTTCTCGCGATTCTTCAATATTGAACAGAATTTCTTCGATGAACGTTCCTTGTTCCCGACTGCTGAAAGTTATCACGAATCTCCCACATTTGCCCGGTTCCAACAGTATTAGTTCCGGTTCACACGACATCGTGCCGCCAAAATCTAATTCTTGGCTAACAAATTTTACACCGCCAGGAATATCACCTGAAATACTCTTCTTCATTACTTTCCAAGAGGGCCATATCTACCTTTGTTTCTTGCAACAATTTCGTACTGGTGCACAGAGCACATGTACAGTTTATTCACATCCAACCTGGTCATGTTTAACTCAATCATTGGTCCCATGGCCAGTCCATTTAGAAGCAGGCGCACTCTTTGGCCTCGTCCAGTTACGTACAAGTAGCCCGCAGAATTATACCTACCAACACGCGTAGGTGCAAAGAAAATTGTAAATGTAAATTTGGCATTGGGCCACACTTCTCCCCGCTAAAATTAAAATTAAGACTTATGTTTACCACGTAAAAGACTAACTAAGGGCACAATACGAAAATATGGGTTTTGGAAGAGAAGCAGGCTTCCCGCCTCTAATTCGCTCACTTCGTCGGCGTAAATGCGCTCGTAAACTTTGGAGTGCCCTCCCGCGTCAATTATATCTAAATGTTGCAATTTATTTGATTTGGTAGCCTCATTCTCTTTCATGTGGTGCATCGACTCTTTAAGCTTGTCAAGGTGAGCCATCTCTTCCTTGGCGCTAACGTAGAGCTTCCACTCAAAGTTAACCAAATATTTGCTGTTGTTTGTCAGTGTGAGGGTTTTCTGTCGCGTTAGGCCGATGAACGTCTCATCAAAATTCAACGATCCCTTTTCCAAGTAAATGTTCGCCTCCTTGGCGTAACCTTCCAGGGTAACCCAAAGAGATTCTCCACTGTCATAAGTAAGTAGTAGCTTTCCGTGAGACTTTCCCAAGCGAGTCGGTGTGAAAATCACGATCAGCCGCATTACGTCACCGGTCTGCAAAATTCCCTTGTCAGGCTTAACTTCGAATGGACCTTCGGTGATGTTGAAGAATGTGGCAGGTACAACTGCCTGGTTTCTAATGTATACGGATTCTTCGGAAGGTATGTAAATGACAGATGTAGGAATTTGGACACAATCGGGGATATCCAGAAGAGGTCTCGGAGTTAGGGCTGAAAGTGTCAGATCTTTTGGGGTATCAATCGTACAAGCGCTTACCGTATACCGGAACCGTTAAAACTTCGCTTTCAGTTACAAATTTAAGGTCAAACTTGTAATCCTTTTTGTCTTCAGTGCAAAATTTGACATGGAATGTGAGCGCCATACCTGGCGCTATGTGCGTACTTATCGCTTCAGAAGCGTAGGTTACAGTTAGGTAAGATGATGTTGGGAAAATAGGCCGTAGTGGCCTGGATAACTATAAGAAGTACTTTAGTATCTCATCACCTTACGTCCTTCTACATTGCCGTTATTTCGAATCGTCAACGAAGCCGTGTACCCAACACCAACTTTATAATTCTGGAAAACAACAACTTCTGGTATCGGCTCAAAGATCGGGAACTTTGTTGAATTTTTTGATTTGCAAACTAATGATTTATATTTGTTAATTCGGTCTTCGGTGGTAAGTTTCATTTCGTCTCGAAACCTGGACGGTCGCATGCCTGGTTCGCCGGCTCTTGACGGTCCAGTGACGAGTTCTTTTATAAAGTCAAGTATTTCACAATTATCCTTTTCGGTTGGTGAGCAATTGGGTGTGTTTTCCATTTTTGAACTATAATGGTATAAAGTTTGTCAGAGCTGACACATAAATATAAAACACATTCAACTTGTCCTGTTTCAATACATATAGCGTTGTTGCTAGGATACTAATTAATATTCTTCTTTCTCTATGAATATTAGGATAATAAACAATAAATCCTTTAAAATACCGAACGCGATCTTCACGCATGTATCAGTGTTACAATATTAAATTAGCTAAAAGGCCAGAGCCATTTTTCTTATATACTTAAGAACCAGTGGCGGATTTAAATTTTTTCCGCCCCTATAGTCTGGATGCCAAACTGGGATTTTTGGCTTAACCTGGAAGTGAGGTACGGTGAAGGTTTTTTGACGGCTTTTAGTTCGTAAGGATGTCTACTTTGAGAATCCGTTTGATGCCACCTTGACACTCTTGAGCATTTTGAGAAATTCAAGATGGCGGCCCAGTCAGCAAAAAAAATACAAAAATTAAAGTTATAAAAAATATGGGCATATAGCACATCGATTTTAGAGTTTTCGAGCCTTTTAAATTCAAATCTGCTGTTATAAAAATTTTTGGGGGCGTTTTGGTAGAGTGGGGGGTGTTTTTGGGGGGTTGGTTTTTATATTTTTTCAATATTAACGAGTCGTACATCGATTTATTTGTTTTTATGAATAAGAATCTCGAATTTGAGATCAAAATAGGTCTTAAAACAGAAACTCCTATTTGTTAATTATTTTTTTGGGGGGAAGCTACTTGAGGGGGGAAGCTGTAACTACTGAATAAAATAACAAAAAAATAAATATATTAACTCAAACTCAAATACATTACTTACAGATATAATACATTTTTAAACAAAAAAATAACAAGCAAACGAAAAAATATTGCAGATAAACATAAATTTACTCGTTGTCCGGTACTTCGCTTTCTGATTCATTTTGCGCAGTTTCCACAAATTTTGTTAGTGGATTTTTACATTTATTTTTGTCCCTTTTATCCATCATGCATTTGCACTTCAGGCTACATGACAACCCATTTGATAGACAACCACATCTGTTCGAGCTGCAGGGGTCATTAGCTTTGCAAGAGCGTTTAGCAAGCTCTAGAATAAAATCTGGTGTCAATTTAGTATTTTTGGAGACAGAAATTGGGTTTAAAATTTTGTTTTCGTCATCTTTTTCGCATCCATATTGCGTAACGTCAATTTTAGGAAGAACAAGGTTTTGGGCAGCATCCAACGATCCTAGATCTCACTTCTTCTGCCCATTTGTCTTGGCGTTTTTCACAGGCTTTCAGAATGTTTTGATTTATGTCCAATGTTCGTACAATATAATTCGTTAAATCGGCTTGGGTTTTTAGGATCTTTTTCACGACATTTTTCGGTGCACAACAAGCAGTCTTCTCTAAAATCGAACGCACTAAATGATCGCAGATTACGCACTTCTGTTGGTTTAGATTCTTTTTGTCTCCTACTTTTATGTCGACACACAAGAGCGATGACAATAAAATTCATGGATCTCTAGTCTCTGCTGGTCCTCAATCCAATTTCTCAGCGTTTCATCTTCACGGTGGTAGCACGCACTAATTATTGTTTGAAGTTTTTGTTCACTGATTGTCATTAACTGTTCGGATTTCTCACACTGAAATATGCACTTTTTTATGTTCACTTTTAGTTTCCATCCTGGCGTTGATAGTCTTGCAAAAGGAAAAATGTGTTTTTATTTTCGAAATTATTTTAATATAAAGTAATTTCAGAAATAAAGAAAACCTGTTCCTGAAAAAACAAATGCTGAAAAAAAGTAAAATAAATATTGTAACTGTGAAAATCACTACTAACCAAAACTTTTGCTTTGATATTAGTAGTTATTTGCACAATTACACATTAGGATATGTGGGATGGGGATATTTAAGTAAGGGTATTGGAGTAAATGGTAAACTTTTTAACTCTAAATTTTGACGCTATCTTGTATATCTTTCTAGGCTTTATTCAAAAATCATATTTTGACATCAAAATTGTAATCTCCACCCAAAGAAACCTATAAGAAGACGTATCGCACTTGTTATACTTATTATCTTTTTATTAAAATCAGCGAGTTTTATGTTATTTTCGGCCGTCTGTCGGCGTCGTTCTACTTTTTTAACATTGAATAACTTGCTGTGTACCTCCATTTTGATATGGAATTCGGGATCCTTATTCATAAAAACATATAAATAGATGTACGACACGTTAATATTGAAACAATATAAAAACCACCCCCTTATAAACACCCCCACTCCTCCAAAACGCCCCCAAAAATATTTTTAACTAAAAATTTAAATTCAGAAAAAAACCCTAAAATCGATGTGCTACATGCCCATATTTTTAAAAAATTCAATTTTTGTATTTTTTGCAGATATTTTTGGGCGCCATCTTGAATTTCTCAAAATGCTCAAGGGTGACAGAGTGGCATCAATCGGATTCTTAAAATAGACCTACTTAGTGACCTAAAACCGCAAAAAAATTTTCACCGTACCTTACTTCCAGCTTTTTCGTCTGGCTTCCAGACTACTAGGCACACCGAAAGATATGCGCCCCTCCAAAAATAATCTTTAAATTGCAATAAATTTTAAGATGCGAATAAAAATCACCTTATAACTTGACATTTTTAAAACTACTATCATTGAATAATAAATTCAGATTTATTATTCAATGCTACTATGAAAAGAAATACAGTATACCTAAGATTAAGTTTTCATACACGTCAAAACTTGTATTGTCGATTATCGTTCATGCAGTTACAGTTTGTTTAAACTATCTATCAATTCCGATTTATTTCATAATTTTAATTAAAAATGTTTGTCATTTGTAATTTGTTAGGGAACTAAAAGTTAAAATATTACCTAAAATAAATAGAGTGCAAAAAATGCCGCCCTCTAAAGCTGCCGCCCCTAAGCACGCGCCTAGTGTGCCTATATGTAATTCCGCCACTGTCAAGAACATGTGTAACAATTGTCAAAGGGATCGAAGTTTCTAAAAAAAGTTAGTGAGTCACGCCAGGTAGAAAGTATAGGTGGTAAGCTACAGGGTACATAAGTAGGATTGAAATTCATATGAGCTTTAGGATAATTAGGGGTTCAGGAAACCTAGAAGAGTTCGGGGGTTGCAGATCTTGGGATATCAGCTAGGAATAACTGCCCCAAATCTGTTTTATGCCAACATCGTCATTTACAGAAGGACATGAGGTATGGTTATCTTAATTATATAAAATATTTATTTAACGCTACTTTAGTTTCAAAGCAGAAAAGCTCCCAGTGAATGAGTTCAATATGAATATTTATACGGTGTGTTTAATTTTTTTTATATAAAGACTCTTGTATATTGTTATTAGATTTGAGTTTCAATGGGTAGTTCAAAAGACCGTGACTACGAAAAAATCAATTTATTTTAGTGAAAATCTTAAGGAAAGTGGTAAATAGAAAAGCTGTGGAAAGGAGTGAAAACTGGGTATGTTTCATTATTGATATTGTCCTCAATGTAGTCAAACATACATCATTATTTGGAGTTTGATTGAGACACAATTTAGATAAAGCAATTTGTGACTAAATGTGGTAGTACTGATAACTTTATCTAAAATTAATCCTTCTCTACCTACTCCAATACACTACTTCTGTGTTGTGTTTTACAAATGTTCTGTTTGTCAGTGGTATTGTAGCATCAAGCGTTGCGAAATATAGGAAGAAATAAGAGAACCATTACAACTGTGTAAGGCAGTGAGGGCGTTTTATATTAATATATATTATAATATATTAAGGTAATAATACGAGTACATTTCACTGAGACAAGGTTTTGGAGCTTGTCCTAAGTCCATATTTTTTCAAAATAGTGTAGGTACCTAGACAATTATTTAATGTTACTCATTCGGGTATATGTGATACCAATTTAATAATATTTGCATAACACGCTCCTTATCAATCCTTTGAACTATATTCACATTCGATGTTCTGTTTCTTAAATGATCCAGTATCATCTGCCCTCGTGTGAATCGACCGTGAAGCTCGACAGTAACGTTGTACTCGGCTGAACGCACTACCACCTCCGGATACAGGATGAGTAACACAGAAAAAAGATCATAAGGAGTCCACGCTTCTATATCCCTCAGCTTAAAAAACTTCCTTTCCAGCATCGTCATGAAGGTAAGATCAATGGAGTCATTGATCAAAGTTTCAAACCTCCAGCTCTACAATGTTAAAATGGAATCGAATGAAATTGGTGTAAATTTAAGTACCGTATCAATTCGGGCTGCCATGCATGTTTCATTTGGTAAAATTGTAGTTGGGCACCTCAGTTTCTGCAAAACCATGTATGCGGCTTCCGGATCGTAATGGAAATTAAATTCGGCACATTCCGTTTCATTACCTTGACCTAAACTCGCGTTGTAGAATTCAGGAATCAACTGGAGGAACTTACCTCGCCAATTTCCACCCATAATAAATACTTCCTTGACGTTTTCAAAGAAGTCACCATTTAAACCTGCTGCCAGTGCGATATTAGTTAGCGGTGCCAAACACAGTAAGCTAAGTTCGTGAGGATTTTGCTCGACTAACTCGAGCAACGCTAAAGATCCGGGTTTTTTGTTGACTATCGACAAATCGGGCTCTTCATCGTACTCTGCATCTGCCATACCATCGTCACCAAAATATGTTGAAGCGGCTACTTCGTTCGAAAGCAAGGCATACGAAGCTCCTTTGTAAATCGGGATCTGTAACAGCTGATGTCGATTAATAAATTGTTCGCAATTTATGGGCAACCGTACATCCATTCTGTTCTTCATCTTCAATAAGCGAATCACATTTCTGCAACCGTTCTCGACAGTCGTGTTTCCTTTAGTCACTATGATCGCCTCAATTTTGACCATATTTAATTTATCAGCGTCCAGCAAGAATAAAATGGCATGGGCGTCATCCACCCCTGGATCGGTGTCAATTACTATACGTTTAGGACCCATATTTACCCCTGCAATTTAGCGAACACGTTTAACCTACTAACCAACTTTTGAGAGCTAAACCAATAAACATGAGATAACGCTTTGAACTACATTTCCAGTGGTTCGTTATCGACTACTATTGATACGTACTTAACGTAAATAAATGTTACTACTGTTTAACTATAAAAACGACATTGAAGTTCACTTAATATCAATTGACTTTGTTAACCTTTTGCTATGCATTTGCATATTAATTCTTTATCTTATTACTTCATTCTCTTTTGCAACAGCAGCCGATAAGTAAATATTTTGCTTAAACGTAAGTTAATCAATCGATTAATCACGTTAAAGTTGGTACTTTACAATTATTTATTTGTTACAACCCCAAATGGGCAAATCAAATTGTCGGTTCCCTTCGAGTCTTTGGTTCTGGTTCTTGAGGTTTGGGCGATGAAGGTTTTACGACTGTACGTCTCAAGTTCAAAATTATAAGGTCCTTTTTGACTTGACACAACAAATATCTTTTCTTCGGTTCTTGCTATACTAACATAGGAATTTACTACGCTCACCAGATAAGCAAAAAAAATCTGTTTCAAGCAGGGAGAATACATCCTGAATTATTATGTATCCTTAAATGAAACGAATGCTTGGGAAGAATACAAATGGTATTTTACGTGTTCCCAGGAAAGAAAACAAAAAAAAATTGTAGTTAGGAATAAGGAACAATTCAATGTGTTTTCCTGCAATGTTGGTTTCTAAATAATGATTTGACAGTTTTTAAGCATTCACTTAAATCGTGGTTTTTTCAAATATACTTATTCAAAGACCATAGTTTGCAATTTTAATAATGATCTTACAGTAGAAGTAAAATTTACAGTATCAGAACAACTCAAAAATTAAGGAAACTACAAACATTTACATAAAATCAGAACATACAATTAAAGTCAGAACGTGGAATGATATCGTGGAGCGGAATAAGAAATAGTTATTAAATCTGACAGGCGTCTCGGTGTTAGGCCATCAATTCCCTCAGAAGAACTTCTAGGAAAACTGGAAAGAGCTTTCTTTATGGTTTCATCAGCTAAGAACGTCGTCAAGAACAGGAACAGGAGGATAATTTGCCTCAATATAATATGATATAATTAATATATTATCAAACCACTTATTTTAATAACAAAGTGAAATGTGTTTATAGAATACACATTTTCGATCAACTGTGGTTCAGTTTGAAGTCGGCAAAATGTAATTATTAATGGTGGGTTTATATAATCATTATCATTAGTTCACTAAGCTGAGAATGGTTTCGTTGGTTAGCAACGCGCAATAAATCTTTGTTTCTATTGGATATTTGTTAATGATTTTCGATAGTGAACTATATTATAATATAAATAATTACTATAACTATATTATAATATAAATAATAATAAATAAATAAATATATGGGTCCCATTCTGTTTTTATTATATGTATATCAATGATTTACCACTGAGTTTTAGTGCCTGTGAGTTTACTCTATTTGTAGATGATACCAATTTATTAATTAAAGCAAACGATACTCTGGAGTTCGAACTTAAAGCTACGGAAACAATTAACAAAGTATTTCATTGGTTTTGCAGCAATGAATTAAAATTCAACTGCGAGAAGTCATGTAGCATTAAGTTTCGAACTCCAAGAGCGATGGTTCAGGAGCTAATAAACCTCACGACTGAGATGGGAGACTTAACTAACTTAAATGTTCCTTGGGATATATATTGACGATAAGCTGTCATGGAGACACCACATAAATAATTTAAATAAGTCTCTTTGCTCGGCAGTGTACGCCTTAAGCCAAGTCAAAAACTTTGTAAATACTCAAACTTGTAAAGCGATTTACCACGCCTACTTTGAAAGTCTAATGGCTTACGGGATTGAATTTTGGGGAAACTCTATGGATTCCGATACAATTTTCAAAACCCAGAAACGAGCATTAAGAATCATGTACAACATGAGCAAACGCGACTCTTGTAAACAAAAATTTGTTGATGCAAAAATTTTAACAATGACCAATCTTTATATCTTAAGAGTCACACAACACATTTATAGAAATTTACAGTTTTTAGACAAACATGAAGACGTACATAACTACGATACTCGAAAGAAAACAAACATTATTCTACCCAAATACAAACATGCTTTCAGCCTTAATACATTGGTTTCTATTGACTATTTCTTGATGATGTACTAATGATAATGATTGTATAAACCCACCATAAATGCTTTTAAAACTTGAATGTACCCTTTTTCTTTTATTAATGTGTTTATATATACCAATCTTTGTACTTTACTATCACTAAAACATAACTACGGAATGATTTGGCAGCATTTGCCTCTTCTAGTGGTCTGTAGACTCTTTTCAGAGCTATGTATGAAAAGTATATATAAAATTGTAATGCACTATATAATTTTAGCGTCTCCCAAAAAACTTTTTAGATCTTTTTCAAGCTTGTATCAGAGCTTATTCATACGGCCTTTCCAAAATTTGAAAATAAGGCCGCGCATTTCATAAAAGAGAAGAAATTGACACAAAAATGCGGACCTTTTTCAATGGATTTGGGCATTGGGAATTTTTGGATTAAATAATTTTACCACTTTGCGTTGAATAAAACATTAATCTTTTCACTTTTGTTAGTTTAATCAAACCAATTTATTGTATCCAAAAAAGCATTAAAAATTAATTTAATTTAAGTAAATTCACATGCTTAAAAATGATTTACAGTGGCGTGTATCTACAGAATTAAAAGACTCCATTTATTAAGGGAAATCACTCTTTTTCGTGAGGTATTATTAAAGAATGAACTTTTTTTAATATGACACTTCAAAAAGTTCACTTTTTGATAATGGATTGAACAGATTAAATTAAGTAATAAGTTAGGACAATAATTATCGCATAGATTAGGGTACAATAACAATACAATGCGATTTAGGTGCAAGAAAGCTTTGTTTGCACGGCCACTAGGTCAGTACAATAATGAATATTCATTATTATGCAATGTTAAAAAAGAAAAGTAGTTACTATTATAGACTAGGTTACAATTGTTTAGATACGTAAGGAAATTAATTGTATATAAACCACAGACTGATATGAAATAGATTAGTATTTAGCGAATGCACAGCACATTCATTTGGGGTGTAAGGTTTCAGTGTACAATTTTGCTAAAAGTGGCGGTTTATTGCCTTACATTGTACCCCGAGGGGTAATTCGCAGGGGAAATCTCTGTACACTAGTGAGGAAATCACGAGGAAGTCATGATGAAATCACTAGAAATCGGAGGAAATCAAGGGAAATCACGGGAAATCATTGGAAATCAAGGAAATCTAGAAGGAAATCAAAGGGTATTCAAGGGAAATCATTTACAAATGCTGAATGCTCATGCGCAGTTGCGTTACTCAAAATGCTGTGTGAACGTTTTTTAGTTTACGCTCAAAATAAGAGAATGAATTTACATCTGAATTTATAAGGTAAGAAGTTTTTGTGAATCGTGTTACAACTTTCCTTTCATTCCTTTTGGTTTTTAACGGTTTATATTAAAATATGTAGATTTGCTTTTTGCGGAAATAAAAATACGTAATCAACATGTGGAGCCCGTGACTTTATTGGCGCCGATATTTTTGCAATACCAAGTAACTACCTATACAGGGTGGTGACTTGCGTAACGCATCATAGGGATTTCAATGTAAAATTCATAACATGCCATTATTGGCTCCACAAATTATTTTAGAGCAAAAATGTATTAAGGTTTTTTGTAGAAAAAAATTTTTTACGTCAATCAACCGTATTAGTTTTCAATTTTTTGCATAATAAAGACGGAAAATTGAAAATATAAAACCCCCATTTTTTCAAAAATCTGCGAAGCCATGAAATTGAAAACTAATACGGTTGATTGACGTAAAAACATTTTTTCTACAAAAAACCTTAATACATTTTTGCTCTAAAATAATTTGGGGAGCCAATAATGGCATGATATGAATTTTACATTGAAATCCCTATGATGCGTGACTCAAGTCACCACCCTGTATAATGCATACAGGATCGGATTAGGTCGGGGTATTTCCCCTGAAAGGGTCCAAGTTGTCAGGATTTTCTAAATCATATTGCGGAAGAACGATTTCCGTGCTATTTTAAGTATTATACTTATATGCTTATACAGGGTGTTTTTTTAAGATGGGCCATACGACAATGTATAGGTTGAGTTATTTAAAATGGGCCATAGGGAAATTTACATTGCGCCAATTGTTCTCAAATCTTGGCCTTGCGCTTAGTTATTTCACTGATAGTTCTCGACCCTCGATTTTGTCATAAGGATCGCATAACAAATTTTGCAAACGAAAGCGTTTGCAAAAGTTTTAAACCGGGATTCACGCGCGTTTTCAATAAGTGACACATCTTCTCTTCACAGGTGATCTGCATCATGGACCCCACTGAGGAACTGAGGTTTAAATACAGTTTCCGTTTATATTTAAAGTTTATATATCATTAACCTGTCGGTTCAACAACTTTTTTCAAATATATCTTAGAGAAATTTTGATAGGTAATCAGAGGAAATCAGAGGAAATCAGGGTAATCCCAAAGTAATCATGGGAAATCTCGAAGTAATCACAGGAACTCCCAAGGTAATCATAGGAAATCTACAGGAAATCTGAGGAAATCAAGGCAAAAGTGGTAATCTCTGTACAAATTATGGGTTGCGAACTACCCCTCGTTGTACCCCTAATTCACTTATCCACATACCGAGATTGAACAGACCACAAATTTAAAGCATGTAGATCTAGTTGGTAGCAAACTTTTTATAATATTGGATACCATAAAGAGTTTCTTTTAAAAAAATGTTGTTTTGAAGATATATTCCGCGTTTCAGACAAAATTTTCATCCTGCATAAACATTTACTTATTTCAATAATTACCTTGTGAACGTTTTAATTGTACTTATATATTATAATATAATTACATCTGTGTGTCCAATGCGTTCGCGATGCCAGGAACAATCAGATTTGCTTATCAAGATGCGCAAATGGTCCAAAATCGGTAATCGGTCTGTAAACAAAACTTAAGAAATTAGGAATTAATTGTTTATAGAGGGTACGCACGCAAAATCAATCATTTGGCAAATTCGACCGAAACTATTGTATCATAGCTAAATGCTATAGGATGTTGAATTGTGTGCCTGCCGAAATCTAACACGCAGATTTTAAACTATAGCAAAAAATGATAAGTCATTTTTTATACTGTAGTGTTGGCATTGAGTTTTAAAAATATAAAAGACAGGTATAAAAAATGCATCGTGTGAACATCTGGCGTAAGTTAATGGAATTAAGTAGGTAATTAATTCTGAAATAGTACCAGCGCGCCAAATTATTATCTTGATACTAGTTGTATAGTAATTTTGTACAGATGTCGTTACTTCCTTACATTTTGAATGTGTAGGATTATTATCTTTGCAATTTTAGGGCGTCTGTGATTGGTGGACTCGTTGAGAGTCGCACGTCTTCCGACACATCAAAATTCCTAGTTGTAACCTTTGAGCTGATACGTACCTCATCTATTTCCATATTCCCTCTGGGAGTACCCTCTTCCCGAGATGAATAGAACACAATTCCTTTCCCCAAAAGATAGTTCACTATGGTTCTATGAAGGAGGGAACATTTTTATACCACTGATATTCCCTCAAAACAAAATAGGGTGCTACATCACTTAGCACTCAGATTTCGGCACCCTTCGGTCGTCCCATTTAACATTTCAGCGTATCAGGGACCCCCCTAATGAGGCACATAAATTTGAAGGGGTACGGCACATTTTTAAGGCCTCCCTATCCAAAAAAATGTCGGGACTCAATTCCCCTAAAAGTAGTTTGAAAGTGCCAAAGTGGGTCCGGACACAATACAGGATTTTGACATTTGATTATAAAATACCAGGTGTCTCGGTTGCTGATTTGGGATCATTTAATTTTTCATACTTTACCTCTAATGCGTTTCCGTTCAATTTTGCTCTACATACAGACTAGGGTTAATACTTAACCAAACTCAAATAGTATTTCAAAATGTATTATCACCATAATTAGAAGTTTTTAAGCCCAAACAAGGTTTACTACTATATTTTGAACTCAGGATAAGACTTTCGGCCACTTAAGATCTCCTGACTGATCAATCCAACTGGCTGACGCAACCATATTGGATTTTGACGGCGAAATGGAGAACTTGGATTGAGTAGAAACCCTGAAAGTAAGCCTCAATGAAGCAGATGAAATAAACGAACGCACTTACTGTAACTACCACCTGGTGGCCTGTACGAGACTACCGCACGAAATCCCCTATCGCCCTCCACCTCATAATCGACAGTCCGCACGCGACCATCAGAATCCAAAAGGCTATAACTACCCTTAACAAAATTTCCGCGTCCTTTTTCCCAGTGATGAATGGCAATATTTTCGAGTACACAAGCGGAGTATGCAATCTAAGAACATAGATTATACAAGCCAATTAAGTTGATGTTGCCTTGAGATGAGTGACATATTTAGTTTATTGTTACTTTTGCAACTCACGGAATAAGATCAAAAAGTTTACAACTGACGCTCACGGATGCGCAACAATTTCTTCAACTTTTCTCTTAATAAGGTTTAAAATGAATAGACAAACAATTTTAAAGGTTGAGTAACGGCGACCGAAGAATGCATTATGCAAATACGATCTACCAGTAAGCTGAATATTAAAATAATTGACTTACCAGATTAACGAAAATAATGAAGAAATGCATCTCGTTGAGGAAATGTGTCTTATTCTCACACTCACACGCTTTATGCAAGAATCGCATTAGGTATATCTGGTGCAATGTTAGAGAAGGGATGCTTGTGCAAGTGCACGATTTAGTTTAATGCAATTTTACCATGTGATCTATATGTATATTATTGGAAGACTGCGTTTTTACGCAATAAAGTAATAAGAATGACGACTGTTTTATCTTGTACATATCGCATCTTGAATTTAGTTGATGGGCAGTGCGAAATTCATATCAACAGCCAGTAAAGTTGAATTTGTATAGAAATAGAAACAAAGGCATGGCCCGTATGAATAAAAGTAAGCAAATGCTTATACTTGAAAAATTCAAAGTAAATACTCGTAAATGCTCCTTCGCACTGGGCGACTTAGCAGCGCTTCTAAGCAGAAGGACAGGACGCAGTGCAGCGCTGCTAAACCTTGCTAAACAGACCAGTATGAAGGGGCAGTTACGAGTATTTACTTTGAATTTTGCAAGTATAAGCATTTGCTTACTTTTATTCATACGGCCCATGGTTTCGTTGGTTAGCGACGCACACTAAACCTTTGTTTTTACCTATTATTAGCGGATGGATTTCTTCAAGCATAGGATCATCACCGTTCAGGCAATCGCAGGAGGAAGGTTGGGGGGATACAAGGCCCAAACATAATGCATTATGATACTCGAAAACAAGGCGCACTTGCCACGTGCCGAGATTGCTACGAAAGAGCTTCAAGATGCTCAGGATACTCTTCGACCCAATCTCTCACTGCTATTGGGAATCAATTCAAAAATGACGAACTTACCAGCTTTTCATATCGCAAGTCTTTATCAGTTGAATTACCTCTTTTAAATTACAATTTATAATATTGAATTACGACTGGAAGCACTGGAACTGCTGTGGTCGTCGAAGTTAGAAAAAGTAAACAAAAACATCAATAAACTACAATAATGGTTGGGATGAAAATATAAATATACATGACATTAGTTTTGACTTAAGAGGCGCCCATTCAATAGTCTAATTATTATTAAGGACCATAATTTTATCTTGGGGTAGTTGTCTTCTTAGCCTAGAATGAATGTTTATTTGACCGGGGTTATTTTGCACTGCGCTAGGGCATTGATTGTATGTTCTCAAAGAACTTTTTAGTCCTTTTTACTGGTGAATGGTTGTCATTCTAAGTTCGGTGTGTACTTGCTGTTACTAATGATAAACAAGATCTAGCAGGATGATATACCTATCCCTAAAATTCATTTATTCGGACGCACTGATTGGGTACATTAGTATTGCTGTAGTTAATCTGTGGCATTGCATTTACGTTTTCATAGGGAGAGAATTTTTTTTCGAACAAATGTAATATTTATGAAAAAATTTCCAAAAGATGGTCTTTACTGCACATTCATTTAAAATTTTGCAACAGATTGTTGATAATTACAATCTAAGGGTACTGACAACATAGTATATATGTTGTCTGTGGTACCTGTTAATGCAATTTTCTCCACATCTCCCGAATGGCCGAATGTCAATTTATTTACACAGATGAGATCTATGGAAATTTACGTGTCTTCTGTTTAGGAGATTTAAACGTCACTTTTCCTCCCAGATGGATTACATTATAATGCAATGAGTGAATAGTGACAGTATACAATAGTATATTAAGATATAAGTGTATAATCAAGTCTGTAAAGCACGCGCAACGAGTTTAATGGCACGACGCGAAGCGGAGTGCCTTTAACGTTGCAAGTGCTTTAAAGACCAATTATACACGTGTAGCATTATACCCACTTTGTGAATTAATCGATTTAGTCTAGGACTATCTCCTCCTACAGTTTTTGTCTGTTTTGTCAACTTTTTGTTGTTGTAAAATGATCTTTATTAAACTATAAATAATCTTATGTGAGTAGGATAAGTAACTAATTGATGGAACCTTATAGGTTTGCTAGATATTACAAACTAATCTTTCAAATTAATTTGAACTACCGATAATGTTATTATTCTTCCAAATGTTACTTTGCACAATGTAGTCCCATCTTTTTAATTTATATCTGTGCCAATATCTCACAGTTTTAATTTTCGTGAAAAGTGGGCTTGCTGTAATATGAGATTGTGAAATTATTTTCCCACAGCAATCATTACGCTCGACCAGCTATTTAACACGGTCTTTATTATAAATAAATCACACAATTTTAGGGGGGTCGTGATTTATACGTAAATATATTTTTGCAATTTAATTTGTTTTATGGTTCGCTACCCACTGAGAAAGTTGCCTGTCAATAAAGTTATATCTATCAATCTTCCCAAATCTTGAAAGGATGGTTTGAAGTGAACTACTGTATATGCTTCCCAAATATGTAATGGGCGGCACATCATTGGCAGTTACACATTTTGGGATTTTTTCTGTTTCTACTTAAAGAGTTCCATTGGAATTTATTGCTATGAACATGGCATCAACAAAAAACGAATGGGTACGTCAATTTCTTTCTAATTACACAGTAGAGTTATGCTATTAGTCTCTGTAATATACATAATTCTAATGCGGCACTACGGGAAATAAAGTACAAACGACTTTGGAGACCATTTACCGTCATTTACGTAACAGATTTCGGTCTCACATATGATTTGCATCTGGCTGGAATGACCAATAATTGCTCATAAAGAACGAAAAATGACTATAATTTTTGGATTTAACTAACAATTAACGAGTCGTGAGTTTTTTTTAGCAGGAAGCACGTGTGCCGTGTTCTTTTAACACTTATGCAAACACGCCTTCCGGCTAACTTTATCAAATTTGATCGTGTAATTTAAGTTGAATTAGGAAATTACCGGCGATGATTACTTTCGCTTATTTTCCAGCCCGATACCGTGCATTGTTGCACCTAAGTAATAAAATTAGGCTCTTTAGTCCATCTTTTGTCTGTTCAGTTCCTGGTTAAAATGTCAAGAAATTTGTATCTCGCCCAAGCGCATAAATTACGCATGCTAATTGGGCTACGTACAGATTCTTAATGGTGATAATGTATTGCATCGTAAATATAAGTAAAAAGATGCCCAAGTGTTACACAATTCGGAAACTTTCTCTTCACGTACGCACTGCATTAATGCATACACCAAAAGTACTGAAATTAGGCAATCAATAAATAAAACGGTTTTATTATAAATTATTAAAATTATGTACATCAGCGCCACTTAGAAGTGGTGCTGAGATTAACTAAAAAATGTACAAATTTAAAAAATATGGCCGAGGAGTGTCATTATTGGTAATACTGATACTTGAAATCGTTTTTACCATAAACGTCGTTTTCACTGTAAGCGTCGTTTGTTAACAAAATATCGGGTACGTAGTATTTAACACCCGAGGAATAAACGACGCCTATTTGGGGTACGTCCCTGCCGCTCCAGTAGTCGTTTCTGGGCTGGATGTACTGCTGCGTTTGGGTTTTGTAAAGTATGCGTTTCTGTTCACGTTCCAATTCGTACGGTTGCACTTCGAAGTATTGCGGACCGGAGTATTCCAAACCAAGCGCACGGGCCTGCTCGCGCTTGTACGAGTTGAACTTGTTCGAGCTGCCAAAGTACTTCTGATCGGTGGCTGTACCGAGTATCAGATTCGGGTGAGGTTTGTAACCCAATAATTTTTGACGGTACTGTAAGGGTACCGCAGGTTTGTAGGTTGATGGATTCGGTATGTCGTTGACTTGTTCAGAGACAGGTGCGGGTTGTTTGAGGTCTTGTGGGGGTACGCGATGTGTCGTTGTTGGAGTTGGTGGCACGATGGGACCCTGCTTTGTACCGAATGTCACCATAATGGGTTTACTGGAGGCATTGCTGATTATGGCGATAATAACCTAAAAAAATGAACAACGTTATAGTCTTGCACTGAAATGGATCAAACTACTCATGACGTTCTTAATTTAGCATATCATTTAAGGGTCGTGCTATGGGGCCGGCCCCGGTGAAGGTCTTAAAAGAACAGGGACGGAGTAATTAGTAACCATATCAATATGTTAAAATGTTTTGTATGTGAGTACCTATACTGGAAAGGAAATCGATGATCTGTTGACCAAGGTGTGGTTTTTCATATTTCGCCATGTAACAAGATCGTCAGACTCAATTTTGATCATTTAAACATTCATTCTTTAAATATTTTTTTCTGATTTCATTTTTTCTGGCATTTCTCAAGGAATACCGTCAGGTCTTTAATGGAATGGTTTCCCATGGCGTTCTCCATCCTGACGCAGTTGATCCCGAAGAATTCTTCCTCCTTTAGAGTGATTTCTCACCCGCCTTCCCAGAGATCGTTGGTACTTGATACCTGCCTTGTCCCGGAAGTCCTTCGGTCGTCAGGACTTCATCAGTGAAAACAGGCTACACTACGGAAAGGTATGAGGGTGACATTAAATTAAACAACTTGAAGTTGGAGAAGATGAATATGGTTTATTAGTATTATAAATCAGAAAATGACTAAGGTAATGAGAATTGGAGTGCCGGAAGAAATAGAAATAGATTTTGAATTTCACATTTTAAGAGGAGATATAGGGCCACACTTCCTCAAGGTAAGGGGTATAAAAACGTGTCTATTACTGAGCTAGTCGTGGATAAATTAAAAATTGATTTTCACATTAAAGTCTTTGCCAGTGGCGTCAATTTTATTTTATGCAAGTGAGGTCTTCACCCCTTGTAGATGTAAGTCCGTTACAATTACCTTTTCTTGCATCTTCTATTGCTTCCCATAAGGGAAAAATAATTCTTTTTTAATTTTTAAATTCAATAGTATACAAAGCTAAAATGTTCATTCTTTAAACTAACAATGTAGAGCTCTACTGCATTAATTGTACTGATTAAACTCCTACACCCTTTGGTGTTAAAGAACGAAATGTGTAAAAGAAAAGGTACAAACACAAGCTGCAGCAAGAAATCACATAAATGGTGTAAAAATTAGCAATGGAAAAAATAATTACCCGATACAATTGGGTTTAGCAGAATAGTAAGTATATTACGTTATTTAATCATCAAATGCCGTTTTTTTAATGAAATTACATATACCTACATCTTCGAATTGCATGCAAAAAAGACATAAAGACTTGACATTGCCACAAAACCTGGCATTTTACATGCAGTGATGCAGTTGCGGTATAATTTCATGTCTAGCAGAAATAGTGTTAAGTAGTAACCCCACATTGTCTTACTAATATCGGAATTGTTATCTTTCGAAGCTAATTTCTACTGTGACTGGAGAGACAAACAATTTTGGATGTCACTGAAATAGACACTACCAGCAAGATCAAATAGCATCTTTATAATATAGATTGTTTTTGTAAAACTAAATGTGCAGTCTGTATTGCCCGTGCAAATGAATTAATTGCCGTGGAACTAATCGAAATATCGAACCACGTCCTGATAAAGATGAAGCTAACAGATAATTCATTAATTGTATATTTTTTAATTAACTATTACATCTTTCGCATATAATTTTCATAAATATTCAAATTATGTATGCTACCTATTTCATTGAAAAAGAGATTATTTAGAGAGAGTGTATGGAGAAGATGATATTTATTTTATTCATTTTTTGTCCCTCTTGTTCTAGGCCCTCAACAATTTAATATATATAAAAATGTAAGACTGAAACGTGTTTGCAGTCTTTTAACTGAAGAATAGCTGGACCGATTTAAGTGATTTTTGGTTTGTTGGATTACTGTTCCCTGGGAATAGGACGTAGGATATCAAAACATTTATTTATTTATTTATTTATTTATTTATTATCCCTTCTCTTGTTCTGGGCCCTCAACAGACATGCGCCCAATTACAGAGTGACCCGCATAATGCTATTTAGAGGTGCCTCTGCAGAAGGTCTTAAGTTGGTCTACACTACTCCGGTATCTTACGAATTAGGAAAACTGCAGGAAAACCTTATTCGGAGTAGCCGGTAGAATGCCCGGAACTGGTCTAAGGTAATTTCCATCTCCGCCACAGATGAAAAATTTACCTCAACCCAGGTTCAAACACCCGACCTCCGGATTTATAACCCAATGCTCTACCACTGAGCCATAAAGCCGGGTACATGTGAAAATTTAACCGGAAAAATGGGAAAATTCACGATTATATATAACACGATAATAGATATTTATTTTATGAGGAGTATAAGTTACACTTTATGTGACCGAGTATGAAAGTTTAAAGTTTAAAGTTAAATTCATACGAGTCACATAAAGGAACTTATACTTCGAATGAAATACTATATTTTATTTTCAAACGTCATTTACATATAGGTAGGAAATAGGTAAAAATGCACTCAATAGGTACCGCAAATAATATCAGCATAACATTGGGTGCGTTCACCAGAACCAAACGTGTTTGCGCTTTGATTACGTTTGCAAACACAAACTGTTTAGGCGCAGGTGAACGATAGGGTGCGTTTGCCAGAACCAACTGTTTGCAAACCGTTTGAGCTTTTTAGATAAGTACGTTTACTGAACGCGTTGCTAGTTGTTAAACTGTTTGCAAGCGGACGCCATTTTTTGAATCGCAATTTAAACTCGCTGAAAATCACAAACATGTTTGTAATTTTGTAAGGCATGCATATTTGTTTAAACCATCGGCATATAGGTTTATGCGCGAAATTGGAGTAAATTACTAGTACATATACATCACGACCAAAAATTGGATAATTGCACATTGCACACAATGCGCTTTAAAGTTGTAAGAGATAAATCGAATAATTTAATTATGAATGAAGAAGGGAGCATTCCATGTATGCAGGCTTATTCAAATTCGAGGGCCACCATGGGGATCTCGGGAACTGTAAGAAATAGAGGTTGGCAAAGTTGAGTAGTTTGATACTTAACAAAATGTCGTTTTGAAACTGAAAAAATTCCGACTACCTTCGGAGGTATCCAGAAAAAAAATGACATTTTACAAAATCGTTTTTATTTGTTACCTAAGTTATTTAAAAAGATATTTCAAAATAAACGGCGCATAATTGTGACCACTTTTTTCCATATACAAGATGCTAGTTTTAAATTTTTAGTCTGACGTTTCGTCTCCGGTTAACCATCATCAGCTTTGTTTTTTCTTATGGAAGTCATTTTTACTTTTTGTGTCATTTGATAGAGCTTT
Source organism: Photinus pyralis (assembly GCF_008802855.1). Lineage (NCBI taxonomy): Eukaryota > Metazoa > Arthropoda > Insecta > Coleoptera > Lampyridae > Photinus > Photinus pyralis. Next base: position 29,543,646 of record NW_022170596.1, on the reverse strand, counting down.
TTCCTATCAATAAATGGTGCTGTTAATCCGTAAAAACGCAAGAAACTGCGAACGTACACTGCCCACGACAAAGTTGCCAGACAAAAAAGAAGATATTTTAACAGTATTACTTCAGCCCTTTGACGAATGTCAAATTTGAAATACTCGGCGAGTAATAACTTTGTGAATAACTGTGTGAAATCGTTCCACACCAAACTTCTCTTCGAATCTAATTAGGGTACATTATTCGTATACTAATAATTAACACAAGTATCTCTATAACCTATAACTGATACTGGCTGAGTGCTCTCGATTTCATTTGGACTTGTACTGACCCCTTCATATGCGGTTTATGAAGGCTCCAAAACGGCACGAACGATTTGCTCGTCTCCTAGTAGATTGCTGGCAATTAAACCCTGCCTTGCAACACTATAACCACAGATTATACGTCGTATATCTGTGCTATAACTATACGTTTTTCACCTATACAAATCTTAACTCTTTCCTTAAAATGACTATACTTATGTGGTGAGTTTATTAAATTTATTAAATGTAACAATCTGAAAATAAAAACTTGTCATAAAGCAGGTACAATTTATGGATAAAAAATATTTACTCAAGGATCCAGTGAATATGCATTTAATACTCCAATCTTTATTTTCTATAGGACAATTCAATTCATCTCGTATAGCAGGATGTATTTAAACTGTAGAAAGGTTGCCATATTTTTATTGAAATGTACAAAAAAGAATACAAAACGGTTTTCTCAAAATTCACTCAAATTAAATTTGACGTGTGGTTTCCAGGCAAATTGCGCGCTTATGACAAATGCGCATGTCCGATCAACATGTTTGTGATTTTCAGCGAGTTTGAATTATGATTAAAAAAATGGCGACCGCTTGCAAACAATTTGACAATTAGCAATGCGTTCAGTAAATATGCTTATATAAAAAGCGCAAACGGTTTGCAAACAGTTGGTTCTGGTGAACGCACCCATTGCTTTGTATCCATGACTACAGTATAACTCAAACTGACTGATAAATAGAAGGTTAGTGGACGTAAATGCTAAGTGTGTATTTTGTTTTCACTAGAGTGGCGTATAAATGTTATACGCCGCCGGAGTATAACACTTATACGCCGCTCAAAATAGGTGTCAAAAAAGTGACACTTAAACCTTCATAAAACAGTCGCTATAACTACATTTAAACGACGTTTGAAAATAAATTCTATATATATAAAAATGTAAGACTGAAACGTGTTTGCAGTATTTTAACTGAAGGATGGCTGGACCGATTTAAGTGATTTTCTCGGGAAAACACTTTTTCTTATTAATTTTGGTGCGTAGAATGCAAAACAATTCGTACTTTTTCGTACAGACTTCTCAATCTAAAGTTATAGACTAGAAACCAATTTCGAAAGAAAATTCAAAGGGCTGTAACTTTTGAATTAGTAACCCAATCTTGGAACTGTTTGAAATTATGGATTCTACAGGCCACATTCTATAAGAAAAATTCTTTTCCGGGTCGATCTGAGACAATGTTTTTTTCGGGCCTCAAAAAAAGGCAGTGTATAACCTTCCTTTTTTCCCAAAAATCGACTGCACCAAAATTTCTCGGGAAAACACTTTTTCTTATTAATCTTGGTGCGTAGAATTCAAAACAATTCATACTTTTTCGATCAGACTTCTCAATATAAAGTTATGGACAAAAAACAAATTTCGAAAAAAAATTCAAAGGGCTGTAACTTTTGATCTAGATGCCCAATCTTCAAACTGTTTGAAATTATGAATTCTACGGGCCAAATTCTATAAGAAAATGTTTTTTCTCTGTCGATCTCAGACAATTTTTTTTCCGGCCTCAAAAAAAGGCAGTACTTTTAAGTTATTTCAAATATTTGAGAACAATTTAGAAATGTTTACGGAAAGTTTCCATTGTCACAAAATCAAATATAAAAATCCGATACAACTGAATACCGAACGATCCTGGAGTGAAACATTTTGACTCGATAGTCTAAGTAACTTAAAAACAATAGGGACCTTATATCCTTAAGACCATGTGTACCAATTTTCAAAGCGATCGCACGTTTCTAAACAAACTATATCATGCACACGGACAAACGGATGGTCAAAAATGGATCTGTTCCAAAGTCGCTAGGATTAATTCCAGATAAGTGTACGTATCATGTGCACGACGTACGATCGCTTTGAAAACTGGTACACGTATTGTTAAGGATATAACTGGTATAAGAAAGGTCCTGGTAGGTACCTCCTATATATAATATAATAATAATATTAATAATACGCTTTTACTCCCCTTAAATTTGTATATAACAATAGAAATAGGTTTGTTGGATTAGTGTTCCCTGGGAATAGGACGTAGGATATCAAAACATGCGAAAATTTAACAGGAAAAATGGGAAAATTCACGATTATATATATACTGCGTTAAATTCTATATATATAAAATTGTAAGACTGAAATGTGTTTGCAGTCTTTTAACTGAAGAATGGCTGGACCGATTTAAGTGATTTTTGGTTTGTTGGATTACTGTTCCCTGGGAATAGGACGTAGCATATCAAAACATGCGAAAATTTAACCGGAAAAATGGGAAAATTCACGATTATATTTATCACACGATAAATTCTATATATAAAAATTTAAGACTGAAATGTGTTTGCAGTCTTTTAACTGAAGAATGGCCGGACCGAGTCTGCTTTATTCACAACCCTGAAGAAAATGTTTGGGGTTGAAAAATCCCAATCCTGCAGTTACCATCCCTGTGCCAATGGTATGGTTGAACTATTCCATAGACAGTTGAAAAGCGCTTATGTGCCATCTTGGTGAATCTTTTCTTCAAGCTCTTTCCATGGTACTGCTTCGAATTCGCGACGACGATCACTTTAACCTCCATAGTCCATATACCGGCTCCTACGCTGCCATTCTTAGAGACTCCAAGACCCTCACAAAGGTTCTGAAATGCGTGTGAGTATGGATCGCGTTAAAACTGCGTATCCCCTCGACGGAGATGCGCAAACCCAAACACGACCAACATATGCTACGTTGCAGTTTCCACGATACTGAAACGACCTGAATATCATCCAAATCACCGACATTTCGTCTACAGACATCAAATGCTCTAAGGACATTAAAATATGCAAAAAGGGCACTTCCATTCCACCGAATTCTCGCTTATTTGTCTATACATTTCCACTACCAAAATCTTCGGGCCCCTAAGTTTACCACAAATATTTAAATCGAAAAAAACTAGACCCAAATTTCTACGGTTACATCTAAATTACACAGGAAAGACAATTACAACTGAATGGCATTCACATGTCATCCTGCATTGACTAATTTGTATATAGCAATGTTTTCTGGGCATTCAAGATTTTTCACAGCATGCTCTTGCACTATAAATCACAATTACAAATACACTATATAACGCTGTTGTAATAATGCAATTCTCTCTCTTATCTTTTTAGTTTTTGTTGCTCTGAATCAAAAAGAGAGTCACGCAAATGCCAATTTCGTAAAAAATTATTACAATAACCACTAAACCGTATTATACGAATATTTGCCTATTATAAGTATTCAGTATAATGAAAATGGTCATAAAAAATTCTTGTGGAAAACGCCGAATGGACAGTAATCCTAGGAGAGCTGTGACGATAACAAGTCTTCCACGATTTATATGCTTATTTAAACTTCATTTCCTTTTTGAAATGGTCTAATTTTTGAGGCAAAAAAACGCCATGTTGTTTTGGAAAATTTTCATATGGCGGGTGGCCCAATATGCTTTTCAGCAACCCGCCTTCTGCGATTGCAAAATAGCATGGTGAACCAAGGAAGGAACGTGTCTGGCATTTAAATGATTAAATTAAAATTATCCCAAACGAATTCACTTAAACTATTCAATGCTTAAACGGAGAAAAGGTCCGCTCTCACGTGCGCGTTGTGTGTAATTTAAAGCGTTATTAGTTTTTTTCTGCGAATGATTTCACTCAACCAAAGCATCAATTAAATTTTGCTCTCCCAGTCTGTAATTACCAAACCATTTCTATTGCAGGAACAATATAATCAATTTTAGTTGAGGTAACCTCTTTGATTGATATGTCACGAATATTATATCATCATTTAGATTATCCAATTCCCATTAGCATAACTTTGAATGCCCCTATTGCGCAACTGTACAATGATAAAACTGACCTTTGTTTTCTTCCACCACTAATTTATATTAATTCCAAGGAAATGTGAGATGCAGAGATACCGTGTGAGAAATTATCGGAATACGGAAGTGTGTGTCTTAATTTCTTAAGATGGTACAGTATTACGACACCGACGAAATAACGTGGGAGTCAATTAACAAAGCTAATGTAATTGTTTAAATATAAAACTACATTTTGTAGATTGTTAGGCGTTTTGTTTAATTACCTAATTTTTCGTGTAGGTATATGTCTTGAATTCAAATTACAGTTAAGTATGCGTAATACGTTACTTTACCACATTTCATATTTCGAATGCATCAAAATGAAGTTTCGAAAAATCTAGATGGCACAATTGCATCAATTTAAGGTAATAAAATTTCAATTTCCTTTTGCAATGAATTTTTGGCAGGATCTGTATTACAGACACGTATAATAACGCAACGTGAAAAGTTCGCTTGTCATTTCGGTGAATGTTGTAAATTGTTTAAAGATAGTCATCAGGATTTTGATGGATTAAGTTCCTGATACTGAAAAGGTGCTAATTTTAATGTTCCCGAAAAGGGAAAGTGATTTATAATTTTGTAACGTTTAGGTATTAATCAATTACCTACACCTTAATTTTAACTCCTTTAGATGGTATCGCGATAGTTGAACGTTAAATTAAAATAATTTTCTTTGTTACCACCTTCATTTACTGCACTGGAAATGAAAGCAAATTTATAATAATAAGGGTTTGCCACACCACTCTTGACGTCTGAAAATGTTTGTAACCTGCAGCTATAGGTACTATTGCTAAAGTGCAATCTCCTTTCAGCTGATTGTACTCGTATAGTAATTGTTCAATCAGAAAGTGTTGACGTTAACCAAGTTTTAACCTTGACTAATCAATACTTATTTATTTGTTAATATTTAACAGTTGATTTTGTTCCACCTATTAATATTGATCAAGTAGCATCAGACACGACTGGTGGAAGCGCTAGATATTATCTACCAATATTCTTATACTATACGAGACCACAACAAATACTGCCATAGGTACTATTGAAATTACGTCATATTCTGGTACATTTGGAGCACTCCAGTTAAACACTGCACCAAAAGGAAGACCAAGAGTTTGACTAATAGGTTGTGTATATGTGTCTAGCAATTTCCTTGCATGAAATCGATCTAAAATGGAAGTATAAATTGGGATCCCTTAATATTCCCAATTAAATGAAAGCTACCATGTCCAATACTCCAGATAAGACGCAAACTTCTGGCGAATTTGATCATCAACGTCATTCGTAAATGTCGTCAATCATGACCGTAGGTATGTAATTAGCAGTTTACGTTTTATATCAAATCGCATGAACGCTTCGATGCGTTCATGCACATTAAGAACCTTACATAACATAAATGAAAATTATGACACACACAGATTTAGCTTATAAAAGTGAAGGAGCGACGCAAAGCGCTTTTAATCTATATATTTATATCCGCAATTTTGCATCCATTACAAAATTCGTTTTCACCTTAATTGTAGGCGACAATTTTTTACTGAGAGTTTGAACTTTCCCACCATATGCCATTTGTTATTTAAACAATAATTAATAATTAACTGTGTAACAAGCAACGGACACTTTTTTGGCATATAATTACTGGGATATATGTCACCAATTGTTTTAGAGAATTGTTACTGAACATTAGACGACAGTTTCGTAATATTGTTGAATATTGAAGAAATGCAGGACTCAATTCATGGGAAGGATTATATCTCAAACGCTACGTCAATATCCACCCTCCAACTAAACTCAAGTTATCATCTCTAGAATCTTCATATTTCGCGTAGAACTATCTGCAAATTATTATTATTCATATTTTAGACTTAGCTTTGGATAAGTATTTATCATCCTAAGACAATGATAAACTCCATAATCTAATACTGTGCTTTAATCGTTTAGTGGTACTTTAACGCTAAGTAGGCAATCAGCCCTGTGATGAATCTGGGTAACGTCAAACTTAAAGTGCAGGTTATCTGGCAAAAAAATGATATTTTGCGATATTTAGTATAGGCAAAATAACGTTTTTCACAGATAACCTGCAGGTTAAGTTGAACGTTATAGTGATACATCACAGGGCTGAGTATATTGTATGTAGAACAATTCGATTTTCTAACGCTTTAATTATAAGCACATTGTACTTTTTATACCATTAACTAAAAAGTTGTTTTACGTACCTACTATAAAAAATGGAATTTTGGTGGACCACCCCTTTATCACCAAATCTGTATAATTGAAATATTACTATTTATTGATTTATTTATTATCCCTCTCTTGTTCTGGGCCCTCAACAGACTTGCGCCCAATTACAGAGTGACCCGCATAATGATATAGTCTACTACCTAGTAGACGGTAAAAACCCCTATAACTATTGTAATTTGTGTAACACAGGGTGTAACACTTTTTTCGATACTTTATGTATTTTCCCCGATAATCGACCGTTTGTATATGAGGCGACAATGAAAACAAGATTTCCGTTCAAAATTCGTCCAGTCCGCCTATGACGTCACGCGGAGCTTAAGATTTAAATTGAGAACAGGTTTCTTATGGGATTTGTTTCTTAATTCTACTGCAAATACCACAATTTCTTAATTATAATGATTTAGGAGCAAAGAAATGCAAAATATGCCGAAAAATATGAAGAAATCGTTAAAGTTCACCTTCGAAAATGCTATAAGCTGTAACAAAGCGGATTGCAAAAAGAGGAAACCAGGTGTACTACATCCAACCACAGAACGCCGCATTTTGTTGTTAACTAATTCACAAATTTCACAAAATTGTCATCGTTATATTATCCTCCAAATATTTCTTGAACGCCATCCATGTGTTCTTGTTTTTAAGCGCTTTTTTTATATTGTCCGGCGTTACACTTCTCCCACGTGGTTGTATAACACTTCTCTCTCTTTTGTCCATCTCCCGACCACGAAAAAGGTGTGCTCTCCGTCATCCTTGATGTTACAGTTGCTGCACAAAGGGTTTTTTTTCTTTTTTTGAATCCGCGTAGGTACCCATTGAGTTGACTTATAAAGTAATTGGTTGTACTTATTTCATTCTCCACCTCTCTAATGTGCGTGAGATTTTCCAATCTTAGTCTCTTCCTTTAGGAGGGCTATATCCTTTAACGTTTTTCTCAGCTTCTTCTCCGTGGCGGTCTCCTCAATTCCTCTTTGAACTGCTTTTGTAAGCGGTGATGGCGGTGGATCTCACCTTTATACCCTCCATCAGACAGTGTATTATTGTTTCCTATGTCTTCGCCCTTATTAATAAATCGCCCTCTTGTGTCTTTCTCATCCTGTGGACAGGGGCGGACTGGCACGGGGGGGGGGGCCGATTGCCACCTGGTCTGTAAATCATAATGGCCCGTTGGAAATTTATAAGTATGTGCTGTATTTAGTTTCTTGCACTATTAATAAATTATTAACACGGTTCTCTAATTGGGGTTGATGTTAGGTTGTTAAAAATTCTGTTTTAATTGAAGTGTTTTACAATGAATTTATCATTTTTTGTCGTAGCATGAAAGTGCTGAAATACAATCATAGGCGACGCACCTCGTGTGGATTGTATATTTTGTTACTTTTAATTATCAGCTGCAATTTAAAAAAACTGTATGGTAATTGATTTTCGAGAAAGGAGTACTTTAAAATGTTTTTGTGGTGCACCTCAGAGCTACCCCCCCGGCACCTTCATTACTACACTAATACTTTAATGGCTTAATGGCCCGTAAGTACCCAGTCCGCCCCTGTGTATAACCTTCCTTTTTTACCAAAAATCGACTGCACCAAAATTTCTCGGGAAAACACTTTTTCTTATTAATTTTGGTGCGTAGAACCCAAAACAATTCGTACTTTTTCAATCAGACTTCTCAATCAAAAGTTATAGACTAGAAACCAATTTCGAAAGAAAATTTAAAGGGCTGTAACTTTTGAACTAGTAGCCAATCTTGGAACTGTTTGAAATTATGGATTCTACAGGCCACATTCTATAAGAAAATTTTTTTTCCGGGTCGATCTGAGACAATTTTTTTTCGAGGCTCAAAAAAAGGCAGTGTATAACCAGGGGCGCACTGGCCCGGGGGGGCGGGTGGCGATTGCCACCTGGCCTGTAGATCATAATGGCCCGTTGGAAATTTATAAGTATGTGCTGTATTTAGTTTCTTGCACCATTAATAAATTATTAACACGTTTCTCTAATTGGGGTTGATGTTAGGTTGTTAAAAAATTCTGTTTTAATTGAAGTGTTTTACAATGAATTTATCATTTTTTGTCGTAGCATGAAAGTGCTGAAATACAATGATAGGCGACGCACCTCGTGTGAATTGTATATTTTGTTACTTTTAATTATCAGCTGCAATTTAAAAAAAAACTGTACATGGTAATTTATTTTCGAGAAAGGAGTACTTTAAAATGGTGCACCTCAGAGCTAACCCCCCCCCCCCCCATCATTACTACACTAATACTTTAATGTCCCGTAACCTATGCAATTCCACCTGGCCCGCAGTTACCCAGTCCGCCCCTGCCTGTGGATACCTTGTTTCAACGTTTTTACTTGCCTCCTCTGTTAACTTCACTTAACTCGCACCCCTGGCCTGGTTCCACGATGGTCGTTTCTCCGTTTCTGCGCCTCGCTGCTATCCGCTATCGCGAAGGTTTTGAATCTTGCCTCCACCATCTTTAGAAACAGATTCGCCTCAACCTCTTCGAGTAGCTGGCGTCCTCCTCTAAGACACCTAATTGTTCGTAGACGAAAGAAAACGCACCACATTTGCACCGCCGCTGGCAAATTTACTCTTTGAATTTCCACCAAGAATATAACTTATTTGGAAAACTAATTCAACCCCCTAAATTTTGATAAAAAAATTAAATTCAACATGGGTTGCTAATAACGCATGTGAGCCTATAAATAGTTAACCCTACGCAATTCGCTATTTTTATATAAAAGCAACTATGAAATGTTTAATAAACAGCAAATGATTAAATTTAATAGAATGGTGTTGCCGATAAATCCTGTAAGCTTAAAAGATTTAGGAAAGAAAAATATTTGATGCCCTTCAGAAGTTAACCTTCCGCAAGTCTCGAGTTTTATACAGGGTGGAAATTTGATCTGGAACACTGAATACAAAATCTTTTTTAAAGAAGCTTCAAATTATTTTGCTACCAATCTACGTACTTTAAACTTGTGCTGAATATGCTCACTGTTATGTTTAATAGCAACCACTATTTTCATTAGTTAAATTTGGCACATTTTATAGTTTGAACACGAACACTAGTAGATCGAGACAATCTTTTAATTTTTAGACGAATTTTTTGGAGGTCTTAACTGCACTCTAGTTTAGCCATGTTTGCATCAATGATGATTATCATTTTACGCACGTAATAATTAGATTGTCGTGCACAAAGTGCTAAATTAGATTTTCGTGCACCAAGTGATAAAACTATGCCCGCATACCTCATTAGCGGGTAAGTTGCGTGTTACTAAAAACATATTACGCTCTCTCTTTCTTTTACTAGTAAATTTGAACAATCCTTATTACGTTATAATGACGATTGTAAATTAATTAAAACAGTTCCTCGAACAGTTCATAATAATAATTGGAATTCATTCGCTAATTTTCAAGCTTTCAGTTACATGACGGATCCTAGGATTGCAAGTTAGAGTACTGACAGCCCTATGACCAAATTTCAAGAGGAAGTATCAAAAGACGAATTGAACCCATGAAACTTCTTCCATATCGATACATGACCTTTGCCTATTGAAACTTGAAAGATTATATGGCAATTTCAGCAGGATCTTGCGTAAGGAAATATTTATAGTTAATAAAAGAAGTGATAGAAATATAAAACTGGTCGACATTTAAAGTTTAAATCCCACAGACCATCATCGAAGGAAAATGATACGAAATGAAGGTAAAGTAGAACATATGTATAAGAATCTGCACGTTCACGCACACATTTCTCCATAAATGAGACCACAATAATATGAGATGTAAATGTAAAACAATAATTAAGCGTTAATCCTTTTGTCCTAAGATAACGCTGCACCTCTGGACAATCCCAACATTTTTCCGCCAATATCATAAATTATTTATGAAATTCCGTACGCAAAAAATATAAACAAATTAGGTTATATAAATAGAGCATTAAAAAGCGGTTAGCATTTTGGAAGACCGGTTATGCGTTTTTCGTACGTATTCTTCAATGTAAAGACGAAAAGGATCACTCTCAATTTCTTAGGTGAGTGCATACAAGGTTAGTGGGTAAAATTCAAAAGATAAAAGTGAAAGAACCGAAAGTGAATTGGGAATAAGGAAATGATGCCTCTATTAATGTGCACTCATCCACATAATTGCAATGGTGCGAAACTTTCGTTTGAACCGCTTATTATTACGTGGCGAAACCTTGAAAAAGATGATATTTAAGACTGTAAAGTAAGTTAATTACTCGCTCAAGCCAAGCAAGAATGAAACACAAATATTTAGAATTTTAAAGAGTATCGATCGTGCGTATATAATTATCCTTGAAATGATATAGTATCTGAATAAGGCAAATCAATTACTGTATACAAAAACTTGATATTCAACAAGCCATTGTGCGCAACGCGAGTCAATAATTAAAAAAATAAGTAAGTTAAAGACATTAAATTGCATCAATGACGCCAAGTATGGACCAAGGCGCTCAGGAACAACATCGCCAAAATGTCAACGTGTTGTTGTAAAGTTCAGTTATTGACAAATCGTAATCTACCAATTTTGAGTTGTTTATTGTGATCGATGTGAAAGTAAAAAATATTTTTAAATACGGAAAGAAAGTGGTGCCACGATTTATTATTATAAGTACATTTTTCGGAAATTATTTTGTCATATATATCATATGTACCGTTCTTTAGATTTTAGGTCATCTGCGTTTTAAGCTGTCAAGTAGTCAATTAGGGGCAGTTACTCAAAGAAATGGTTGCGTGTTAATTGAGGACAATTAAACGCATTTTTCCATAAACAGCAATTACTTAGACAAAGGGTCAACAACTTTGAAGTGTTTAAAGTAAGTAGATTTAACGATTTAAACAAAAAGAAAGACTCTTATATACCATTTACCCTGCAACTCCAGTGAATAGGGGCGGGTTGATATTGTGTTATCCCGACGAGCAAGGATGCGTCACTTATGGTTAAGGATTACAATACTCAAACTTTTTCAAGCGTATAAAAAGGAACTTGGCGAAAATTGATAGAGTAATGATACTTATTATTATGTCAGCGTCGGCCAATTATTTGAAAAGCCCGTTGTATTTTTCGGCTGAAATGTCTCTCTTTCCTGAGGATTACTCATTAAGCTGTACCCATAAAGGCAAAATAAGGAACTTCCACGTTGGCCATGAATGCTCTGCAATGGAACTACAAATCCATTTCCAATTTTCACGCTATTAATATAAAAGAAATTCAATATTCAACTGTTTATATTGCCAGATAGTAGATACCCAACAAAATTTATGCGTAGGTTTTTTAGACTCATGTGTAGGGTCTCGAGCACCCATGAAAGACATTAAACAATAAATATTTTGTTCTAATATAATGTTAATATGAAAATGACATACTGGGTCCCAACGAACAGCTGAGACCATTATTATACGAGTTTGTACAAAAATGAGGACACAACAAACGTTTTGCCTAAATAAACCCCAAAAAGGAAACTTTGGGAAACGCTGATTGTAATTTTTTCTGATTAGTGTCTTCAGTCAGAACTTTGCTTTTCTAATTTAGGCAAATCTGTAACGAAGCACCCGTTTTCCGCCAGTTTTACTCACTCTGTAGATGAACACCTGATATCAAGAAGCGTTTTAAGTTGGACGTTTCGTTACGAAGATTGTCGCTGCGAAAGTATTTAGGAGTTAGACGCAGAAGGCAATTGATTTAATTTCTAGAGTTGTGTTTCAGTCGCCGCTACCGTAACTAACACTATCGTCAATCGATTTCTACGAGTCCAGGGAACAGTGCTAATGAATATGAGCCGGATCAAAAGTCTGGTTTCCGAATGCGAGCAGAGTGACGAAAAATTCCCCTACTGAAAATGAAAACCGATTCTTCGTATCTTGTTTCTTTTCTTAATTCCCAGATCGAATTTTTACCTTGGCTGAGCATCCAGTCTACTTCCTCTTATTGTATTTGTAAATGAGACCTCGAGTCGCAAGCAACAACTCCATTAGAATTAATTCAGTTAATTGAAATTCAAATGTTGTCTACACCTCGCACTTTATAAACAAGTTCTCTTTGTCAATTCTTTATAAATGGATGTAGCAATATCGAAGTATTGTACGTTTATTGTAGATTTAAGTTGGCATGAAATATATTATTGAATGCGTTATGGAAAGAACTTTCAGGCCCTAGTGTATCAATACGTTATTACGTTGGTGGTTGTAAAATTTGGAACACTTTTAACAGCTAATTTCGGTGTTGCCTGAACAGAAAGCATTGTGCCATTAAATTTGAATAGGGTCATTAACCAATAAAATGTTATATCCTGCTGTGACTTCTAGACAATTATGTTGTTTAGATTTGGCGATCGGTAGAGTTTAATTTGATTGCATGTATAAATTAGGTAACTTAATAATTTGACGATTTCAAAGGTTTTAATAATTGGCTTAGTTTGAAAGCTAGCCGGACCTTTGTGGGTTTCATTATGAATTTTGAAATATAATTAATTCTGGTGCAATTTGTACTTGCTAAATTAGCAATTTTTAAGTATTGCAATTTTTTATTGGGATATCTTTAGGGATATCTAAACGATCGCGACAATTACGCTATAGATTTTTAGATAAATTCAGTAATTCAGAAACGCATTCATTTAACATCTGTTATAGCAAGTTCAATTTCTAGGTTTGAGGAATAATATTTTTCAGAAAACAACCCTGGTATGCGCATAAAGTGTCCCTACTAAAATATGCACCCCCTATTAAACTGCCTCTGAAAAGTAAAAGGGATGTAAAACAGAAAATGAATATAATGAAACCCTTCGAAAAATACACTCAACCGCAACATCTTTATATACTTAAGCCTTTTTGTAACGATTACTTATTTAGTCAAATTTTTAGTCCTTTTTTTCTTCAATAAAGATAATGCTATCCTAAAAATGTCATAAATGAGTACCAGTAAAATGTAAACATTTGTACATAACCTATGTTATATTAAATCTGGAGACTAAATATTTATCTTCTGTAAACTAAGGTCTCTATCTACTGTCAACGTATTATAGTGAGCTTTAGAAATGAATATAAATTTAATTTTAATTTTACAAATTCCCTATAATCTGTCAAAAGTTACTAAAAAAATGAGGGAAAATAGGACAGGTTCTAACCATTACAAAATTAGGACAACTTTCAGTTCCTAAAATAACTACCAAAAAATTGATCAAAGTATGTATGAAATGTTCAATTTTTTTGTTCCTAAAAAAATTATTTAAAAATTGACTAAATAAGTGATCGTTACAAACGGGCTTTATGCGTTAATCTACTTAAATCCAATAAACAAAATAGCAGAGGTTTCTAATGAATTTGTACCACCACAATTGAACACCAGTTCAGCTGACTGACAATAAAAACCTGCTAGATCATTTTTGAATTCTAGTCCATCAAATTTCTTTATTTACCCATAGACCACTCAACTGAGGTTCAACTACTATGGTAGAATGGGGCTCTAAGTAGGTAATAAGTGCATTTTTATATTAAACCAAAGCGAGGGGTATCAAAACTAGAGCCTTGGTTCCATTAAAATTATTTAAAGGTGTGATCCCCATCTACAATTTGAGGCTTGGTCGCCATTCCGCACAAATTAATAATTTTTTCCGCAAACTAATCTTAGGGGGTGTAAAGTTCAGTTGGGACATCCCAAAATTGGTACCTGAAACTCAACCATCTCACACGAGATCTCACACTTTGTTGTCGCATACATTTCTATTCCTAATCGAACCACCCCTTCGTATATGGTTGAACCAAACTTACTTATAGCTTGCTTCTTACAGCGAATTCGTATTTGGAAAATGGACCCAAGTATTGAAAAATTATGAAAGATTTGCGAGATTGTTTATTTTTAGATCAAAGTGAGAAGTTTGAATATGCATTTTGCAAATGTATAGATTCCGATTTCATTGAAACGTGAGGACCTTGAATCGCTAAGATATCTAATTAAAGATTAAAGATGCAAAGAAGTTAATTAGTGTCAGTTCACCTCAAAGTAAAAAAAAAACATGTTTTTAACGACGGATGTACGACCTTAGGTTTCAAATTTAGATAAAGTAAATAAACTCAATGACAATTTTTTAATGTCTTTTACCTTCTTCCTTCATTAAGCGTCTATGAAATTCCCGTATTTTTCGAACTCAAATTCTAATTCTAACTTTGAAATTCATAAACGATTAAAACAATACATAATTGCACGGCCTCGATCGGTGGTTTTCAATTCAAAGGTCTTGGGCGGTTTATAAATAACTAATGCAAGAGCAACATAATTTCAGAGCGAAGTCCAATTTTGGGGTAGGAAGATGACCTATACATTTTCCACGGAAAAGATAAGGCTGGTGTTCATTATTAGGGGTTGCGTCCCAATTCTCAGTCAATAACCGCAACACAATCAATGAATCACAATTCTCAAAGAAACACGCACAAAAAACAAATGGGCAACTTAATGTGTTTCAATGAAATAATTTAAGTTTTTCACATACCTACCTACAGTAATTACTAAAACAACGTATAATTAAACAAATGGTTTGAAAAATACACGGGTTTAAATGAATGCTAATGCTTGCTATTAACATATGAAACAAATTTTTCGACACGGGCACATTATACAAAAATTTTTCCAAAATGGAGATTCAAAAATAAAGCATTTACTCTACAACTGTTTCTGGGCAGTGCAAGTAAATAATTAGTTAAAATCCTCTGGCGATGGTTTCTCCCAGAAAATTGATGCCAAAAACTCTGCAGTAATTCCTAAACCACAAACCCTCAACTTTTCAACAGAAAAATTAAAAAAAAAATAAAAACGACTTACGAAAAGCACTAAATATATACAGCCCATTTTTCTAAAACGATCGCTTTTTTGCGTCAACTACAAATGTACATAATCACCACGTCAAAAATTGTTTAACAAAAGTGCGTGTGCATCACTATAGGTAACAAAATAAACTAAAGTCTACGCTGTGTTATAGCCGCTTCTCAATTTCGTAAGATGCTCGTTGTTCTTTTACAATCAACCAGCTCGTTTAACAGGTTACCTTCGAAGCGTAAACGGACGACGCCAATACGTTTGACAATTGCTGCATGAAGACCATTTTCCATTTACTTACTTAGCATTGAAGATGAGCTAGAATGCCTCTTACGTAACGTCTAAACCACTCGAAGGACAAACACAAGAAGGATCGATTTATTATACACAAGCATCAGGAACTAAAGGAAGTTTCCTTAAAAACGCAATGGTCATGACACTCTTTTTTTAACCAGTAGCTTAAAGCGTACCTATAGATAGTTAGAAGGTAAGAGATTAGTATAATTGGTTATGTGAATATGATTACATAAGTCACTGTCTGAGTACGTATCCCGCGATATATATGTACGTGTTGAGGATGAGCGATTTAATAACTACCGCGATCCTATTTCCTAATCCTAATTGATTTTTATTGTTAGCATCTTCAATGGATTGATTCTCCGTGAACTAGATTGGAAACGGTGACGAAATGTCGCGGTTGATTGCGATTTGGTACAAGGATGGCACATTTCGATGCTAATTATTGACATGATTAGAACGCGAAATTAATATATTAATCGGTTACGTAACGCGACCTTTACGGCTTGAGTGTTAATGAAATCTAGTCGCAAATGGAAGTCGGGGAAATTGAAGCAGTGCAATCCACTCTTTTTTGATGTACCTATTTACGTTGTGAATTGGTATAATAAAAGGTCTTTGTTAAAGACATTAATTACGGGACATGTTTGAGATGATTACCTACCTACTAGGTACAAGGATTTCAAGTTGTACTGCGGCATCGTCATTCGTTCATGGAAGGCCAACGTTTGTTTTAAAGTATACTAACTTAATTGCGAACATGGATACCTATTCTAATAAAGAAGATTTACTGGTTATCATTAAAACTGTAACGAAAGGGTGAATCTCAATTTCTGTGCAACTAGCACTATAACTATATGACAATGCTGCTATTATTAAAGGTACAAAAGGACTGATATCTGAAAGTCATGCTGACCCATAACGTGCAAACATTACCATTTTTGTTTAGAAAACTGATTAACCTAGCTTTCATAATGTTTTCCGGTAGCTTAGCAAAACTCACAATAGGGATGAATTACTTGAGGAAATATTTCATTTTCCAAACTGGTTAAAGGTTAAAGATGACTTGCAGAGGTTTTGTAACTAAACATGCCACAGTTTTAATAATTTTCGTGTTAACTATATCGCGATTAAAAGTCATGGCCTGGGGTTAATTTCATTGTCTGATATGACGGGAAACAGGTAAGTACAATTATTGGAGGCTTCTCTACATAAAATTCACATGAATTCTCATGGATTTCGTTACATCCTTTAACAGTGGCGCAATCAGAAATTTGCTTTGGGGGGTGTTAGAATTACGAGTTGTCTTAGTATCCTACCCTTTTTTTTCGGGGGGGGGGGGGCTGAAAGAAGTAGTACAAAACTCAACCTTTTATTTTGGCTTAATACAGTGCATTAATAACAATCGAATTTAGCTTAAATGTAGGTAATTAGAATTTAAATCATGAAAGCAAGTCTTCGTGGATTGCGTGCTAGGGTGTTTAACACTTCATCACTGGTAACAATAATTTCGCAATGAACATTCAGCATCGGCAAATTAACGGTATCATTGTATAAAATGGTAATGAATGAATTTATAGCTAGCATTTCTTTGGTAGGCGATTTTTGTTAATTCAAAATAAATAGGTACCATTTTATTTTGTCGTTTTATTGTGAACTTGCTTGAAAAACCTTGCGATTTTGGGCGATTTAAGAAACCCGCAAATTTTACGATTTTGGGCGATTTCCAGGGGATATTTAACAGATACGTATGCAGTAAACGTTGGCAACCCTGACGCTAAGACAACCGGAACATCGAATTCATTTCATTTGTCCACTTCTTGTCTATGTGTATGCACTTATTCTCTTTAGAATTTTGGGGGGTGCTTTAGCCCCAAAGCACCCCCCTTGGTTGCGCCACTGCCCTTTAAGTATATAGCACGACAATTAAATGATCGGCCATTAAAGTAAAAAAGCAAAGGTTTCAATATTCGGATTGTTACTTATTACATATACCAACAACACATAATATGGGTATATCCTTGGTTACTTATTAACATTAATAAAATCATTTAACAAATTTATAATTTTTCCATTGGCAAATTATTATTTGATACAGGGTACAAAAGTTCCCAAGCTTCATCTTTTCAATTGCAAAATAAAAGTAAATAATGCAGATATTATATGTTAATACAATTATTAAAAAAACAAAATTAATTCACGATACATTTGGCGCGCTATTTATAGGACATGGTCAATATAGGTCGCGAACACCCTTGTGTCTAGCTAGGTTCTCACTCTGAATACATCTATAAGAAAGTTCACTATTGGAAATCCACATTTACATTAAAATTACCGAAAAAGAATATACCTAGTTGACTTTACCGAAGCACCTATACCAACTTGTATTGAGTGCCATCTGTAAACTCTACTATAGGAACCTAAATGCAGCCTAAATAACTAAGTAGGTATATAATGCAGCATTTTCCACTCACATACATTTCAGTGCGGACTCACGTTGTCATTTCATATAGATACGCAATTTTTGATTCAGATTAACAGTGAGCCTCTGGTGGAAGCACATTGTAATTACAATTGGTGGAATATGACCGCTATTTTGTATATTTATAATGGCCAAAAGTAATCAAAATAGTAGTTAGTATGCTGTAAAAGTAAATACACTTGCAAAAATTTAGTCAATCACCTTAAAGAGCAAGGATAGTTTAAAAAGTCCATTTTGTCACGTTAATTCAAGAATTTCAAATGCGATTAGTGAAATTATGCAACTAAAAATAAGGTCAATTTAAGAAATCGCGTCTAACGCATAATATTTCCAAAGTCTTTAAATTGTGAACAGTGGAATTACACAGCAACAAACACAACCTTCTCAAACATTTAATTTGTGAACAGTGTAATTGGACTATTCACGATACGCAAAACTTAAAGCAATATATTCACGTTGAATTTCAAGCTAATTCAAGAGAGCATCGAGTTCTTAAGAAAAATGCCTTTCAGTTAGGATAGGATTAAGGGGGTATATTTTCAAGTCTCAAAAACGGCAGGATAAATTCAATTCACTTTTAAATTAGTACAATTTCAAACCTGCCAGAATAACCCAATTTTTTTCAAACCGCCATTTGTAAATTACATCAGCGCCTCTAGTGTTCCACACATCTGAATCTGAATCGCGACCAGTCAAATGGTGATTTTTCCAAAACAAAATTGCGGAAGTTTTTTTCTCAACGGTTTTATATGTTTTCGAGGGTGCTGAATCTAAATTTATGGTTTGCTGCCTTATAGGAGATCGGCTTCATAGCCAAAAACGCAAAAATCGGTATTTTTCAGCACTTTTTTTAGTTGTTTACTTATATCTTAAAAACTACACGTTTTTTGAAGATGCGCGTTCTACACAAAATTAAAGCAAACAAAATTTTCTACAAAATGAGTGCACTTTGATTTTGTGTTAAGCTCAGCGAAACACCATTTTTTCTTCATTTCCACATAAACGTCTAAAACGCCCACTTTCATCTCTTGTAACGCAAAAGATATCTGGCATATTAAATCTTCTCACAAAGTTTTGTATGAAAAACATTAATATATTTACAAATTATTAGTTAGTTACATTATACTCAAAATAAAGCTAACGAAATGATTGAAATATGTGCCCAGGATCATCATTCCTTTGAGTGACCTGACGTCATAGCCGCAGTTAACTTGTACTTTTCCGTTTTGTTTTGCGTCCTCAACTAGAAGTCCCAGGTAAAGGGTCTTGGGCAATCGAAAGTCCAAACAAAGAGTCAGGAGCTGTGGAAGGTCCAGGCTGAATACTAAATTGTGACTGTTCTTCCACTTAAAAAATATTACATTGAAAAGTGATAGACGCGCCTTAGGTCCTCTCCTACGTTGAATTAAGTTTTTTGTTGATTACTTTTTTATTCCTCGATTTGAAAGAGATGGTACTGGGCGCTTTTGTAAAAATTCAAAAAAACGTTGTTAACAAACTCTAGCGCGGGTACCGCTTATCGCAAAATAAAAGCTAAATAATGTATTTTGTAGGAAATTTTATCTACTTTAATTTTGTATAGGGCGCCCATCTTCAAAAAAACGTATGTTTTTGAGATATGAGCAAAAAACTGAAAAAAGTACTGAAAAATTCCAATTTTTGCGTATTTCGGTATGAAGCCGACTTCCTACAAGGCAGCAAACAATAAATTCGGATGCAGCACATTCGATAGCATATAAAACCGTTGATAAAAAAACTTCCGCAATTTTGTTCCGAAAACGGCAGTTTTAAACACGCATTTACTGGACTATTAGAACATAGTCCATGTATAAGACCTGGCATCACAATATCACATGTAAGTATAATTGTGTATCGAAGTTCCTGTATGTATAATAAAGTTTGATTATAAGTTTATTAAGGATGTTAACAAAATATATGACAATTTCTTGCGAATAGGTACATCAGTAATAATATAGGGCCGATTGTAACTCAAAGAGTCACTAGGAAAAGTCACTAGTTGCGAAATAGTCACTAGTAAAGTAACTACAGATTTCTTCTCAAGTAAAGGATGAATTGCTTCTGAAGTATACTTGTAATTGGAGCGCCGCTGAGGAGAAAAAAGCTTCAATATTCTGAGTTATCTTATTTAATTTTTCCAAATATGAAATTTTTTTCCCCTGATTTTAAAAAGGAAATTTCACACTTAGGAAAATTAAGACGAAATCTAATTTCTTCAAACGCTTCATTCATGATTTTTAAGTTAGATAATACTATGTCGCATTTTCCGCTAAGAGCCCCATTTAACTTAAATTAGAATTTAATCGTTCAATAGTACTATGAATTGCTAGTCTAAACATTACGGAGGCGAATGGGCTTCCTTACTGACATCCTATACTTGAAGATTTATTTTCATTATAAAAAAGCGTAACATTGTCATAAATAAACAATTTCTGGAATATTTTCCATTATATTATAGAGTGTAGCATAAAATTCCTTTCCACGCTATCGAAGGTAATCATTACGTCAATCTAGCTTCTTTACAATTTCGTATATAGATAAGTGCGTTTGGCATGGACCGCTGCTTCGCAACCTCTTTTTGTTGCGAAATCAAGTTGTTTCGGGCGAAATTTATTGTCAAGACTTGGCTCAGACACTACTGCAAGCCAATTTAGAAACAAGTCTTCTTAGTGTGCATCCGACAGTAATTGGACGGAGTCCTCCACATTTCTTGTTTAATTAAGCAAAAAGACTAGCACCGTATATAGGATTGGAGTAAATTCCGCAATAACGCTACTAGACGGCATAAGATTACATAAATTTGATAATTCTAATAAAGTTCTTGCCCACAAGTATTATTCGAAAGTGAAATTACATGGTTAAAAATTTTAAGGTCTTAAGCCATCAATGCCTCTAGCAAAATCATTTATTTCATACTGTCCGGTAGATGTTCGATTACACTATCATTTTGAGTCCGGTAGGTGAGTTATTACAGCATCAGAGCCGGTAAGTGTCGCTAACTTAGACCATATAGTACATGGACTGCTAATTGTAACTAAAATATGGTCAAGGACATCGCCTGGGTATGTGAGTTTCAGGGTAAACGAGTCTGTCCGAAATTGCCCGATGAGACACGATTTGAGACTGTCAACCTATAAACATTGAATTTATAACTATCAAATTCAATGCTATAAATTGACAAATGTCAATTAATTAATCGTCTACATATGGCAAAAAAAGCAAACCTGTCCTTATTTGTGGACGTATAGAAGAAAATCAAGAGTATTTAAAGCTTCTCGTACTACGCGGTTACCATAAAAGCTACTCTTTACGCAATCCAAGTGGTGTTCATACGACTTTATTTTACCCTGAGATTCACATACCCACGACTACAGTGCCCTCTATCCGTGACCACCCATTTTGTATTGAAAGCATAGGGCTAATAGCAGTCCATGTACTATATGGTCTAAGGTCGCTAAGCAACACTTACCGGACTGTTATTTGTATACATCAAATTTGACATCTTCACACAAATAATTCAAAACCCCAACATAAATTTGGCTGTAATTCTTTATTTCAAACATTAACATTGATTGTAATGAAACAATTTGTATTGCCCTCAACACTAACGCCTGGGTTATTACTGGATGTCGAGTTAGTAATGTTTGATTCCTTCTGCTGTAGAACTTCAATGAAATTTTCGCCGCCTTGTATCAGTTGTATCATACGGGCAATCTTAACTTTTCCTTCTACCGAGCCTTCGACGCATTTTTCTGCCGTCGATGAGCATTTCCATGCCCCATGAATCTTTAACACCGAAACCCAGGCAGAATAATCTCAATTCCAAAACTTACTGCATCCAAAAAGTATGCCAACATGACGTTTTCCTCTACTTGTTTGGCTCTATGTTCGTTCCTCAATTGGCAAAACACTTAGTACTCTTTTTCATACCTTGCGGCCGACTTCTTAGGAACCAACTTTTCGGTTGCTTCATGAGATTTCGACAGGATTGTATCGGGAACAGTGGAACATCCCACAACGTTTATAGCGTCCATTTTTCAGTGAAAAAAATTCAATGTCAACCACATGTCAACAAACTATAGCAACGGCCATTGCCACAGAAACAAGGTAATGCGATTTTTACAATATAATGAAATTTTGTAATCTTTGAAATGAAATAATGATACAGAACAGACTTACAGTATGAAATAAAATACGTTACGATATACGTCCGGTAGTACTTGTAACAGTACTCGTTTAAGACATTCTTGACTCGGCTCCTGACGTCGCCTCGTCCATAATGTCTAACTCGTACTGTTACAAGTAACCTACCGGACTTATAACGTAAATAACTATAGGGAAAGAGGCAACACATTTTTTGTTATTATTTTATCAATAAATGTGAATCTTCTTCAGAAGGTGGGTTTGGCAGATTAAGTTCGCGTAAGTCCTCCGATGATAACAGGCAAACTGTTCCACGTATGTCTCCGTCTGAAACTTTACCTTCCACAGATTTGATAGGGTTGGTGTTGTGAATTCTAGTGGTGTGTTTGATTTCATAATAAATTGTGATAAATGTGTTTGTTCTTGCTCTTGGGTTCCACATTAACAACTTTATAAGAAGATAAAAAAAGCTCTGCTCATGATTCGACGATGTTCTTTTTAATATATGTTTTAGCTTGTTTGCGACAACGTATTTGGTTGCTCTTGCGATTCTTCTAATTGGATTATTTAATTTGTTATTTCTGATTCTATCAATAAAATAAGTACTTGTGCTTTGATTCATCATACATTTTGGGTTAATTTCTGCTTGATAAATCCGTTTGATGTGCAGGGACCTCTTTTTTCCAAATATTTGTTGCAGACTGGACACGTTGTATACTGTGTAGGAGGAGGGTCAACGTCTTCTAGTTGAAATGAAAGACAGCTTTATTTTTATAATTTCTGATTACCAAAAATTACTAAAATCGTTAAAAACTTGTAAATATAAAGCAGAAATACAGTGGCAGTGCTTGCTAATACTTGATTAATTATGTAATTGATCCTGATGCGTTTTCAGGGTTAGGTATACTTTCAAGAAGATTTCAAAAATGATTAATTAGTTCATTTCAGATCAGGTTGTCGAAATGTCAAAAAATACTACCAATACAAAATATTCAAACATTTACGAATTAAAATTCAAAAATTAAATAACATATAGGTTAACAAGAAAATGCGTGAATACGTTGAAGCTTTGCATTGCATCTAGTGAAACGGAATCGCCACCCTCTTACAAACGGGATGGATCATATGATACATTGCTTGAATGTTTATTTGACTCTCAAATGAAATCTATCATTAGTTTTGACTTTAATCTATAATTTGTTGGTCAACAAAATAATAGGTATAAGTGGTAATTTCTCAATGAACTGCTAAAAAAAGTAAAAAGCTAAAAACCTCGACTTCTACCCCATACGCCGGCGCCGTTGAAAGTTTATGCCACCACACCTAAGATGATGAAAGTACACTTGAAAATGAGGCTAAGCTTCTTTTATTTTTCTCAGTGTTGGAAAACGGCTCGAATTACGTTACAAATTGACTGCGATATCAATCGCCAATCGTCATTTAAGTAGTAAATGATCATTGAGTAATTTTTATACATGCTATTAGTAACCTTTGGTCGTTGTATAAACCTAAAATTACTAAGATGTGGTCAAATTCTGCCTCCCACCCATTCTGCAGCAAAACGTGAAGTTGGATCCATTTATTACAATCCGATTTAAAGCACACGCAACGCTTTTGACAATAGTGCGAAACTAGTCGGTAAAAAAATTATTATTTAAATTAAGAATCTTGTACAACAATATAATTTGTCTTTTGACGTGCCTCTTATTAATATGTAACAATATTTATTAACTACATGTTGAGAAAATGAATTGGGCGCATAAGATTGTGCCCAACCATGTCTTGTTGCTCCTTAAAACGCGTACCTACATACATAACGAAATTAGTAATTAAAACAAACTTGAAATAAGTAGTAGAAAATCAGGTTTTCGACCACACGCAAACGAATATGAATGATCATATATGGTAACTGGCAGACAATTATTGTACTTCGTGGACACAGGTACTTTCAATATTGTTTTAATAGTGTCCATATCCAGCGCCGTCGTAAAAGTAAATATTTCCATAACCATCTCCGTATGTTTCTTGATAATCATCGTAATAACCGTTTCCGTAAGAACCTAGAAATAAAATTCTGGCAGTTAATGAAATAAATTAAAGAAGAATTAAAGTAGGTAACATAAGTCCGTACGTGGTTATAGGCAACAAAGCTGTTTAACATGGAGGTGCTACTGTCATTTTCGAACTGATTTCAATGATTTTTGAGGTGACAGCCGCAAGCAGAGCAAAATGTCAAATCATTTTTTGATGAAAATTAAACACTCGAGCTTCGCTCTCGCGTTTAAACATTCTGGTTTGATTATATCCTATCTAAAACACATATACAATAAATAACTATTAATGTGGAAATTGAATATAAGTACTAGTTTAAGGTAATGTGCTTGGGAAGTTTTATAGTTCAAGTTTCATACCTTTAAGGAGAAGCACGCAAATTATATTTGGTGGAAGTTAAAAATGATCAAGGAAAATTGGATCTGTGTTTTCTTAACAACCTCTGGGCAAATTTGAAGCCGTCTGTATTGTATTTTTACGGTCTATGAACCAATAAACCCATTATAATTGGATTTGATAGAAAAAATCAAAAATTAGTGTCTCATTTAAATTTGGTTTGTTCAAAGTCTAAGCAAGAAAATCTCTCAATTCGTGGGTCCATTATGATTTTTTATACCTAAGGTTATTTGTATAATTATTTAAATAAACAAAATGCAAACAAAATTTATCAAGTTAGGTTGAAAACAACAAAGAATACCTGTAAAGGGAACTGTAAATTGTAACTATTTCATTCTTTGATGTTTACGTCAATATATTCGAAACTTTACGGTAACTTGGGGGTTTAATTTTCCCAGAATGCCATTTAGGTTCAGAAAAAAGGAGAAATCTTCAGTAGGTCACTGTAAGATGTCAGTCAAGGGCTAGCCGGAGGTCAGTTAATTCTTTTGCTAAAAAGTTTTCACTCAGAAAGTCAAAATTTGATTCCAAGGGTTGTTACCATGGTATAATGTTGTTACGATCACGATGTGATAAACTTAAAAGACAAGCCTATAATTTAATTACATTAAATCTAAGGTATTTTGTAATTGTCAACAAGTAATTGTCGGTGGAAGATTTCTTTGTTTCGACTGTTGCTGCTTTTTTTATTGCAAGGTTCTTTATAGTTATACAATCACAAAGCAAAGGACAATACTGCTGGAATGTATCAATGGCTACTTCTTTCCAGTTTAATTAATTCATTAAAATAGCTAGTATATAAATGTAAATTCTGTTTTGGTACTTTGTTGCGTTGCTTTTCATTTGCATTTTTATGATGTTACATAATTATCCCACTACATGAGCATATATCATAATGAAATTGATTAAAGAATCTAAAAAGGTTGCCATTTCCTTCTCCACCCTGATCTACAGATGAAGAACAAGGGCGAAATATTTAAGAAAATGAATCGGAAGTTACTTTTTGAGCGGACCGAAAGTAAGTAAGTAATTTGACAACGACACTAATATCGCTTTACTTATTAAGTAAATGCCAGGATAATTACCGCGATTGGTATTTGATATTTGAAATCATCGTGTCGAAAAAAAGGCAAACGCCTCGTAGTGCAATAAACCAGATATTCCACTCATTCAATTACACCGCTGTTGACATTTTTACATGCAATGGACAGGTAACAAAACACGTCTTGATCTTTCCTAATTAACAGCTGAAGAACTTAAGCGTAAAACTATATCCAATTATACCTTATGGTTGCTTTCCTTGATATTTAAACGGCACTAAATCGAGAGCGTTCCTAAAAAGATTACTACCTATTTTTTTAAATGTCACTTACAATAATTTATTGTTTTAATCAATCATGTCTTATGTGGCGAAATTACCTAGAATGGGTGTTGGATAATGCTGTTTTGTAATGCGTGGAAATATGACAGGTGGCCGTGGTGGTGGTGGAGGTGCTGGTACCAGTTTTTTTACCACGGCCGGTATGATTTGTACTCGGTTTATTGGTGGCGGTGGAGGCGGTGGCGGCGGGTGTCCACTGAACGGTGGCGATTTTGATACAACCGCATTGAATCCGTGCACTGGATCTGCCTTGTAGTCGACGGTGCGTATGGATCCGTCAGGTTCCACCAACGAATATTGACCCTTTACTACACCCCCGACTCTGGTCTCCTGTTGGCTTTTAACGTCGCCGGTGTGGAGATCAGTCACGCCATACTTGAATGCATAGCTTGGTGGAGACTGAAAAGAAAAACTTATTAAAGTTTAATCAATGTTAGAAGGTGCTGCGTTTCTAAATTAGTTTCTAGCGTAGCTCATTTTATGAAATATGGTGCTAATTGAGGATGAAACGAATTTCAAACATCTGCCTAAAACTGAAACTGAAAATTTTCACAAGTTCTGAAGAAATGGTACAGGAGTCCCATTACTAAGTAATTAAAATTTATTCATCTCTCTATCTCTATCAATCGGCGTGACACACCAATTAATTCCCGAGTCAGTTCGATCTTCTATGTGATAATAGAAATTTGGACAAAAGGATGTCCAAATCGCTTTTGTGCTCGTAATTTTTAGCCGATAAAAGTGGAGCACGGGTTTGTTCTGGATTCAAATTCGTCAACCATATCTTTCGAGATTCACTTTCAACGAGTATAAATGTATATTAATTGATTTTTTTAATTGTATCAAAATAGGGATCGAGCGTTTTTGGAGATGTATAACAAATTTGCACTTAAAGTCATTCTAACGTTCTTGAAGAGGTCGATTTACGGGACCAAACCAATTTGTATATTTTTTTATGAACGATAAGTGAACCCAAACCAAAGATATTGGTAGGTACAATTTTTTTATGCATTGTGGAATCGATTGGAATTTCATTAATACATTTTAAATGGACCTGGAGTTTTTGTAGTTAAAGGTCTACGATATGTGGTACAACAAAATAGAATATAAAACGTTTGTAAGGTGATAGGTTATTTTATTACACTCCTATATCTAAAAAATGTCATTCAAAAAAGGCTAGAGCCGTAAAAGGTAGGTAAACTTATAATAATATTCACGATAAGGCTATACATTTTTAAAACAAACGAGGTGTTAATCCTTATTTTTTATAGAATGGGGTTAATAACGATCTAGTAAACGTAAATAATTAAAGAATGCGATACATTAGACGCACCACAGAAGTTAACCCCTAGCAATTCATGATTTGTATCTAAAATCATCTTTACTCGAGGGTTATGCAATTTTAAAACAAAGAGGGGCGATCTTTGTATTTGTTAGTAGAATGTAATTGATAGTGGTGCTAGAGTAAGTTTAAATAATTAAAGAAAGCAAAGAAAGTGGCACACTATAGAAATTAACCCCTAGCAATGTTATATGTTATATACCACGAATATGAGCCTTGACTTATAGGAATTCTCACTCAGGACTATGGAGATCGATGCTACCACAGCTCAGAGGGTATTGTAAAATGTGGTTGCATTTCAAATAGATGCCTTAAGGGTGTAATTTTGGGTACCGAGTTGTCTGGTCCATACACTCGTAAAGTTGCCCGCGTTAAGTCATATGCCCACCCTGATGTGACGTCTCAAACGAACCTGGCTGCCAGAATTGAATGTTATAATTTGCTAATAGTCCAGTCGATATAATGAAAAATAGAGAGGTAGCTGCAAAGTATTCCAAAGTTAATGGAATTTTTACTGGTTGTTTGGGGGGTACACCAGGATGTCTGATGTCTATCCTAAGTATTCTAACTCGAGGACCGTGTGCTAACTTGGGAGAGAAACCAGAAACTCCAAAATGTTTGAACTTTTTTCATTTTATCGCGTATATTTTATAACCTAAAAATATCTCTTGACCCATAGTGCATTAAAAAGTTGCAGTGCATTAAATTTTCTAAAATTTGATTGCCCAAATGAATTTTTAGATCTAATATTAACCGAAATACAGTTGATCAAATTTAGAAAAGTACCTCGAAATGAAGAAAAATTGCCGAAGAACAAAGGAAGATCTTGGAACATCAATTACCCCATTCCACCTAACGTGGAAATGCCTCATTTTTATTTTTTAATTTAAGAAATGCATGTTAAGAAACCCTCTCGCACCAAAAACGTTGTAAACACGAAGCACTCATTTTATTTTTCCGTTTTGTGTAGAATGTAGTTTAATTAATTGGCCGTTTGTGTGAATGTTTCTCTCTTAGAAATATCTCTCTGAGTAAGACATTTTTGGGGAGACAGTGGCGTAACTACCATCGGGCAGTTCGGGGCAATGCCCCGAGGCCCCGCAATCTCGGGGGGTCCCGCAACCCGAAAGGTGCCAGCCACACGTAGAAAACGACGTGTAGTATACAAAATATAAAAACGTGTGCCATACCCATAATGCCTCATTTTAGTGTCTTAAAATTGCTAAGTCTCAAGCGATCGTTCAGTAAATTGAAAATCATAAACAATTATCTAAGATTTCAAATGGGTCAGAAAACATTGAACAATCTCGCACTTCTTTCAATTGAATCTAAGACCGCGTCAGAAATGCATTTGACCCAAGTAATCAACGAATTTGCAAATGCAAAGACTAGAAAGAGAGACTTTTAGATTTTCTATATAACTTTGGCTTGCCAAATATATGTAGACCTATGTAATTAATATTTCAAAAATTAAAAGTTTAGTATGTTCCGATTTTATATTTTACATTTAATAAGAAGCATGGGTTATAAAATGACTGTTTTAAGGTGATTTTATTTAAACGATTCTTATTAAAAACTTTAATTCGTGCCTAATAGTTATAGGGGGCCCCGAGGACCGTTTGCCCCGAAGCCCCGAGCTGTCTTGTTACGCCACTGGGGAGAGAGCGGTTGCAAATAAGCCATCGGGATTTCTAGTGTTCGTCTTACCTACTAAGGCAGTATTTAAGCCAGTATGGGGAATTAAAAAAAAAGAATAGAATTTTCCATTATATTAGATGAAAGTGCTCTATAGTAGACTCATTGTTTGATCAAGAGATGCAAATTTTACCCTAGGTCTGCCTGAACTTCATCTGCATTTCTGGAAAGAAACTGTACAAAACAATTTAGGAACAAGATGTTGCAATATACAATTTTTAGTTAGAAGGCTAAATGCTAATTTAAAGTTATGGGAAATAGATCTGGAATGAGTCAATATTACACAGCATTCGTGGGAACGTTCAATGCCTTCAGCTTCGCGATAGATAGATATTAATACGCAATCTTTTAAGAACGTTAGTCTCTGCTCTCGCCCTAAGACCCTCAATAATTTTTCTTAAATATAATAGGCACGTTTTTATACGTCATCAAAGCTCTTGTTTAAAGTCCTGTTGTAATGCTCACCTTCCTAAGGTAACGGTTACTT
Source organism: Photinus pyralis (assembly GCF_008802855.1). NCBI lineage: Eukaryota > Metazoa > Arthropoda > Insecta > Coleoptera > Lampyridae > Photinus > Photinus pyralis. The sequence continues at coordinate 29,514,107 of NW_022170596.1, read as the reverse complement.
TATTATTATTTACAAATTATTCTATACCGAAATGCGTTATTCGTTTAAAAACAACACGAATAACTGCTTTCCGGGATAACTCCGCTGGTTTAATTAAATCAGCATTGCAAGAGCGATGTCGTAACTAGCTCATTGTCTATAATGAAAACTGAGATTAAGTGAAGCGAGAAAACGTAATACTACCCTCAGTTGGGAAGGTCTGGGTATCATTAAGGCGTTCGACCTAGTCTAAAATCGTGAATCTATTACAATTGTGAACTGAAGGTCTAATCTAAAGTAAATGATACTTAATTTAATTATGGGTAATCGACTTACATAATAATCTACAGCGTGTCCGGCATATCCTGGCCGCCCAAGAACAACTTGTACCATGCAGGCGAAGCTTACAGTCAATATCTACAAAGATCAAACAATTTCTCACACAACACGGATAATTAATAATTAATATTAATGTACAAGAAATAAAAGTGAATGAGAATTTTATTAAATTTCACTTTTCACCAGTCTTCCTCGATTCGATTAATATGAAATTCACAATTTACCTTAATTGTTAACATTTTTGCCAAGATGATGTACGTAACTACCGTAGTAATTTTGTCCTACTTGGGTTATATAAATGTTTCCCATTTAACAATGCCATATTGTGCCCCCTCTTTCTCATTACAGAACATACCATGAGGAAAAATTTTAAGAAACTTCTTCTTTTGCATAATCTGTCTATTTTATTATGTAAATTATCATAGGCAGACGATCTAATTGTTTCCAATTGTATAATTTTTCAACACTTACGTTTAACATAATTAGGGTATTTTGAACTATTATAAATGAATGCTGGCGTTCTATTGTACTAAATCAGTTAGATTTTATAATAAGTCTGAATCGCCACCAAAGTGCAGGATAATATCGAACTATAAACAAGAGCAAATTGTTTGAGTGTATATTTGGCATGCAAAAGGAGCTTTCGTAATATGCAGAAAAAATTCCCAAGGCAAGTTCTGAGATGCACAAGATTATAACAAATTCTAACGCAATTGACATCTTCACTGTTATTATGAGAGAGTTTTCTTTGTTTTACTTTTTACGACACCTGATGCAATGACTATTTCTAGTGTATTTCTTAAAGGGGTGGTGTGTTCATATGCTATCATCGTTCCTCTACCAGTTTGGATATTCTAATGGGATTTTCGTTACCTATCTACGAGCTTATGCAGAGAACCAACCAATAATTTTTGTATCTTATCTATATGTTATACCCCATAAGTGTTTGAAAAACTTTACCCGGAAAATTCGGCTGGGCAAATTAGTCTCCGAATGCATAGTTATGTTGAATATTGTCTTTTAGAAGAACTCGTTCCCACGTAAAATAGTTTCGTCCCCAGACGTTAGCGCTCAGAAAACGCACTGCAGGAAAATTCTCCCTCAGAATTTTTCGCTTACCTGTAGCATTCATTCGTTCCCAATCGCAAAATACTTCCGAAAATGCGGAAATGGGGTAAATAATGATACACAAAAACTTAATTTGGGTAGATCGATGACAAGAAAAATTGGGAACGTTGTGCTGAGATAAAGCGGCAAATTAAAATATCCCATCAAGATCCAAATCGATACGTTACATGAATTACACCTGAATCAATAAATACTGTCAAATGTAGGTAGTGTATCGTCTGCTTTACTAACGATCCTCGAGATCGTTTATAATTTTGTATTGCTGTCTGTCAGTCTGTCCGTCTGTCTGCTCGTCTGTCTTTCCGTGTGCACGATAACTTTGTGTAGAAACGTCCGAAAAAAATTGATACACATGTTCTTCAGGATATATGAAAAGTCGTTATTGTTTTTCGGCTACGTAGACAAACGAGCCAAAAAGTTACAGCCCAAAAACTGTCCAAACCCCAAAAAAAAAAGGGTTTCTTTTATAACTCTTGTTACAAAGAACATATGAATGTCCGGTTTTCTGTGTTAGTAAATATTCCTTAAACTTCAGGCAACTATGCAGATGCAAAAAGCATTGCGCATGCACATTACAACTGTTATATTTGCGCAACCCTACTTTTTTGGAACTAGTTTTATCCTTCATGGTACTCTAATGAAAGGTCTCAACGAAAGGAATTAATTTCTACCAACCATAACCGTCCTCTTCGATCTCTTATCGTGATCGGGTATATTCCCTTATACCTCAAGAACGGATTGTCGGAAGAGGGTACTCACAAAGGGCGATTGAGACGTTTGCAAGAAATATATCCATTGATGTCAAAATAAAAGCTATTTCGGTTAAAAAAAATGCGCTTCATCTGCACAAGAGTTGTGCACAATGTATACTTGTTTATGATGCAAACGGTATAGGTTACCATTTAAGGCACTAAACAATTCCATACCATTTTCTTAACTGAAAAAACGATATAAACCATTGTTCAAAAAAACGTAAACTCAATTTATTAAGTACGTATGGGATGTAAATTAACAGTTCTTTATCTTGAACGGGCCAATTACGATTGGTTGCGTCACACCTGGACATGCAGATAATACGACCCAAGTTTGTAAATATTTACGGAAAGGTAGAACGACGAGGGACATTAGTAAATTATTCCAGTAAATAAATCAAATTTCAACTAATAAAATGCGAGAAACCTGAAGGACGGTTAGTAACCAAATTTTTACCTGGCGATTGTATTATACAAGGCGTTCCACCATCAAAATTTCCAAATTGCTGCTACCTTTCCGAAGGAGAAAATCAACTGTCGGCTGTAGAAAATTTGGACTCATCGATAAGTGTTAGTTATTTTGAATGTTTTACATATTATGTAACCAGGATGTTTTTTTGGTATTTTGTATAAAACATTTATGTTTAAAGTCACTCTAACATTCCAGAAAAGGAATTTATCCTGTGAACAAATTTAGGATAAGTGAACCTAAACCAAAGATATTGGTAATTTTTTTCTTATTAATTGTTGAATTTTAGGTTCAGTAATACCATTCTTTTGACATCAAGAATAGGTTTGAATAGAATTTTGTACCAGGTGTTTGATTAATTACGAATATTAAAAAATCTACGTAATTAATTAGATTGGAGACCTGATCGCGATATAGGAATTTATACATAACTTTATCTTGTATATTTGGTACATTTGGATCGATATATTGTTTTCAACAATATCATATTCAAACAAATCATGAGTGCTTATCAAATCAAAGCATCATCCGGTTTTAGTATTTAGATTATAAGTGCTGAAAAAGAGCCAACCCTCCGCAACCTAAGTCATTAAAAATTTATTCATTATTGAGTTGGCCGTGGTATCAATTATATATAAATATCAATGAATTGTTACAGTAACATTTTTACCAGTGTCGTTGAGAATAAAGGGTTTCTAATCCCTGTAAATGTAACTGAGCCGTTACAGTAGTAGGTACCTTCTAATTCAAAAAGCTGTGATCGCTGTTAAATTTTTACCTCGATTTTTACAGGTTCTATCGCCAACTACGTAAAGACATATTTAGTAGAGAAACTATTTCCCCTATGGGTTGACTCTTTTTCTCTTATAAGAAATGAACCAATGGTGGATATACAGATGTAGGTGTATTACATTTTTCTTCTGATGGCTCTTAGGATGATGGTCTCATATCTAATGGCTATACCTAACTGATATTGTCACAGATGTAATTGCAAACGTGTTTTTATTTGCTATGATTATTCAATAAATTACTAATTGTAGAAATAAAACTCTTAGTTACTAAACAAAATTAACAGATAAACAATGGAAAACAATTTTAATTGTAGGATTGTAGGTGTTGCTCCTGTTCTGGCTGCTTGTGTGCGTTCGTCTTGTGAACGACAGCATTAAAACCATTATGCTTATCAGCCGTGTAATCCACCGTACGAATTGAACCATCAGGCTCCACAACGGAATACTGCCCTTTCACCACATCCCCGTCTCTGGTCTCGTGTTGACTTTTAATATCTCCAGTATGGTAATCGTTGACACCATACTTATATGTGTATTTGGGGTACGCCTATAAAAGAAATGCAACGAATTAGGTAATAACAACGACAAAATTTTAACATAAGCATAATAATGTAAATTGCTTTACTGTATCTGGACGGAAGAATTGCGCAAAAGAAGTCGAAACAATGTAGACATTATTCAATTAAGAGTAACAAAAAGTGACCTTTAACTGACTTATACCTACAACGTACACTGCTACCTTGAATAATTTAATATTTATATGTAAATTGCGCGGTGGATATTAAGAGTGATCTTGTTTCGTGGCATAAATTTCGGTGTTATAACAATGACTAATTAATCATATTTCATCAAAGATAATTAAACATAGACATGGGTTTACTTAGGCACGTAGTTATAAAGTTATTCCGGAACCTAATATTGTGGTTTGAGACTGTAACAGTATGGGGGCGAGAAGCCACGTAGTTCTTTGACTCTCAAAGGCAGAATGTTTCCAAAGATAGTTTAGTTGCAAACGTTTGGAATATGTTGGAAACCAAACATTCAAATTGCAGCCCAAAATCCGGAGGAAGCTATTTTCACCATTTAAATAGGACCTACCGGGACCTACCTTTTTATTTATAATGAAACATGCAGTTTGTATGCGATACAACAGGATGAATGTATTGATGGGTCTGCACATCTGATGCATTATTGAGCTATTCGTATTAATGTAATATTTTGGAATTTTTCTCATTGAATGTATATGACATGGGAAAAGGGTATTTTCTGAAGAATCTAGCGATATACCCTAGGATATACCACTGATATAGTTATTTTTTGAAGTGCTAAGATTATATCCCTTTCTACAAGACTGTGATCTTGCGAAGGAAACGTATCTTTGGCTATTTAGTAAAATATTCAAAGTATAACATTGAATCAAGGTGTGCCTAGGCAAGAAGTCACCCGAAAAAAAGATGGCACTTTTCGCAGTAATTTGTGGGAGGACCTCCTTAAACCGAACACGAAACATAGCTATTTTTACATATACTCACCGGCACAAAAATCGAGTGAGAGGATTTGCTTTCAAAAATTACAAAGATGACACTCATTCGAGCAAGGTGGTAGTTGGGGTAACACCCGTTATTAAAAATGGGGTCTCCCTATTTTGTATATCGCAAGCACAAAATTTTAGAACTCGTTTAACACTAGGAATTTTTTATGGGGCGGGCGATTCTACTTGGATCCAAATGTGTTTTCGCCAGGTAAATCTTCTATCAATATAGCCCAAGATATTTCGCTTCTTCTTTTTAAGACAGTTGGTGATTATTTAGTTGGACAGGAGGGCATGCTTCCCTTCTTGTGGTAAACGTCGCATGGATAGACTTTGTTTCGTTAGTTTTTAGTCTCCATTTCTTTTGCTATAGGTTTTTCAATAGTTGGGAAGCAATGGCTGAGTCGTTATCAGAAGCTAGTACTGTTGTGTCATCTGCAATGAATTGAGGGGGCGGCGGACTTTATTTCTTCACTGTATAAAAAAGTCCATCCGTATACCTGTCTGGTCGTTATTTGAATAAATATTGAGGTACCTACATTTTCATGGTTGTAAGAGGCAAACTATCAAAGAGGTTAAAAATGGTGAAATGGGGTTAAAATCAACATTCTTTGGAAGGTTCGGTATTAAAACGACTGAAATATTTATACAGTGCGTAATAATTAAAAAAAAATGCACATTATTGACACTGATCCTGTTTCATTTTGGAGAGAATGTATGTGGGTCATATATCATACCATATTTTTCTATCATATTAATAATATTCACCGTTAGTTTAAAACTTCAATTGCGCATAGCTCGTAATTCGCGCATAAAAATTAATTTGAAATAAGTAAAGGAAAAATATAGACCTGGCTTTCTCAAGGACTCTTTCTATTTGACCTTTTACAAGTGACATCAAACAAATTATTTTTCTTTCAAAATTGGACTTTAACATTGAAAATGTTGTAGCTGATTACAGGAGTACAAAAAATAGCGTATATACCACAGGACTAAGGTGCGCCCTAATCCCTCGGATTCTTGTTGCCCCCAACTATGTTTCAGGCAACAATTTGTACCCTCGAAATTAAAACACACATTTTATCCCTTGGTATATAATATATTATTAATTTCAGCGTTGAAACCGCTGAAAATTTAAATGGCATTTTACACTAAGGTACTTTATGCCGATTCTTTTTTTAAATTAGATTGTTTGATTTCTAAAATACCAAACGTACATCAAGAATATTGTTCTACATTCAGGGAAAGGAAGGTTTTTTCATCGCCTATTTTGCCATTTAAAGTTATGGAAGTTGAACCATTACGTATAAGGGATGAAAAAACTGTTGAGTGGGTTTTATCTACCCCTTGAGGACAGAAACGACGTTTTTCTAAAAAAATAAAAGTTTTCTATCAACTTTTATCTCCTATACTTAGTCCTTCTATTTGTATTCTTTTCATTTTTGCTAGAAGTGCATTGTGTGTCAAACCTTCTTATGCTGCTGAGTATCCTAGTTAAGTGTTTGGAGGTTCTGTTGGCCTCTTTTCTTTGAGCGAAAGATGAACTTGTGTTAAATCTACTGTAACAAGGTTACCACACATAAAGAATCTTATTATTCAATGGTTTAAAATATAAATAAAATCTCACGTCCGTGATCACTACTTATATATGTACAGTGTGTAAAGAGATGGGGTATACAAGAGGGATTTTTTTTAAATACTGATTTATGAAAAAAATTTCCCGATTGTAATGGACATTACGGAAAATAAATTACTACATTTTTGCATACAGGTGACAGGTCACAATCAAATCCCTTGAATGATACTCCTTGCTAATATTAAGAGACACCATGAAAACACGCAGAAGTAAGGGTGGCTGCCTATGCATGCTTGTGCTATAAACGTTTAAGTTTATAAATTAACATAAATAAAAATTTCCAAACCACTTTCACACACATGAAAGTAATCGTGAAGTGCGCGAGTGAAACCGAGATCGTAGAACTTCTCTCATCATTATGGAAATGTACCCGCATATTGCATGAAGCGCATGCATCATTCCTCTTTCAGGATTACCTATCTATACGTCCAAAAATTACTGTACGTAATTCAAATAAGGAAATGCACACGACATCCGACCATAAAAATCAGACTGTACTCACGTAATAATCATAATGCCCATCCTCCTTCTCGTTATGCTCCTCTTCCTCTTGCACTTGCAAGTGCCCTTGCTCGCCCAGGTTTTGAATGCCCGCGCCGTGATCATCGACCGCCTCCTGCTGAATTATATGCGGTATAATAGCGCCTAGGTTCGCCTGGTAATGTTGAAAACCGATGTGCCCCGCGTAACTGTACGCAAACAGTGCGACGACCAGAAGGACCTAGAGCAAAAATACCGCAAGGTAAAATAAGATCGAAGACGACCGCACGAAATATTCACCCTCATTATCACGACGCTCAAATGCACCACAGTCTTCAGTTCACCGCAAGCAATTGTTAATTAATAAAGTAAGAGAAATTGGAGATGCTTTATATACACTTTCTTGCTGATTCTAAGAGGTGCAAATGCTAGAATAATACCATGTGAGCGAGATGAAATTAGGTTAGCGAAGATACTCAAACATGTAATTAGCAAGGCCGTAAATTGTGGGCTGCTTTGAATATAGTTTTCGTGCAAAGGACCGATAATAAATTAGAGCTTATGACATCTTTCTTCCATTGTTTCCTCTCGGATTTTTACTCAAGATACTAGAAAGAAATTGTCAAAACTTTCACCATCTACTGATGATTTTAATGTATGTATGAGACGTTATCGTTTTAAAAAGATTCGTGTACTTGACCAGAAACGGTGGCAAAAGTGTATTAGGTACCTTGTCTTAAATAAACGAAGAATCTAGCGAAGAATTATAAACTTACCAACCGGTTCGCAATATAATTTTTCGAACGTTTTCGCAATTATTCTCTTTTTCTGCAGGTTCCTCTCCTTCTACTGTTTCTATAGAATGATCAAACGGTGCGCAAAAGAACAACTCGAATGCTGAAGACTTCCCAAGGCCTGAAATGGTTTGATAATATATGGACCTTGGTTGGATACAACCATTCCGATAACATCACAGCCGAACGTGTTTTTACCAATTCGTTTCAGCGAAACGGTTCAATTTTCATTCACAATAATCTCGTCACTTTATATGAATAGTGGTTCTTCTCAAAAACGACAAAATAAAGAAGGTTCGCGTTACGCCATGGTAAAACATAGGAAGGATTACCAAAAACGTCCCCTCTATTATCCAATGGTAAACATTTTAAACGCGGTATTAGATGGCATGGCTCCCTTTTTCCGCGAAGAAAAGATATAGTCATTTTCCACCGCAATATTACCGCCCTTGAATCCAAGACTAATAATGGATGCGAACTCCTTCCACATCCGTCACAATCTGTTACAAAGACTGCTCTTGCAAACTACTGCGTTAATCAATGACGCTAATTGGCAAAAACTTTTTACTTTTAAATTATTATCACACAAAACCTAAAATTTGGGTGTTTTTCTTTACTTTTTTCTAGGATCATCCTCACCCACTTTTTGTCTCATCGCTACTTCTCCTTTTTTCTTAGTTCGTTTACATGTGCATTTTCCCCATTATTTAATTGCAATTTCTACCCCAAATATTTCACTTCTATCCCTTCTTCTACTCTTTTCTCCCTCCATTTCCATTCCATCTCCCTTTTCCTTCCCCCCCCCCTTCATAATAAATAAAATAAATAAATAAATATCTCTCCATTGTTCCCATCATTTCATTCAAATGTTCTACCGCTTTTTCCAATATTATTGTGTCGTCCGCGTATATGCAAGGTACAAATATCTTCCTTCTTCCCACTATGATCCCTCGATTTTATGTACATGTCTGAATATTTGTTCTCTCTCATATAGAAATTAAATGAGGTTGAAAATTCCTGTCTTGGTCCTTTACATATATCCAGAACACTTTACACTCCTTCCCTTTTATTCTTATTCTTATTCTTGTTTCTCCATATAATTGCATAATTCTGTCCTATAACTTCTTGCCTATCTACCTTTATAAATCGACACTATTATACCCATTGCTTCGATTCTTCAAGTAGTCCCTCACCTTTCAATATCTTGTTAGATTCCTCATCTTTCTCTTGATACTATCTGCGGTGAAAATCCAAGCCTCATTTCATTATATTATGCCCAATTGATTTGGGGTATAATCTGAAATTACCTATACCTATAGAATTTTGCACATAATCACACATATACTTCTGTGTTTTAAAAATATAGATTTGCGTATTGTGGGATTGCATGTCGAAAGTGTAGAGTGGTCAAAAAGTGCAAACTAATATAAGTAGTGCACTTTCCTTTCGGACAAAAAACGTATATTTCCGCGCATTTTATATAGGTATTAGAAGTCGTTCTGTGTATTTATATCCATAATTATACACAGAGTTGTATACAACACGTTTTGTATGCAACGGTAGCTTATTTTCTATACAAGACTTGTGTATAATTGTTCGTATCACTTTGCCTACGACATACTAGGTAGGTACTCTTTTACTATACAAATTTTGTGCTGGCTTATTTAAGTAACGTGATGAACAGCACAACGAATAAACCAATACACACACAGATACATGACAATTAAATTTTTTTTTATTATACCTGAATCACAATCTCCGTTTTAAACACTCAAATGCGTGCGAAAAAGGGCCTTTTTCGTCGACCTCTCGATAACAGCATAAATTACACCTTAGTTACGGGTGGACATTTAATAAAAATTTGTCCACGTGTGTTGCATGGATATAATGCTGCCCGGAACAATTAATGCCCCATTTTCCGAGATCCACTGTACCTAATTTTTTTAAAAGCCCTAGTATCCAAAATATTGTTAAATGTGTCTTTTACATTATAACGATCCTCAGAGTAATAAAAACAACCATTACCTAACTAACTTTTAGCCAGTGAAGAAAGTTATAACCATTATTTAAACAATGCTATAACCAAACACCACACACTCACCTCTGGTTTTATGCATTTTTTACAATGAATGAAATTTAGACATTTTGTTATGTAACACCTATGTTTAGTAGAATTATTGTCCATGAAGCTTTTAATAAAAGGTTTTCATTAACGGGTTTTTCCTGTTTATTACCGGAAGGCCATTCATACACATTAAATTAAAGTATAAAAAGTTCCTTTTTTCAGGAATGAGTAATATGATCTAAAGTAGTGCACAATGTTCTCGACGACCTGGAAAATTTATTGTTTTTTATGTAATTGGGTTCAAATTCAAAAATTAAACATTTATAATTTTGTTGTGGCTTATTTAACCATTCAAGTATTTTCGACAATAAACCCCGTGTAAAACATAGCATTCACTGATATTCTTTATCACCTGTAAGTATCTCTGCTGCTGCTCTGTGAGCAAGTGATTTTGGAAAATGTATTCCTTTCTTTACTAAGATAGTATTGTACTTTCTTTTTAGCGCATTTTCCAACTCATGTTGGAAGGCGGTATTATGGTCACTTGTTCCGACCGCCCGTCCATCCCTCCGTCCGTCTGAGGCCGTAGTTTCTCCTACATTTTTCAATATATTTAGTTCGTTTTTTTAAATTCTGTAACTTATAGTTCTGGCATCTGAGCCAAGAAAATTTCAACTTTCTTTCTTATTAATATATTTTGTTGAAATTGTAACCACAAACCACAGACGTTTCCAGTAAAGGCAAGCATATCGCATCAAGTAGAAACCAAATGTGCGCATGCACAGACTTTCATATTTATGGAGATATTTCTTTGAAATTTTAGTCACAGATTTCTATATAGCTATGGAAAGTACTGCAATTGGAAAGGTAAGGTAAGGAAAACTACTGCCATTCTGTACGAATACGATCGAAAAAAGATACCTGCATTTCTTGGTATAGAAACCCATAAAAGGCACCATCCTATCCTACATGACTAAAAAAAGTAGATATATCACCCTGGGAAATTAGTGGTGGAACTCTAGCGTTTTTTCACTTAAAAACCTTTTTATAAATATTAGAATTTGGGACATTTGCTTGGAAAATTTGTTATTACCAAATTCATATTTGTGATATTCGCATTCTTAAGACGTTCTAAAAGTTTTACTAAATATTAGAATATCATTAACATGCATGGCTGTCCCATCCGTCCTAAAACTGTCTATTCCCAAACGTGTACCTAAGTACACGGAACGTAGGTTTCTAATTTTTATTTTCGACTTGCCATGGCTTAATTAAGCAAATAATTTAGCTGATTAAATGAACGTTTAATGGATGATATCTTCCATTCATGCTCTAATACTCAAATAATTCTCAACCGTTCATGTATACACACAGTAAAGTAGTCAATACAGTTTTGTTTACATATATAGAAAGTATAATTTACATAATTATAGTCCAGAAACTTCGCAAAAAAAGATCATACGTCCTACTGTTCCTTGTGAATAATTACGTCGATTGCCAATCGTTTTTTACCATAATTGGTCATATTTAAAATTTGCAGTTGGTGTAAAATTAAACCTTTGCCCTCTTGGTAGAGTTTGATATAGTTGTCGTTTATTGGCGAAATAGGACCGTAGTACTTGATTCTTATCGATTTACAAATGGTCGATATGGCCAAGGTACATTTGGACTGTGTGAGAATGTTGGAGCAAATCCAAAAGATTATCTTGTCGAACGGTGCTAGGCCAACATCTGAGTCATCATCATCGTCGTTACCTCGGGTCAGCTTGTTATTCATAATGTTGCTTGCCATAAGAAGCATGGTTGGATTTAACGCACTCCTGTGGAAGGATCTTTAGTTAACATTAGCATGTAAAAGACTTACTCGTCGTGATCTGCAGCCTTTTCAAGTTTCTGAGGTAGCGTGATTAAGACAATGCAGGTAGGGTGGTTGATTTCTAGTGTATAGGGGTTTAATTCTAATTCATTGCGCGCACCCAACGTTGTGCTTAGTATGGGTACGTGCTTGTGTTCATACTTAAAGTGGGAGTGGACGGATGACACCGCAATGGTCCTGTGACAGCGAACACATGGACAATGAACTGGTCTAAAAGTGCTCTAAGAGATTATCGGTTATTTTGCGATGCTCACTTTTTGGATAGGGTCATTAGAGACCCTCGAAATTGGATATCCCGATATGGAGGTTTGGGAGTGCACGATTTCTTATTAACGATCAAATCGGCGAACATCTTTTTCCCGCTACCCGCACCTTCGATAGATTTCATCAGATTGGTACACACGCCCATTTGGCTTTTGGATCGAGAAAGCAACATCAGCTTATCTTGCTGTTCGGAATAAAGCTTTGGGTAAACGTGTGCGCTCCTACCTTGACTGCTGCATCGAGAGCAATACCATTTTTCCGTGTCATATTGAGCGCTTTGTGGTCGTATACACTTATTATTACAATTTTCACATCTCAAAAAATCTCCAGAGTTTTTAAAAGAACTAGAAGCCATATTTTAACACAAGGAGTTACAATACTAATTTAGGTTGACATCTTTCAAACGAAATGTCATAAAAAAATCGGTACCGATATTTGACGTTGAAGTAAAACAGTTCAATGTTGGTTGAGGGGACGCTGACGTGTATGAAACAGTTACCAGATTCTTTGGCGAAATTTATATAAATCTGGAGATTCACTTACAACTTGATTCGATCTCCAAAGGAATGGCACCGAGAGCATAGTGGAATGTTTTGATTTGTTGAAAACGTTTAATATTAACAAGTGGGTGGTATAAATTAAAGTTCATTGTTAATTGTTTATAACTGGTTAGTAGTGTTACAGTTAAATTTATATGATGCTTATTGTTGATGCCTATTACCTATTATTTATGACCGAAAAGTGTTTCTATCTAATCTATGATGGACGGGTAGGCAGAATATGACTGTCGCATTTTGGCCTAAATGTGGTTCTCTCAGACGTTTAATTAAATGCTCATTCTGATTATGCAAATCGTGCTACCGTTAAACGAAACGAAAGTGTTAAATAGTGTACGAATGCATGACGAATAAATTACACTATTACCCAACATAATAAATATTTACCATCCTTTCATATGAACGATCAAGCGTTTTACTATTGCTTCTATTTACCTGCACTTTAAACTTATTTTCAATGAATTTTTTTTCCCGTGAAAGTTTTTATAGGCATTACTATTTTACACACGTTGGTGATGATCAAACAGCAGTTACTTCCCCTATGAAAGGATTTCCGCTCTTTTCAGGAACCAAAGTAGAAAACCACACATATTTATTCTACCGTCATTAAAATCGGTAATTAAATTACATTAGCATGTCTATCAAAGCGTTTTCTTTTTGGCACTTATAAGTTTCTCCTTCTCCTGATCGTACGGTCTTAACCTCTGCTCGAAGATGGTCTGTTTTTTGTACACCTCCCTTGTTCGTAAAGCAGACTCCATTTCTGGAGATAAATTCTGTCTTTTATCGCCGCTATTCTCTATCCTCGCCCTATAATCAGCACGTTACCACCGACATTTCGTGTGAGTGCGTCTAACTTACCTGTAGCCTTTCCCATCAGCGACATAATGGACGACCTGTATGTTACCATCGGGTTGTAAATGTCCGTAGCTTCCTGTAACGCTTCCGTTTTCATGGCGCTGTTCGTTTCTAAATTGAACATTATTTGTTTTCGGGTCTTCGATTTCGTACCCAAATTTGTATGTGCGTTTTTCGTTGTCCTGATGTTGGTACTGAGACCACTCAACCATGTTCGAAAGGCATACATCTATTATTGTCGAGCATACTACGATTACTACTATAGAGACACTCTGAAACAAGTATCTGGTTTTAATTTCTTGAAATTTAACATATTTTTATATAACAATCTCAGATTCAGCTAAATATAATGCAATTGTTGTTTCATTATATCTTCCACATAAAAACTAGCTTTCGACTTTGCCATTTCGCAGAAGAAAAGGGCCAATTCGCGACGATACATTTCTAAACCACAGATCTGAATTTTTTAATGTTTCAATAATATTTTCCATAATAGGTACTAAAGAAAGCAAACGAAATTTTTAAGTATTAGCTATTGAACATTGTTCCATTCTGGAACTTGAAATCAGGAATTCCAAAACTTCACGAGAAATTAGGACATTAAAGGAATTGACTCTAAATTCCAGAATTTGCACTTGTTTAATTTAACTCCGAATGCGACTCTTATTTCTTAAAAATACTTTGCAGTTTTCTTCCAATGGAAAATGAATTAATTGTGGGGCCCATACAACAATAACTAGTAGTGCAACCTTACGACTTGATAAATTGGTTAAATTTATAAAAAAAATTGATGTCAACAGTCGGGACTAATAGAAATAAATTACCAGGTATCGAAGCAAATGATGTCTTTCCAGCCGGATAAAAACCGAACGATGATATTACTCTTCATCAGTCTTCACCATTAATCACATTAGTAGCAAGAATAATGAAAGCCATTACTATAGTATTCCTCCACGGGGTACGACTGTATGCATGAATGCCACTCATTCAAGTAATTTTTTCTGCATCATTACCATAAATTGGCAAGCTCTAGCAGCATGCGGTCGCACGTAACGTAAGTATGTGGATTTTTGAAAAGATTATTCCGATGTACTTAATGTATTCCACACTTGTATTACCTAATTAGCATTCTTAACGCAGTCTCGCCCCCGTTTGGTTTGTTTGAAATGTGTCGAAGAAGCGATTGAATTTTTTTTCATAGCTGCAGATACAACGCGTTTCGGTCAAAAAACGAAATTCTCTACATGTTCGTGGAAAACTGCGAGCATAATTTTGTACGAGATATTATTACCTGCACCCTGAGATGCAACTCACCTGTAATGCAGCCATGACGAGCACGCACTTATAAGCCAACGGACGCACAACTAAAACAATTATAAAAGAAGTAAAGGTAAAGGATCTGATGATGAACACCGACTGTTTGGACGATGAAACTGGATTGCCTTAAGCGCAAAATTGCGAATATGTAGATAAGAACAGGATTTCATCCGTATTGCTAATTTGCACCGCTGAAGCCTAGCTAAAAGACTGTAATCTGTCGTCACGCATCATTTATGGTTTACTTAATTTTTATTAAATGGCTATAATCGAGAAAATATATACTCGTAAGTTCTTTATTGTTTGCCGACATACGAGTTGTCAGAGGAGATGTGAAGAAAAATTCGATTAAAGGGCAGTTTTTCATATATCCAAATCATAATGAAACATTCATGTAATAAATAATCGATTTTATAATCAACAAGTGCCAACTGTGCAATTATTTCTGTTTTAGTTTTAATGTTTTCAATAACGTAGTTTGATACTAGAAGAATTAACATTATAGTACTTATTTGTTTTCACATTAGAACAGAAAATTTCATTTTTTTAGTTTAAAATTTAAAAGGATACAATCTTTGGAAACTAAATAAGTGCAAGAATTTTACTTTCATACTCCATTCACTTTGTCACTTACTCTTATTTTATGAACAGATCACAAGAATCACCCACACTAATAAGTACCTACATTACATATGTTCATACTTTTTAAAGAGGATATAACCAGTATTAAATATTCGGTACACTACAGCAGTTAACAAGTATCAATTCATTACTTATTTACGTACCTTAAGGCTGTGCCATTTTTAAACAAAGAACCGTTATTTTTATTTATTTCCATATAATGGGGTTGACAATCGTGCCAGTATAAGCATAAATAATTAAACGGAGCATAATCATGGTCGAAACAGATAGAGGGCACCTCACAAATTCAAAAAAGGGACTTTGAAGGCTTTGTCGTTAAAACAAATAAGAAATAACGGTAGAGTAGATTGCCTATTCTATTTGCTGTACAACTCTGTGTAACGGGAGCTCTTTAGCATCTTTTATTTTTTCAGTAATTTCAGTAAGGCGAAGGCTAGGATATCATAAATTTTTTCTTTGTATTCTAATGACGCAATATCACTGTCAGTTGTCAATTGGTACGAGATTAGCTCAGGTTCATTAGAAACTAGTACAATACAGCTGAATCACATCCTGTTATTGATAAGAAAACCGCCAACTTTTTGCAGCGGTGTAGGAGGGAATAGTGAGATCTAAAAGAGAAAAAGTTCGTTAATGTACCATGAGCGGTGGTAAAAATCAGTGCCAGTTATTAAGAAAGCTAAGATCTAGATTTGTTTTGGGGGTCACAGGAGAGTCACTGCATGGTTTTTTGAGTGGGTGAATAAATTAACAAAATCGGGGCGAAGGACCTAAGGGATTACGCGTGGTAAAGCTTTCATCCAGTATCGGTGTCTTAACGTGAAACGATTGCTGTGGCAGAAAAATTAAATGAGAAAACATCGTGATACAAAAGTGGTTGCGATTCATAAACCAGGTCGATTAACGCTACGTAAATCGAGTCCATATAAAAGTAATTTCCTCTCTATTCAAATTGGAAAATTAAATTTCAAAAATTTGTGATTCGAGACCATAAACAATTCACGAGACCAACCACCTACCGCATTAAATAATTTTTTTATTATACCTGAATCACAATCTCCGTTTTAAACACTCAAATGCGTGCGAAAAAGGGCCTTTAAAACACACGTGCTTTAAAGTTGCTAAGTAACGATACTTCAAATATGACTTTTGAAACTGTCATCTGGATGAAATAAAAAATCCTCTTAGGTCGCTTTCTGTAAATGCAGAACATTTCTTTTGCTTTTGTACCTATCCTTTGGTTGAAGCTTTCACAAACGCGCGTAATTTAGGGTATGCTTCCAAATCTGTTCCACTTTTTAATCGCAGCACTGCTTTAAAGTTTTGAATGAATGCACCAAAATATAGAAGATTTAAATACCTTTGACATTGCCTTCATATATGCCAGCATTATGGATGCATTTAAGACTGTATTCGTAAGTAACTTCCTATTCATCCATGGAAACAACTTTTCATATTCTTTATAATAGGCTTTACTGGATTTGGATTTTACACCTACCAATGTTTGTTTAGATTTTACAACAATCGATTTAATGGACAGTGTATTATCTTTTTCAACGGAAATCGTTTAATTCACCAAGACGATGATTTTTATAAGCAAACGTCAAGTGACATTTCCATGGCAATCGTGAAATTACGAACACCCAGCCCACTTAATTAGACATGTTTTCGAGTATAACGTCAATATGATTTCATTGTATTTCCTATTTTTAAATTATACTGCAGGTATAATAAAAAATACTATAAGATACACGTGTATAATTGGTCTTTAAAACACTTGCAACGTTAAAGGCACTCCGCTTTGCGTCGTGCCCTTAAACTCGTTGCGCGTGCTTTAAAGACTTGATTATACACTTGTATCTTAATATACTATTAATCATTTACGCAATCGCTATTTTGATTAACCTTACGGACCTTAATACGAAACTTTCAATACAAGATATCTAAGTAAACATTTGGTAATTATTTCGTTCTCTATTTTGTTCTGTACATATAATGATAATCCCTGCACAACGTTTCGGGTAAATTTGTGCTATATATACAAAACATTATTTTGGTAAACCATTGGCAACAATGAAAAATAAATACTATTACAGGACCGCTTTCGAGATCAGTGATGATAAACTTCGTGCGCTACTGGTATATGCGTTTGAGGATGATGAGCATGTCCAGTCTTATGCACAATTGCATTGAAACCACTGTGACCGTCGTCAAAGTACTCGACTTTCCTTATGGTTCCGTCGGGTTCTACAAGCGAATATTCCCCTTTTACTGTATCGCCGTCTCTAACTTCCGATTGCTCCTTTATGTCACCGGTGTGTCCATCTTTAACGCCATAATTAAATTTGTACTTTGGATATGCCTTAAAACACATCAAATTCACTAATGGTACCTGCACTTTGCAACAATTAACTTACCACTGGCTCAGCATGGACCGGAACAGCGTGAACTGGTGCGTAAACTCCATGATAATCGACAGGCACAGCTCTAGTTACTGACACTACAACAGCAAGCGCAAGGAGTACAACCTAAAATCACAGGGTGAACAATAAGACGCTTTCAGGCACTGTACCTTCATTTCGTCGAATTGCAGGAAATGAAGCACTAACTTCTTCGATGACTCTAAACTAGGTATTTATAGCAAAAAATGGGGATGCTGTCCCACCATGTTGCATTACCAATACCTACTATTATTACCCGATTTGCATTCGCAATAGTCTCCCAGTTGAGAAAATCATGCCTAATTAGAAGAAAAAAATGCAACCGACTTACATTTCGTCGAGAAAAAATGGACATATCGCCCATTTCCTTGAACGCGCATCTCCAAATACGTGTTCAGGTGATCTAGTTAACTGTGAAAGTGTACGCGAAGCTGAATTACGTGACACAATTATATTTACCTGTATTGTATAATTTTATACCATGATATACTAACGATTTGGTAATACTATTAATGGTTTTGTTATATCACAGCATCGAATTCGTTCTTTATTGTGCAAGTATTGATCCTTTATAGATGAGAAAGTTTGTTTTAGGGCTGCAGTTCTAATAAAAATCTACATTTCTTGGCAAAATTTTAATTTTTGGTGGGTAATTACATATACTCAGGTATACAAACTTCCTCCGCAATCGTATTGAATTGTTGTTGCCTGAGCCTAGTGGCTATATAAAAGGGCGCAGACATTGGTGTTAGATTTGACTTTAATGGACGATAATATTAATAGGTTTTAGTTGATTAATATGTATCTCCCCTCCATACAGCTTACAGTACTATAATCGCTATCCCAAATATAAGAATGTGGATCACCCCTTCGCTATCCCTACGTTCATTTATCGACAGTCAAAACGTTATCTCCATCTCCATGGTTAAAAGCATCCAGCAGGAATATTTCTGAAACGTCAACGACAATAACCTTTTCAAAAGACGCCCTGGCAACAAAATATGCGAATCCAATACCATATAACCCCTTTCGTAACCATCCCTAAAAATTGAAATAAACTGTACGGCGAATGGTTCTTGAAATGGGCTATCATAGTTCACTTCACAAAATTATACGTTTAGATACGACTTTATGAAGGGTGAAGTGTTGGGTTCGCAACTAATAGAAGTGGGTTCGAAGATGCAGTGGAAAGATAAGGATTATATAGTATGGTATGGCAACAATGTTTTCATGTCCCCCTTTTTCCCATACCCCCTTAAAAAAAGCAATCAGATGATGGGTCGAAAAGGATTACGGTTTGTACAGTCCGAGCGGGCAGGAATGCTGACTGACACATAGATGAACAAGCAGACAGACAGTGCAACGGGTTTGCGTATTTAACTGACCCATAGCTAGCCCTTTTCTTTCTGACTTTAAAAACCTGCTTTTTCAAATTGCTTTCCGTTTGGATATGTATTGGCGAAAAAATTAAATAATGAAATAGTTTCAATTTACAATTCCCTTTACAGTAACTCTATTAATTGTACCTAAATTCAATCTAACCAGATCAATTTTCGAGGACGCGGTCTTTGCGTTTTGCCTTTAACCTTTTCTATTCCGTTTCTATTCTATTTTCCATCTATGGCTTGAACCCAGAAATGTTTTAATTTATTCAGCATCTTATTTAACATAGTTCATTAACGATTTTCCCATTAACGTTCTTGTTGATAGCACCACCAAAAAAAAAACGCAACCAATGACACCATGGCTTTACCATGACTATTAACAGTGCATTAATCAAGTTAGCTTGTAATTTTAATCAAGAAAAAGTAAGTTCCATTGTACCATTTTAGGAACAGGAGTATAATTTCAAACATATAGTTCAATAACTGGAAGAATCTCTTTTTTCTGCACCTATCGCACTTTATTTTGTACTAGAAATAATCCTTCATAGAATTATCAGTGTGAGCAACCTGGACTTGACACTTGACGACAGATGTTCTATTGGACCATACGTAATCCGTTCACTTCTTTAACCAGTTTTCCTTACAAAAAATTTCTATTCGAATCAATCAATCTACATATCTTTATCGTGATAAATCGTGTGCATAATTTCACTTTTAAATCATTTTCACTTAAGTGAAATTATGAAAATTTTAAAACAGTTTCCTTGAATGGAAAAACTGCGCTTAAGCTATAAGGCGAAACGCTTTAACTGACATGAAATTTAGATTTCTTGCCTTGCAATGTCTATTACAAAATCAATAATTGAACGAGTTTCTATTTACTTATGCTCGATTTATTTTATTGGCAGTTTGAGAGACATGTGTAGGCTACTTCTAATGTAATTTGCCATCTTGTGCCTCGGTGCCTGCACGCAGATGTGGGTACCTAATGCAAGTAATCTCTTACGAGCACAGGATTTTTATCTTGTAGAGTGGATATTGATGGCAAGACAGATCAAAAGGATTACGAACGGTTTCTTTAATATTTACGGAGAACGTGTATATTGACATGCATTTCTATATTTATTATAACAATCCAGTTGAAATAATGTTATTCGCAAAATTGAATCGTTTTTCCCTTTGAAAACATTAATCAGTAGTACTCGAAAGTTGAACAAAGGCTTTTTTATGGAATTTTGGACAGAAGGGGCCGATTTTCGTCAGAAATAGTAAACGTTCTTCATTTTACCGATGCCCACTGAATCAACCCTTGTAAAAGCAAACTGACAATCGGCACTAAATAAAGGCACCCGGGTTTTGGTGCATTTTTAGTTTCAAGTTAACCTACATTTTCGTAATAGTTCCACGCAACAATAAGAAATTTTCCCATCTCTCTTCGCGAGACAATATTATTAATTCATTTCTCTAATTATGGAATAGTTTTATGAGAAAAGAACACCGTAATCAGTCAGTAATCGTGCCACGCAGTTCTTCCTCCTACTGCAGAATTGTCGGTACATCTTATTACCCACGTTTGTCCATTGAATCCTAATCGCGCAAATTCATTGAATATACATGCGGCAGCTAACCAAACGTGTGGTAATCGTTTCCCGATATGAGCCTATGCTAATATTTACATATTCGGTGTTAGGTAAATCAGATTACTGTTACGTATTCAATGTAGGTAGTTTACGTGGACGGACATAGTTTGCAAGTGTAAAGAGTGAATGTTGCATTTAATTTGAAAAAATCCAGATAGAATAGAAACTATAAGTCAATCCCAAGTGAAGTTTGTGAGTTCAGTGAATGAGAACGTAGATATACAATATTTCATTTGAATGAGGTAGGTAGTTTCCAGTTAATTTGCAAAATCGTCCAAAACCACAAAACTATTAATGAATATAAGATAAGTCGTAAAACAGTAGTTGTTGCGAAAAATCAGGGACAGCATTTATTGTTACTTTGTTAATACATTTTCCTTGTTTAAGGTTTTTATTTATTTATAGCATACGAGATTAACGTAATCACTTTTTGTTAAAGTTACATACTTGCATAGAACTCCCACGAAACGTTCTACATATTATTCTGTTCGACTTTTCGCATTTTCCCTTTCTTTCATCGTTGAGAATATGCCATAAAATTTTACACATAACAGGCTTCTTAATATGTACCTACTGACTTGAATGGGATGAGTGGGAAAATAGATACAGATGTAGGTAATGAGCATATGCTCCGCAACTTTTCGTCTGACAATTTTTTTGCAAAGTGAACTCAGGGATAATCAAAGTTCGAGACAAATCAATTATTTAAGTTGAAGTTCAACATCTGAAACCCCCCTTGAACAATTTTATGTACGCAAGTAAACAAAATAAGGAGCCATTTGGCCAAAATTGTTGTCACCTAACTGTAAATAGTCCGGTGCCTTCATTGAAGAACAACCAGGGAGTAGGAAAGCGAGAACTGAGGCGAGA
Source organism: Photinus pyralis (assembly GCF_008802855.1). Classification (NCBI taxonomy): domain Eukaryota; kingdom Metazoa; phylum Arthropoda; class Insecta; order Coleoptera; family Lampyridae; genus Photinus; species Photinus pyralis. The sequence continues at coordinate 29,492,293 of NW_022170596.1, read as the reverse complement.
ACGATGAAAGTAAGTCACTATTCCACCAATAGGCGATTCATATCGCACATTAAAATCGCAAAGTAACGGCTAATTATGACTTTTAATATGTTGTTAGAACCACTACCAGTAGTGTATATCTAATGAGTTTTTATCTTCGAAAGACATGTGCTAACTTTGCAGCACCCGAAAAACCGCGAAATTTTCGCACTTATTTTGTTTCTTTCAATATATAGCCCTAAACTATGCGTTTTCTTAATAGTATATTATATACCGCGGGACTGAAGTAGCACTTTTAATCCCGAAGGTAAAGTTTATGGCCCGACCGAAGGGAGGGCCATAATTTACCTGAGGGATTAAGACCACTACTTCAGTCGCAAGGTATATACGATATTTTTCGTACTTCCGAAACTGAAACACTTAATATGTATGGAGTTAGAGAACGTGTTCTTTCAAAAAATCGCTGCTTAACAAGTTACTATAGGAACGTTGCGGTGGTACGACAAACCCTATGCTATGATAACAAAAATAATTTGGAAACTGTCATTGCTAGTGTCATAATTTTGGTCGTGGGTGACAAAGGCGTATTTGATATTGATAAGAAGCAGCCAAAGTATGTAAAGAATTGATACCACCGAAATCCAAAAAACTATATGAGCAGCAGTACGATGCGTTTAAGAAGTAGTGCTGCATACAAAATGTGGAACAACCTACTGAAATTGCCTTGTTAGTAATTTCATCCTTCCGGGATAGTAGGGGAGCTAACACGAAATCCACTGAACGAGAATGATCAAAATTTTAACGGATGGAGTTCCATTTTGCCCTTTCAGAGTATGCCAAAAACGATCGTCTGCCGCCTCAGGTCATACGACTTAAGGCGCTGCGGGTACTTCTTGCGGTAGCAATTCTGAAAGGTTGTTTTTCGAAAAAATAAGTTATACACCAAATGAAAACGTTGATAATAGCTCTTAAAAAAATATTTAAAAAAATCGCGCACATTTGATAACTCCGTAAAAAACAATTCTTAGTCGGTTTTTCACGAACTTTCTACGGATATAACTAGGTTACCGTTGGAAGAATGAAGCTGATTTTTTTTTACAGACTAATGATAGGTACTACTAATGACTTAACGGTATTTCGTTTTTAAATTTTTTCTCTAATTACAAGATTATCTTATTATCTTAACATTATAAGATATCTTATAATTAGAGAAAAAATTTAAAAAAGAAACACTCTCATAGTCATTGGCTGTACCTATCATTAGTCTGTAAAAAAAATCAGCTTCATTCGTCCAACCGTAACCTAGTTATATCCGTAGAAAGTTCGTGAAAAACCGACTAAGAATTGTTTTTTTACGGAGTTATCAAATGTGCGAGATTTTTTAAAATATTTTTTTAAGAGCTATTATCAACGTTTTCATTTGGTGTATAACTTATTTTCTCGAAAAACAACCTTTCAGAATTGGTACTACAAGAAGTACCCGCAGCGCCTTAAGTCGTATGACCTGCAGACGATCGATTTTAGCATACTCTGATAGGGCAAAATGGAACTCCATCGGTTAAAATTTTGATCATTCTCGTTCAGTGGATTTCGTGCTAGCTCCCCTACTAGGATTTTCGTCCAAATTTAATCCCGGCGGGCGGCGGGACAAAAAGTGACACTTCAGTACTTGTCATAATGGAGTGAAGTTGTCACTTTAGTCTCGGAAGTACGAAAAATAAATTTTTTGCATTTTTAAAATAGACTAAAGTGCTTAAATTTGAGACAACAGCGAGCCCTGAAGGTGCAAAGATTGACACTTAAAAAAAAGGTGAAATTCTTTCGATCAAATTTTAAAAATCCACAAAATGGAATAACCGCAGTTTTCGTTAATTTGCCTGATTAGTTTTATAATCGTTTGAGGGAAGTTTCAAAGAAAAAACCATGCACATCCACAAGAAATTTATATTTAAACTATTAATATTGTATTCCATAATGTTTTTTTTTGGTTAGGATTGTTCATTTTGAACGCTTCGTGAATGGTTCAACATTTTCAGCCTGAAAAATCGGCCCATAATTGTCGAGGGCGTCTCCACTACAGCCTTTCTTGATAAAAATGTCAGAAGGTAGGATGGTTCCACTTCGCTTATCACAATTGTCGGAATGAACCCACGTTGGGTCTTCTGCCATTCCCATTGAGTTGCATCTTTTTCCACCCCCAACCACTTCTGAACTTGGTGGTAAGTTCAGTAAGCTTGAAATGCTGCACCATCTTTCGTTGGTGTCAAACGGACGAGGTCACCCTTAGCCAAGACGGCTGTTTTTACTTCAGCTGTGGTGATATGTCCAACGTTTTCCAAATGGCGAACTACAGTTTGTTCTTCCCATGCCAGAAACGCAGAGGTGGGGTGTCGCCCTCATTAAAGACGTGGAGAAACGACGCTAAACGAAATATATAGCATAAGAAGCGAGGAGAAACGGCCAAGAGAGGGAAAAGATCTGGACTACCAGAAAGCGAAAAAGCGCCCCCAGTGGAAAACACCGAAAGGAACAAAATTAAATTGTTCTGTAGATCTTTTATTTGAATCACTTTCATTAGAAATGGCCAGCCACTCGTCCATAAATCACAAACGACTTCAGCATAAATCAATTTAAAGTAGGTTACTTAGCTATGCATGGATTGTTTGCTTACTCTCATCTTCAGCTCACGTACACGTTCAACTTCCTTAACAAATAACGATTACCATACAAAGTTCTCCACAAGGAAACCATTTGCAAATAACAGATCGAGTGATTGCTTAACAATTTATTTAAGATTTTCGAAAATGTACCGACGCGTGAAAGCCTGTTTTAGGGTCGGCTGTGTATCGAACAACTCGTACAGTTCCATCGGCCTCCAACAGGCTATATTCACCACTTACTGAATTTCCATCCCTTGTCTCGTGTCTGGAGTGCGAGTTACCCGTTGCAGGATCGTCTACGCCATACGTATACGCATAATCCGGCTTGGCCTATAATTTCGAATAAAAATTGAAGCGCAAAAAGTGCGAAACTCACCAAGTAATCGACGGATGGTCCACGTAAACCGTCCACGAAGATCTTTTGAATTGGTCCGCTTAGAGGACCGCTAAATTTGTAAAACGAACGTCCACCTGCTTGGCATAGCACCTCGGTTGCAAGCTGAAATTAGGAATGCGCATTTTGGTATACAGTAATTATTGTGCACTTACAAGCAGTAGTGGAACAAACTGGAACATTATTCACGTATCTACAGCTAGTCTGTGTAAGGCACCTTAGGACGTTTTACAATTTATACAGTTAAATTGAAATTATATAATTAAGATGTTGTCAGTTGTGGTAAAATGTGCGGTTAGCTTCTGCAATTGGAACATTACAGCATCTTTATTATTTAACTGGTTTTGAAATAGAACGGAAACCTGTACCACAAATATTTTACTGGTACCTACCAGTTTATAGCGGACGTCTTTGTGTATTGTAAAGTATCGTTTAGATGAGGTGAAGTTCTTTTCAATTTATCTTGGGAAATTGGACATGTTCAAAGCAGAATAACTACCTTCGAAATTGCAACATGTACTTTGGTCCTTAGCATGATTCCTGCTTCCCTCAACAGCGACAGTAAAGTACATACCACTTTTACTGCGTAATGTAGGAATTAAAAGTCAACCAATTCAAAATGTAAATTTATAAAATACTAACGGTAGATCCTCGTTGAATATGTATACTTACCCTATTTAAGAAATCCTGAAACATAATTAATTTAGTGAACATTTGGATAACAAATCAGTATTTAAATGGTCGTGTAATGTGTCAACAAAAATGTGAGCGGGCATAATCCCATGTCTTTGCACTTGTTCCTTCACATTCATTGAGGTTTTGCCAGGTAAATAAAAGCCTGTCATCTCAAAACCACATCCCATATTAGAAATACCTTCAGTCGTTTGGAACAAAGTAGACCTTTGGGTCACTGGTTTGTGCAGCTTTTGTTATCTTCTCTCTTGACCAGGTGTTGACAGTTGACAAAGAACAAAGAACTCACTTGAAATTGGTTCACAAACTAGTGACGTGAAGATCATCTTTAGTTCGATCGACTGTATTTAAATGATAGATTAGCAAATCTTCCATTTCTTCTAATCATTGAACTTTTAAACAATGTTATAATACAAAGCCCATATCATAATTTGTAAAGGGTTTTGTATTATGCCGCTTCAAAATGGTAACCTCATAACTATTATTATAGCATCCCTAATTACACATATGAATGTTAATTGAATTAAAGATAATAAGAGTATTACTAAAGGGGTGACTCTATTTGTAGGGGGATGCAATTGTCGCAAGTTTTCAGAGCTGAGAAATTTTTGATATTGTATGAACAACGTGAAACATTTATTTATTACAATTACCTACATTGACAAATGCATTCTGGATTCTTTAGAATATTATGAAAAACACCAGTCTCCTCGCTCTTAAAAGTTAACTTGTAGAAGGTAGTGCCAGAACAACGTGATGGTGAAAGAGAAGATGTCGTTGAAAGTTTCTTTTGATTTTTAAGGATTGGCTTAATGAAATCGTAACTTCGCATGTAAGTATTTTTCTGCTGGACTTAGATCATCGACGAGCGGTGTGGCTTGATATCTCATTTGTGTTTGCATTACTTTGATTTCTGATGGGATTCTCAAGTTTGCCACTACCTTCAATCGATTCTTTAATGCTTGTACAGTACGTTCACCCAATTCGTTTGTTGCCGGATAACTAGGAGCATAGTGTATTTACACTATAAGCAATCAGTTTTTGATAAATTCCATTGTCTTTACAAAAACAAAGAAATTCTTCAATGCGGTGAAGACTGTTACATTATCTGACACGATTTCTTTTGGGTTACTGTTCCAAGTGAATATTCGCTGTAAAAGTTCGCTTGTATTTTTAAATGTAAGATGTTCATTGAGAATTTCAATTTCCGCTCATTTGAAGTTTGCATCGATGCAAACTAAATAATGTGGTCCTGCATAATCCAAACGAATACGGTCCCAGCTTTCTGCTGGGTATTCCCATTTACGACAAGATTTTACGCGGTTTTCAATGTCTTTATCAATGTTTTTCTAATAACAATAGCGCTTGGCGAACTGTTTCGCATTTTCTGTAGGTAGGTATACCTAAATGTGTAGGTGCCTGTAACAAATTTGGTTGCATGATTTTTGGAATAACGGACCAAATCTATGGCCCCTGTAAAGAACCCCATCATCAATAGTGTACCTATGGACCGTTTTGAATTTCTTGTATATCTTGTAAATCTGGATCATTTTCAGTTTGAGACTTGATTATATCATTGAGTGAAGTTAACTACTCAATAATTATATAGTAATTTATCGGCAATTTATAGTATCATTGGTTATCGTAAATATCTGTTATACATTATTAACGTGATGTAGGTAATCCGCATAAAAATGGGCATCATCCTTTAAAGTACTAATAAAACACGTAACCTTAAGAGCTATAAGAAAGAAAAATATTTGATAAACCACAGAAGTTAACCCTCCGCAATTCATGATTTTTACGTAGAAGCGTTGTGTGAAAACGTTATTCAATGGCAAAAGAAGCAATATTAGGGGATTACGCCAATCTTTTATTTAATTTTGTAGAAAGTTATGCTATGGAAGCTAAGGGGACCCAAAAGTAAAGGGGAATATTGGGCTGCGTTGGGGAGAAAAAGTGGAGGAACCCACTGTTCATCAGGTGTCCGTTAGAGTCACGTCTCCTGAGTCAGTGTACACAGTTGTGCGTCGCCGAATCGTGATAACATTTTGTTTTGCTGTTGGAGAAATCTGCCGCAGAAGCTATTGTAATGTTAAAGATTGCTTATGGGGTTGCTGCTCTAAGTAAGACCAGAATCTAAGAGTAGTTTTCCCGTTTTAAAAATGGAGAACTGACAAATAAAGACCAACCCTGTTTAGAGCGCTCCTCGACGACAAAAAGTGAAGAAAACGTTGACAAAATTAATGAACAAAGCATTTTTACCATTTTTTTGTATGATGTAATTGCTGTTGAAGTCTTTAAGTTCAAATAAATTACGAAAAAAAAGTGTTTGATGCAGCACAGAAATTAGCATTCCGAAATTCTTGATTTTTATGTAAAAGTAGCTATACTTAGGGATGATGTTTATTACGTGGCACTAAACTATTGCGGCACAACAGGAGCTTAGAAATGATAAAATTTTAAAACGGAGGAACACTAATTCTTTATTAAATTTTATTGGATGGGGTTGCTAATGAAACCTGTAAACAGGGGCGGTTTTACACATCCACTCAGGGGGGGGGGGGGGCGAAAATAAAAAAGCTACAGAATTACAGAATTGCAGATGCAGAGGTGCGCGGGATTTTTTTTTTAGTAGCTTTGACCCAATTTTAGCTGTTTTTTTGTTAAACTATCTATTGCCGCATTAATTTCCGAATACTGACAAAGGCAGAAAAAATACGAGAGGCGATAATGATAGTGCTAAAGTACAGTCGTGAGTCGCAGTATGGACAATACACGATTCCGCCCCCGCCGGCATTATTTTGTGTACCTATTTTATTCAATTTTACTTTTCCGTCAGGTGGTTTGTGGTTAGGTCTATTTGATTCGATTATTATGTAAACCTAATGAAATAAAAAAACAATTGAGTAGTATGTTTAGGGGGGGGGGCGATCGCCCCTGTCGCCCCCCCCCCAAAACCGCCCCTGCCTGTAAACTTGAATCGTTTAAGAAAGACAAATAAGTACTTGATGTACCACAAATGGTAACCCTCCGCATATGTTGATTTTTACACAAAATTAGCTATACCTAGAGATTTTATTGCAACGAAGCGCTAATTTTTTATTAAATTTTGTAGGGTGGGATTTATATGGAAGCCTGTAAGTTCAAATAATTGAAGAAATAAAGATATTTGATGCAGAACAGAAGTTAACCTTCTGCAATTAACGTTAGTTTAGTTGACTGGCACAATTAGTGTCCTGACGTAGATAGCACGAATAACATGACATTCGGTATATGTGATTGCTGTGTGAAGGTTTCTTTATTCTTGACCCCTTGCTGATCCTCTTCCAATGTTCCTCCACAATTTCTTCTGACCTTGGTGTTCCGCACCACGCTTTTATTTTACATCAATTTTCATCTTTGTCCAATTCTTTCAATTTCCATTTCCTACTAAGAGCTTTCCTAACTCTTATTTACAGTCTTATTTCTAAATTTGCAGCTAAGAAGAGATCGCTGGTAGTCCACAAACTTTTTGACCCCATTCTTATACTGTACACATAATCTTCGATTGGTTGTGCTTAGAAAATACAACCCCTCCTGGAAGGGTAGTTGGAACAATCCGCTAGCAAGTGACTTTTTGAGTATACTGTATATCATTTTTTTTACATGCAGTTGGCAGCATCTGCTATTCACTTGCTTATGTTGGTCACAATTAAAATAAAAATTAATGTTTGGCATATTTATTACAAATGTCAAATAAACCAACATAATTTATAAACAAAGAAAAATGGATAAATTAGAAATACAAGGATAATTTATTTCCAAGGTATTAGCGTAATTCAATTGCCTTATATTGTGTATTTTGTCAACACCATAAATTCTAATTGGGAACATGTGCCACTTATGTTTCAGGTCCTTCTTGAGCAGTTTGTCGAATACATAACCAATGGTGATGTCTTTATCATGTCAAACTCCAACAGCTGAAGGCAAGCATTATGATTATACTTACGAAACACCACAAGCAGCTGGCAAGCTTTGCCGTATTGTATAACTTCGAAAGAAAACATAGCAAATGGAGAACGTTTAAAGTGCACCGAAGGTAGTGATTCATACCGCGAACTTTAATAGTTTATCTACACATTCCACAATATCGAGTGTTTTGAGTGCCATTTACCCAGTGTCATTTGCGCCGTCTCAATTTCGTAGCATACTTCAGTACCTTACGGGTAAGTGTTACATCACCAGTGACTTAATAAAACCCCTTCGATTTGCAGATCTACCAAACGTACCCTTTCAATAACCAAAGTCAATTGTTATATAGTTTCCTCTAGTAAGTAAATTATGGCCGATCTTGCGCCACTCTTGGAAGCGAAAGATAAACGGTTTGAGCCTAATTTAGGAAGACGATTTCATTCTAACATTAATAGGAGATTTTATACGAATTCCGTACGAAAACCGTGTTGGATTTTGCGACCCCTTAGTCTTAGAAGATGTGTTCTAGCTATAACCGTACTATGTATTTTATCGATTATATATTTTTCGCATTATACGTTTAACTCGCCATTAACTAGGTAGGTCGGTGTGGTTCTGTGGGGTCGGTCAAGATCGCTTTGCTTTTCAGTTTGATACATCGAAACACTAGACCTGAACCAAATATTAAGTGCAGTATTATGAATGGACCACGTTTGCCTCAGAATCATGATCATAAGACGGAAGCGCGGTTACGGAGTGACCCCAAGGTCCTTGTCTTTGTGGAGACGATGTATTCGAAACTTGGACGGGAAATTGCCGAGCTTTTGGTGTACACTAGGATTAAGTAAGTGCTAATTTCGAGAGGTTTGTCTGTAGTTGTATTTCGTAGGTACAAAGTTGAAGTCTCCGGTAAAAGCTTGCCCGTTCTAACTAATCTGGATAAAGGAAGATATGGAGTTATTGTTTTCGAGAATTTCAATAAGTATCTGCAAATGGATAACTGGAACAGGGAGCTTTTAGATAAATATTGTCGGGAATATATGGTGGGAGTGATTGGGTTTATTAATCCCAGTGAGGAAACGCTAATTGGTGCACAGCTGAAAGGATTTCCTTTGTTTATTTATACCAATTTAAAACTTAAGGTATGAGGATATGCCGAGGGGTTGAACATCTACGTTTTAGTGTGCATCATATTTAACATTTACCTGATCGTTACTATTTCATTTTGTGTTGTAATTGAATTGCACCTTTAACGCCCATATTATATTAATACTTTAAAAGGATTTGTTTAATATGTTTAGATTGATGTACGCAGTGTATACATTCATTCTTACACATGCTCAATATGGTACATGTACAGGGTATTAAAGTGACCAAAAAGTTTCCAAACATTGTTATTTTACGAACTATCAGCGGCGCCCCAAAAAAAGTTCAGGGGTAGAAAATTGAACATGACCCATGAAAATGCAATACCCTGTAGACCCATGATGTAAATCCTTCCGCTTAACTTATATTCCAAATTTGAGCAAAACTGCAGAAGATATAATGAAAAACCTTAAAATATTTTGAAATTTTAACACTGTATATCAAGTAACGAGGCGTTTGCGGACCTATGTTAATATGAACTTTTGGTAAATAATCCAAGGAATTAGTCCCTTCCTTATTTAGGAACACCCTGTATATTTTAGATTTAGTTTAATGGTCCCACTTATTGTTCTGTTGGTGTGTTCACCTCTATTCCACCATCTGTTCCTTTAACTAGTTTCTTGTATTGTACGGATTCGAGGTAAAGGGAGGGGCCCAAACCCGTACTTTGTCCCAACACGGAAAAAAGTAAAAGAAATCTCGCATAATGGAAATGAGATCGACACAAAATTGATGAAAAAAATGGACAATGGGGGGGGCAGGCAGTGGCGGTGCTAGGTGGGGGCCTCCCCCCCCCCCATTGTCCATTTTTTTCATCAATTTTGTGTCGATCTCATTTCCATTATGCGAGATTTCTTTTATTTTTTTCCGTGTTGGGACAAAGTTCTGGTTTGGGCCCCTCCCTATACCAAATCCTGGGACCGCCACTGGTTGTTGGTAAATTCTAGCCTAGCCCGGCATCTTCTTTCCAATGGGCGTTATTCGAAGAGTGTATGGTGTACCTGTACAATAATCAAGTTCAATGATATCAAGAACAAGTGAAGTTTCTTGAAGCTGTCTGCAAATGTTTTTGTATCAGTTTTAGTAGGAACAGATTATTTGGATCATTAAAAAAAACTAAGTAATTTAAATAATTATTATTCTATTTGTCGACCGTCTGCGTGCGGGGAATATGCGAAACAAGCTTTTCTTGCTTTCAGGGATTTTGTTTTAATTTTTTTTTCATGACTCAAAATAAATTTTTGTCGTATCAATTAATTAATTGTGTGTTTATATGAACCTATTGTACGACCCGGATAGAGTTTGCATTTCAGGTTTTGCTTTTCGTGTACAATTGTCAGGTGTTAATGAAAATTTGTGTAGTTCATTCTGCCAAAAACGGTGGTTTATGCCCTTAGCATTAAGAAAACCTATCACACCGCGTACTACACTACTTGCGATTGGAGGAGGAATTTTAAACCCTTGTAAAGAACCCTTAACACCAAGCTTAACACTATCCGATGGATCCATAATGGCGGCTGTCGCGTACCAACAGATGTAGAAACGTGATGCGCATGCGCGAGACACCATCCGCAACCGTGTTTGAATTTTTCTACACACCTGCAGCTTTCATTATCTATGTACTATTTATGCAAGTCGATGTTTACTATTTGCCTACCATTAATGATTTTATTTAGCACTAGGTGCACACCTGTATACCAAGGTGATCTACCCCTCGGAAAATGCATTATTTTAATTCTAATGTAGATGTGTGTTTGCAACAGGACGCAGCTTTAAATGCAGCTTCTCAGATTTTGAGACTGGCAAGAGCAGGGGAGACAGCGTGGGGTACACTACCGGGAGAGGACTGGACAATATTTAAAGCTAATCACTCCACGTATGAACCGCTGGAATGGGCACATCGCGATAACAACTATCAAACAGACGAAATGAAAATGCCCCTACCTACAATTGTGCAGGATCACGGCCTGTTCGATAACATCCAACGGGTAATTTTCGGGTCGGGTCTTAAATTCTGGTTGCATCGACTATTATTCTTGGATTCTTTGAGCTATTTAAGTCACGGCCAGCTGAGTTTATCGTTAGATCGCCTGTTACTGGTAGACGTAGATGATATCTTTGTAGGCGAGGTCGGAACCAGATTACGTCCCGACGACGTCAAGGCGCTGCTGGCAACTCAAGAGCGCATACAAAATATGATCGGCGGTTTCAAGTTTAACCTAGGTTTTTCTGGCAAGTATTTCCACCATGGCAATAATGACGAGGACAAAGGTGACGACTTAATTTTGGAGAACATCGACAAATTTATGTGGTTCTCGCACATGTGGAACCATCAGCAGCCGCATCTTTACGACAACTTAACGCAGCTAACCGAGGATATGTTGCTTAATAAAAATTTCGCCAAAGAAAAAGGAATACCCGTAGATTCTGGCTATTCCGTTTCGCCACATCATTCGGGCGTTTACCCGGTTCATGACATCCTGTATACGGCTTGGAAAAAGGTTTGGAATATTCGGGTGACATCGACTGAGGAGTATCCGCATCTTAGACCTGCCAGGTAAACTCTTCAAGGTTGACTCAATACTCACATCCTTTTGCAGGTTGCGCAGGGGGTTTATTCATCGTAACATCATGGTGCTGCCCAGGCAAACTTGTGGATTGTTTACTCATACTATGTTGATCGAAAAGTATCCTGGTGGTAGGGAAAAATTAGACGAATCCATCCAAGGAGGGGAACTTTTTCAAACTATTGTTTATAATCCTGTGAGTTGAAGATCGTTACTCGTATTGTATTGTAACTGGGCATGGGAATTTTTTTCGATATATCGATAGGTATCGATAGTTATCGATATATCGAATAACAATAGGTAGAGCTAAAAAAATCGATATATCGATACCTATCGATATGTCGATAACTATTGATATGTCGATAACTATTGATATATCGATATGTCGATAACTATTGATATATCAATATGTCGATAACTATTGGTACGATAAAATTATGTTATTGTTGAGATTTCAACGAGCGCTACTATTTTTATTAATAAAATCCATTTTCGGGTTTACTCTCGTGTAAATTTACTATTTTTAGTTGCTCGACGTTTCGGAAACTTAACTTTGCTCCCTTTCTCAAGAGAAGCGCTACGTCACATCATCATCCATGCCAAATAAACGCAGTAATAAAATCTTTAGAAAATAGATCTTTTCGTCTTACTGACGATTGCTCAAAAAAAGAAGCACTTCAAAAGCTTGAACAAAATGTTGCATCAAAATGGCTACTCTTTAGATAAAATAAAGAAGACAATCAAAGGGTGTAATCATGGCCTATGTATCGGTATCTGATTGATGGTTACAGAGGACCAGTCACAAAAAAAACAGAAAAAGCTAAGAACACTTCAAATTTAGATATACAGTTTCAATTGATTGACATTTACGAAATCTAACAAAAAACTCTTGATAAAGGTAGCAAAGAAACGTCGAGTAACTATTAATAGTCACTTTACACGAGAATAAACCGGAAAATGGATTTTATTAATAAAACTCGATAAGGTAACTATCCCTGTCGATAACTATCGATACGTCGAATATTTCTCTCAAATGAGGCGTGCAATTACCGCTGTAATTAAGCGGTAATTGCATTGTAGAAAGCTAAAGAGCCCTGCGATAATTGCACAGTTAATATGGTAACTCCATTAAAGTTGCAAGAACTGCATTCGGTTATTTTCATATTTTGTTAAAAGAGCCCTCTTGTCTTGTCGGGTTCTTTCGCCAAAATATAAAAGTAAACTCATGCAGTTTTTAGACACGCTTTCAAAAAAATTATCGGTAATATTATATCGATACCTATATATTAAAAACTATCGCCATAACGAGAACTATCGATATACCGATACTTATCGATATAGCGACAGTTATCGATCTTTCGATAGTCATCGCTGTATCGATAACCATCGATATTTCGATAATTATCGGCATATCGATAAGTAAAATACATCGATAGGTAAGTACCCGATACTTATATCGATAGGTGAAAACAGTTATCGCCCATCCCTAGCGATAACTATCGACATATCGGTAACTATCGACATATCGATATATCGATACCTATCGATAGTATTCATATATCGATATCGAATATCGATAACTATTGATATATCGATAGCTATCGAAATATCGATAACTATCGAAATATCGATAACTATCGATATATCGATAACTATCGACATATCGATAACCATCGATATTTTGATAATTATCGGCATATCGATAAGTAAATTATATCGATAGGTAAGTACCCGATACTTATCGATAGGTGAAAACAGTTATCGCCCATCCCTAATTGTAACTCACTTGGTTCAACTATTTTTTTGTTGTCTCTACATGTCTCATTTTCCTTATGCTGTTACTCCTATCTTTCTCGCATGCGTCACACCCTCTTTCTCATCCTTTACACAGTTTTCTTACCTCTTTTATGTTCGTCCTTCCTTTTGGAACTTTTTTTTTCATCCTTTCCTTTCATCTTTCTTCCTATTTAATTTCTACCATTGTTATTTTTAGATAAATATATTTATGACACACATGTCGAATTATGGAAATGATCGCCTAGCTTTGTACACTTTTGAGTCGGTGATAAAATTTCTTCAGTGTTGGACTAATATTCGATTAAAGACCGCTCCTCCATTACAGTTGGCCGAAACTTATTTCAAACATTTCCCTGAAGAAACCGATCCCGTTTGGGGGGTAAGTGGTTGCAATATCTTTATTCGCATAGCATACGCTTCTTTTAGAACCCTTGCGATGACTTGCGCCACCAGAAAATTTGGTCGAGAAACAAATCGTGCGACTCTCTGCCGCGATTTTTAGTCATTGGTCCACAAAAGACGGGAACGACGGCGCTGTACACATTTCTGTCCATACACCCGGCTATCGCGAGCAATTTACCCAGCCCCGACACCTTTGAAGAGATACAATTTTTTAATGCGAACAACTACTACAGAGGTCTCGATTGGTGAGTGCATACGTAAATTGATGCTTTGGTGCAAGTGGGCGAATTTTCTTAATTTAGGTACATGAACTTTTTCCCAACGGATCCTAATTCGACCAACCGCTACTTTTTTGAGAAAAGCGCCACCTACTTTGACGGCGATTTAGTTCCGAAACGCGCTCACGCCCTCTTACCGCACGCCAAGTTGGTAACAATTCTGATATCGCCAGCCAAAAGGGCGTACTCATGGTATCAACATACGAAAGCTCACGGTGACGTCATCGCCAACAACTACAGCTTTCACCAGGTGATTACGGCGAACGACACCGCTCCAAAACCGCTGAGGGATCTACGAAATCGTTGCCTGAACCCCGGAAAGTACTCGCAGCATTTAGAACGTTGGCTGTCTTACTTTCCACCGCAACAGATGCACATAATCGATGGTGAAGCGTTAAAATCGGACCCGATGGAAGTTATGAACGAAATGCAAAAATTCCTAAAAATTGTTCCTCTCTTTAATTACACATCTCATTTAAGGTAATGCTGTATTTAAATTCTTATTATTTTGTCAAATCAAACTTACATAAGGTTAATAGAAAGTTTTTTTTAAATTGATTTGCAGGTAAGTTCAAATTTTACCAAGAGCTCAGCATAACAAATGCACTGATTCTCACAGAGTACTTGACCTTGTACATTTATTTGTTATCAGTCAGTCTAGGAACTAGGTCTCTGTGATTTTCATTGCGCGCAATTGGATCTGTCTCTTGGTTTTCACTTTCACCTCAAAAGAAGAAAAACCATTATGGTTCAAGACCGATTTATAAACTTTGTCGCCCGCGTTCGCGCTGGCAGTTCGTGTAATTGACCAATGGAAAAAGAGTATCCAGAGTTTGACTTTGACACGCCAAATGTGTACTCTTTTTCCATTGGTCAATTCTATGAACGCGAGCGCGGGCGACAAAGTTTATAAATCAGCCTTCATGGTCATGTACTGCATTGCACAGGAATCTGCAATCCAAACATTGGGGGATTTAACGATATCCTGTAGGCTTACAAACGCAGACCCTTCCTTAGGCCTAAAAACGTCACGAAATTTGCATTTCTCTGTAATGAAGTACCTTTGGATTATTTGGAAAAACTATTTTTTTTCACTCTAGCAACTCTCCAAAGCGTTTTTTAAGTCCTCAATTTTTGTTTGTGTGTACAACTGTCTGGCTGTCTATTTGTTTTATTGATATGGCAAATTCTGACGTCATATATTTTTGAAAGGAGAACTATAAGACCTTTAAAGTCAGAAAAGACTGTAGGTCCCATAAAAAAAGAGTTCTTGTCCGTACTCACATATAACATTTTGTGATTTTGTTCACAGATTCGATCCAAAAAAAGGATTCTACTGCCAAATAATCAGTGGGGACCACACTAAATGTTTGGGACGGAGCAAAGGTCGCCATTATCCGCCGATGGAAGAAAGATCCTTGAAGTTTCTGCAGCGCTATTATTTAAGCCACAATACCGCCTTAGTAAAGCTACTAAAACGTATTGGCATGAGGAACATTCCTCAATGGCTGAAGGACGACCTAACCGATACTCCGGGTTAATTCCTATTTTAGAAATTTTTATAATCAGCTATAGAAATGATATTTTCTCTAAGTGTGGTAGAGTGAGTATAGATTTATCGGGATTACACAAGAAACTGCTGAATGTTGATGTCGTAAGGATGCTAATAATCCGATTCATCTTTCTTTCGCTAATTACGAAGTGCAAATAACTTCGCTTTGTGTACAGGCATTAATTACTTGGGAGACATTTAAAAAAGAAATTTGATTATGGAAGTAATGCTCTTAATACATTTACACACATATCATTGCAAAATTTGTAAGAAGCAAAGCGATTGATCATGAATAAACAACATTTGTTTACTACAATCCCTAGAATACAGCATGAGAAGGAATATTAGATAATTTGCTTTTTTGAAAAATGTCAAAGTGCTCAGTATTAAAAATTTGAAATATCGTATCGATGTTGTAGTAAATCACTTTCTAAAAATGAGTTTTAATGATAAATACTCATGATGTTTGTTCACCAAAGGTCAGAATAGCCATGTTTAGTGTCAGCAGATCAGTACATATACAACAATTGTATTAACAATAATATCCATGCATTGAACCTAAAGATTAAAGGTCGATGGAGGTGAACTGGACTTTAGTTCTGAGAATTGAGAGGAAAGTGTTGTTTAACGGAAGTCGGGATAGAAATGGCAATGCTGCAGATTTGAGCGAAACTATTTACCACTTCGTTTAGAAAGCATCATTCTCGGTTATTTACATGTTAAGAACGGAAGCTGGGTTTCCATTTAATCAAAGTGTAGTTAGATCAATAATTAATCAAAGGTATGTAGATTTTGTACCATATATTTTACCCTAAATTATTGCTAATCAATTAAATCGGTTCGTATTACCAAATAATACAGGGTGTTCCAATCTAGGTAGATTAGTATGGAAAGCTTATAGTGTTGCAGATCATTTTGTGTCATATGTGGATAAGAATCTCAGACATATTTTGAAGCTCTGATTGTAGCTTTATGAATATTTGTTAATAAAATTAATGTAATTAAAGGACATATTTAAATCAAATTTTTTAGAATATTCATTTTTTTTGTTTATTGGTATATTATATTTTTATTCACATGCAACATTTGTCGGCCAGCTTTCTTGTTACTGTGATATGACGGTTGATCTCCTTAGAAACAAATGTATTCACATAGGAAGTTATCTATCAGATAAGTTTAACTGAAACATTACATAGGTACATAACTTGCATTTGTTTCCAAGAAAATGAATTGTCAAATAAATCAAAATATGTATAGCCATGTAATTGACCATTTTATAAAATATGGGACGTTTTAATATCCCAATTCTATGCAAAACAGAAGGAATATCCCACATTCCTATCCTACAAACGGCAATCCTAAATGAACTATAGGATGTGAGAATTTCACCATTCGATATTGAAACGCAAATTCAGCTTACTAAGTTGGTGTATATAGGTGATCCATACTATTCTTGTGACTTTAGACACCCTGTAGATATTTGGAACACAAGGCACGCACAATTTGCAAACTTCTAAAACGTTTTTTAATATTTTTGTTGTGGAACTATCCTCTTCGTTTTGCACTGGCAAAGGAAGAAGCAAAAGAGGCAAGCCACACTAATATTCCTTACAAATACGGAAGACTGAGCTATTGCTACACCAATTTGAGATAAAAAATGGAAGGGACCGATGGACATATTTGTGTGATTTGTTTAAGGTCTCTAAAGGTACATGATAGAGTTTGGGTTATAATTAATAGAATTTTTTTTAAATTTTAAATCTGTACTCTGAAGGGTTTTTTTGTGTTCATTAAATATGGACTAGGATTTACGTTATAAAAATCTTCCTGGAAATTGCATTTGATTCCAGATTTTGGAATGTATGATATCCTTAGAGGCCTTAAGTCTCCAACCTTAGTTGCGCATCAATCACTGTATGGGAGTTTAATTACACTATCCCATGTAAATTGAACTGTATCATAGGAATTGTAAAATTCTTGTACTTATTTGTTGTTATTTATTCCTGTATGTGATCAACAAAGTAATTATTTATAGATGTAGAATTTTCTCTAATCAATAAGGTAACAACATATCAGTTTAGAAGTTTGTGCCATTTTCGTTTTCAAAATGCGCACGTTGGGTGCAACTATTTATTATTTTATTTTATAGAAAGTGCATATCGTTCTGACTGAATGTATCCGACAGGGTGTTCACTAGTTGTATATTTATAAAAAAGGAACATTATATTGACCTGATTTTGTTTTGTTTATGGCTTAATATTTATTTATAACGTAGTTTTATTAAATTATAATTGGGGAATCATCACAAAAGTTCATAATAACGAGATTAACTATGTACTAGAAATAATTTAATGTATATAAATGTTAAAAAGAAGTAAAATATTGACAATAAAGTATATACATATACGTCCAACTAACGCCTTATTTTGTCCAAGATACTTTGGGTATATCGAAATGCTCGGTGAGGCCGTCGAGGTGTTGATTAAATTTTTCAACCCGTTCTTTGTGTGTCATCGAAGCCTTTTCTAATATTCGCTCAGTTTGCTAAAACAAGAGATCAGAAGATTCAAGGAAAAAGAACACAACTTACCATTTTTTCCTGCATCTTTTTGAAAGCTATTTCCGCATTGGTTTTCCTGGAGGCCTGAACAACTTCTTGTTTTTGATCTGATTCAATTACCTTGGAAACTTGTTCTAACATCTTTTTGTCTTTATTTTTCTTCTTTTTACGTACTGCATCGCCCTTTATTTTCAATTTTCCCTTGGCAACTTGTTCATATGGATCCATTGTAAAGGAAAATATTTACAATCGTATCAGTAACATAACCTAAAATGTGTATACTGTCAATTTAGTTAAAGCTCATTTGGTATAGAGGTCGCCATGAAACAGTGTTGAAGTTAGCAGTGAGTTTGTGATATGGCAACAGTGTACGCATGCAATAAATAGCCGACGACCAGCGTCGTCGAGAATCGTAGACAACCCTAGCCCATTGACCTATCCTATACTATATTAAATATAGTATAGAATAGTTCGATGCTCTAACCTAAAGTATGCACTAATCCCATAAATGTAAATGCCTGTGTACCAGTGGCGGTTTTAAATTTTTTGCGCCCCTAGGCACACCGAAAGATATGCGCCCCTCCAAAAAATAATCTTTAAATTGCAATAAATTTTAAGATGCTAATAAAATTTACATTATAATTTTTAAAACTAATATGAAAACAGAGCTGGGCAGTATTCAATTTTGTAAGTACTTTTTAGTATTCAAATCCTTTAAAGTATTAAAATACTTAAATTAAATATACTTTTATGGAAGCAGTATTTGTATTGTAACTCAAATACTTTCACAAATATTTAGTATTCGAATACTTCGCAAAGTATTTGGATACTTCGTAAAGTATTCGAATACTTCGCATAGTATTTGAATACTTAACCTTCCTTTTTTTTACCAAAAATCGACTGCACCAAAATTTCCCGGGAAAACACTTTTTCTTATTAATTTTGGTGCGTAGAATCCAAAACAATTCGTACTTTTTCGATTAGACTTCTCAATCAAAAGTTATAGACTAGAAACCAATTTCGAAAGAAAATTCAAAGGGCTGTAACTTTTGAACTAGTAGCCCAATATTGGAACTGTTTGAAATTATGGATTCTACAGGCCACATTCTATAAGAAAATTTTTTTCCGGGTCGATCTGAGACAATTTTTTTTGAGGGCCTCACGACTGCACCAAAATTTCTCGGGAAAACACTTTTTCTTATTCATTTTGGTGCGTAGAATACAAAACAATTCCTACTTTTTCGATCAGACTTCTCAATCAAAAGTTATGGACTAGAAACCAATTTCGAAAGAAAATTCAAGGGGCTGTAACTTTTGAACTAGTAGTCCAATCTTGGAACTGTTCGAAATTATGGATTCTACAGGCCACATTCTATAAGAACATTTTTTTTCCGGGTCGATCTAAGACAATTTTTTTCGGGCCTCAAAAAAAGGCAGTTACAACCTTCCTTTTTTTACCAAAAATCGACTGTACCAAAATTTCTCGGGAAAACACTTTTTCTTATTAATTTTGGTGCGTATAATCCAAAACAGTTCGTACTTTTTCGATTAGACTTCTCACTCAAAAGACTAGAAACCAATTACGAAAGAAAATTCAAAGGGCTGTAACTTTTGATCTAGTAGCCCAATATTGGAACTGTTTGAAATTATGGATTCTACAGGCCACATTCTATAAGATAATTTTTTTTCCGGGTCGATCTGAGACAATTTTTTTTGAGGGCCTCAAAAAAAGGCAGTGTACAACCTTCCTTTTTTTACCAAAAATCGAATGTACCAAAATTTCTCGGGAAAACACTTTTTCTTATTAATTTTGGTGCGTAGAATCCAAAACAATTCGTACTTTTTCGATTAGACTTCTCAATCAAAAAGACTAGAAACCAATTTCGAAAGAAAATTCAAAGGGCTGTAACTTTTGAACTAGTAGCCCAATCTTGGAACTGTTTGAAATTATGGATTCTACAGGCCACATTCTATAAGGGAATTTTTTTCCGGGTCGATCTAAGACAATTTTTTTTGAGGGCCTCAAAAAACGGCAGTGTACAAACCTTCCTTTTTTTTACCAAAAATCGACTGTACCAAAATTTCTCGGGAAAACACTTTTTCTTATTCATTTTGGTGCGTAGAATCCAAAACAATTCGTACTTTTTCGATTAGATTTCTCACTCAAAAGACTAGAAACCAATTACGAAAGAAAATTCAAAGGGCTGTAACTTTTGATCTAGTAGCCCAATATTGGAACTGTTTGAAATTATGGATTCTACAGGCCACATTCTATAAGAAAATTTTTTTCCGGGTCGATCTGAGACAATTTTCTTTTCGGGCCTCAAAAAAGGCAGTGTATAACCTTCCTTTTTTACTTAAAATCGACTACACTAAAATTTCTCGGGAAAACATCAAGTATGACATAAAACGTTGAAGGCACCACGGGTGTTTTGAACACAACGCCCACGGTCAACGTATAACCCTCGGGCCGGAGGCCCTCGGGTTCTACACTGTTGACCTGGGGCGTTATTTATTTCATAACGCCCTTGATACCTTAATAACTATTACCAATTCCAATTAAACTTAAAATATTACCTAAAATAAATATAGTGCAAAAAATGCCGCCCTTTAAAGCTGCCACCCCTAAGCACGTGCCTAGTGTGCCTATATGTAAATCCGCCACTGCCTGTGTATTATACAAGTCTAAATGAACAAAACTTGAATAATTCATATTTACGGACAATTACAGTTCATAGCTTACCGATTGTTTTTTAATTGATAACACCCTAACAGACTATGCTATTATCCATATACGGCAATAGGTCTTTGTCTTATCAAAAACACCTTTAGGCCACTGCATGCGATTGAATAATGTGCATCTATAAGAAAATTAGAAAAAAAAAAAAAAAAATTAATTAGGGAACTTGTTGGAAAATTCATAATCACTATTTTTAATTGAATGTGTTAATGAATGCCATTACCACTACAATGGAAGAGGTCTGTAATCAAAGATAGATTAATTTAGTCATAAAATATAGAATCCCACTTTGGGTTTTGTGCTGTCATGTCCGTCTATAGTTTTTTCTATATTTTGTTGATTGTTGACTGTATACGTACTGAACGCACCCTTTAATATTTTGTCAAAAATCACTGTATCTTGGAAAGTTACATATTTCAACATGGACATGATCACGTGGATAGCTTCATGGGGTAACATTGACATTTCACACAAACTTCAAATACTGTTTTATTTTTCTATGTCAATGTTGCATTATAGATCAAAGGCAAGTGTCAATTTAGACTATTTATGCCAAACATTAACATAAACGATACTTTCATAGGAGTCAATGTTTTCCTAGGGTAGGGTAACATTGACAGTTTACACCTAAAACAAATAAAAAGCATAATTTTGTAATCAATACATTTTTTTAATTTATACCATGTGTATCATAAAGAGGATAGACGTACCTTACAAATTTTGCGGAAAAAGTAGGACTTTAATTACTTACCAAATGATAAGAAAAAAACATTTCTTTAAACTCTCCAGTACAGATCAATATATCATGCGGTTGGTTCAATGATTGAGAGACAGGTTGAGAGATGATGACGAGAGTCATTAACCAAAATGGATTCTACCATTGCTTAAATATAAAATATTTTAACAATGATTCTACCAAGACATTCAATGATTTCTTCACAATTCGCTAATAGTTTGATATGCTATGATATTGTGATCTGTTGGTACCTACTTATACATACCTATATGTAGGATTAAAAATTTATGAACATTCTCTACACATCACGCCCATTTTGAAACATAAGGGATAACATTCTTAAAAAATTCACTTTTCTATAAATAGCGTGAAAAACGCTGCACCTTTTGCTGATTGTTTGACAGAATGCTCTTCAAAGCTCAATTATTTGTGAAGGGCATCAAGCAACTCTCATTCGCAGTAGCGAAAGTGTTTTCCCC
Source organism: Photinus pyralis (assembly GCF_008802855.1). Classification (NCBI taxonomy): domain Eukaryota; kingdom Metazoa; phylum Arthropoda; class Insecta; order Coleoptera; family Lampyridae; genus Photinus; species Photinus pyralis. The sequence continues at coordinate 29,470,356 of NW_022170596.1, read as the reverse complement.
ATCATCAACTACCCGTCCACCATCCATGTTCAAGCATCTTCTTGCTGCTGCCCACGTCAGGGAAAAAAGGAAGTGAGAACGTATGTGTGAATTCACCCACAAGTCGTTTAATGTGGCTTATTTATCTTGCAATAACATTGTGAATTTCTGTAACTGTTGAGCGATTTTGATCCATAAAATAAAATAGGTGAGTACATCAAGGTTTTTAGTACAAGATCCACCTGCTAAAACGTATGAAGGATGAATAGAGCTCTTCTATGAACTTAGGTAGGTACATCAATGGGCATTTTTATCACATCAATACTGCAAGACTAGGTTCAACATTTGTTGTTGCTTGACGCAACTCTTTCATGGAAAATATATGCACTATTCAGAGTATATTGTACTTACGTATAAACAAAGGTACAAAACCCATATAGACGTTACCTATGCGGGGTTGAAAGTTTGAAACATCTATAAGTAATTAGATTTGAACTATATTCTATTTTTGATTAAAAAGTCAAAGTGTTGAGTAACTCTCGATAATAGGGCCTTTGTTTGGGCTTAGCGATAAGGCTCATTGTTTATACTCCGGGCTCGTCGGCCCCGCACAGTGCATATACTTGCCCCTATTCAATTTACGCACGTTTTAGGTACACATAATTTTCTACCATGTTTGCTTTACTTTAAAATCAATAATATGAAAGCTGTAGCATAAAAAATTAAGAGCCCGGAAAACTGTAATTGTTTCAAAATTTATTCGCCAGTGCATAATGCATAATAACCGAAAAAATTACCTACCTATCGAAAACGGTACAAATATACCAAAAAAATAACAAGTAACAAATTTAAATGGTCAGCAGTAGGTAGGTACTTAACGGTATAAGCAGGAAAGCTATTTTCGAGAAGACAATTTTATGTTTACCTGAGTTATACCTGATGGTAGGTAGGTATATTATTGCATTGAAAGCATTTTTGTTAGATATTTGAAGTACAGCTAGGTAGAGTGAAACGGGTTGTAGGTATTCAATACGAAGATTTGTGGTAATCTTTAGAGACAATAAACTCTAACGGAATGGTAATAAGCACCCCATTCACTTTAAGATGCTATAACTGTTTTCTTAATTGCATTCCTTAGGGGATAATGCTTAATGCTTTGAAGCATACCTACCTAAGAACAATTTATGGTTTTTCCTTATTATTATGTACCTAGTAGCTACAATTAATCGACAAATTCGATAGAGCAACCTACCGAATGTTATGAAATAACCAAGATTGTTGCGGTCTTGGGATAACTTTTTTGTCTTTCATGAAGTGAAACCGATACAAGGGATGTTCATATTGACAAAACGAAGGCTTTTCTGTATCATAATCATATGCGCAGTTTTTAAGGCCATTCTTAAAAATTTATGAAATTCTGTTTTCATAAAAGCCTGATGTTGATGATCTGCAAAATGCATTAAAGATTTGCGCAAGTACATAGGTAATGTATAGAAGGAATTCCCTTTTCTCTTCCTCTTCTCGTTTCAAACTCTCTTTCAAACTCCTCAAAAACTGCCGGGTTTTCAAAAAGCGACAACCCTTTAATAATATTCATCCAAAAGCCTAATTGTTTTCACGTTTATTTAAAATTGGCGAAATTATAACATTGGATAAGTAGACAATTTCAAGAGTTGTTCTATAGTTTCGAGTTATTTGTTGTGGTGGAGTTGAACATTTGAATATCTAACATTCTAAATTGTTGTTTGCTACATCACACAAAAATGTACCTATGAATCCCAACCCTTGCTGTTTCAAACTTGGGTAGTAGAAATTGGGGGTAGTCAAGGAAACAAAAAAATAATAAAATATATAGCCCACAAATAAACAGGTCCTTTACTTTCTCAAACGCTTTATTTCGTCATTGGACGTATTACATTTATTAAATTAACAACTTTAATCTTGATGGTATTTTGCTTAAGACAATTACCTAGGTACTTTTCCTGAAAAAATCCCCGATTTAAAATAAATGGATGACGCATGAGTTATAATAATTTACATAACTCTGAAGAATAGTTGCCGAAATGGCAAAATGCAAACATAAATTATAATTCTTATCGGCGTTATGATAGCCAATGTAATGAGATCGCACCAAATATTTATTGAACAATTTCCATTGGCGATCTTTGTCGCTGAATTGCCGATTTCGAGGAAATCTGGTGCCTGGGGACAAAGTCAAACTGGGCATTGAAAATTTGAAGAACTAAAATACAATTTTGAGCCATTTGTGCGATTTTTTCTTCTTCAAATATAGGGGTGGCCCACGTAATGTGCTTTAGAGTAGTAAGGTATCTGCATAACGCTTCTAAATAGTCTCCAATTCAGCGTCATTAAAAAATTAAAAAGTGGTCCTGCTAGCGGTGCTTTCCCCTTGAAATACTCTGTAAAAGAAAGTGCACGAGGGAAGGTCAATAATAAATTAAATACGCTCGGTCAGTGTCAGGGACAAAATAGTCTTTTAAATAAAGAAGCGAGCATATAAGAGCAACAAATTCGACCGATGATTGCAATGTCCAAGCTTCCACCACCTAACTGTCTTCTGGAATTGTGACGATTATATAATTTACGCGGGCTTATTGCAAGCAAGAAGCGATCACAATTATTCACACCACATTCCGGTTACAGCACTCAAACGTACAGCTTCTTACTAGAAACTCAGAGGACACTTTCACCCTGCCGCTAGGAACCAGTTTTTTTTAAATTGATTTTTGACACAAATCCATTACTTACACAAATTTGAAAATTAGGTAACGGCGCATAATGGGTTATTCAACGGTGATGGGTTCACGCATAAAGATCGTGTAATAACAATCGTTTCCATCACTCTGCAATCTGATACATCAGTGTGAAAAAGTTGAGTAATTAATTGTGCGTTAACCAGGACAAGTTTATTATATTTCACTTCGAATAAGTGATGCGCCTTGATTGGTCATTGATTTACGGAAAAATCCAAAGGTTCTAAACGAGTGAAACGTTTGGGTTTGCCCAAGTTGCAATTTGCATCTATATGTAAGTAATTCTTAGATTTTCGCACTCTGAAAAAGGTTTTCCTGTACCTAGCTTATGAATCTCGACTTTGCGGTAGTGAAGTTCGAAGGGGTGCAACAAATTTTTTTCCTGAAATGTTCCTGAAACCTTCATGCCTACTTTATGTCAGAAGCTTTAATTTCCATGACAGTAGCAGTAAAATTTTTGCTGCCCCCGTTACTTTACCAGACCCCTGTCAAAACTGGCAATTTTTTTATATGATTAGAAATTTTATATTATTTATGTCCTGACTATTCAGACCGTACTTAACTAATGTTCTTGTTTATTGTCGTATTTCCATTCAGAATTAATTATTTAGGTTACCATTATCTTACCTGTGGTCTGTTAATTACCCTAAAATCAAAGTCTATTGGTCACCATTTGATGATTCAACAATTGTTGATTAAAATATATTGGTATAGGCGAGGGTATAGGTAACCTTGGAGTTTACAGTGAGATAAGTGTGCCTTTAAGTAATTAAGATATGCATGGTAAATAAGTTTGCCCTCTCGTAACTGTTAAATTTCAAGGGGTTGTGCTGCACCGTGCGCATAAGTTGCATCTTCTTTCATTGTACAACGCCAGAGTTGCCTACCCACTTGACGTGCTCTTTCTCTCTTATTCATACTTTAAATAATAACTTTACTTATTGCAGTACATTTAACATTTGCTTGAGTGTGCCCGAACGATATATACGTAATCAGGACTAATCTCAATAGATTAAGTACCTGTATTAGAGTCGTTAATGTGTGCATTTCTTCGACAATATGTTAGTAAGCCGGTAGCCAGCATAGTTTAATGTATCTCCAGTTCTCCACGCTTTTTTTTCTTAAATTGAGTGTTCAACTTTACTAATTTGTATAATTTAATTAAAGCGAAACAATACCATATTGATTTAATATGGATTTGAAGTTGCACAATAATGACAAGCCGAATCCAAGGGAGAACGCCAACATTCTTTCCATTTGCACTCTATGGTAAGTATTTTTTAATTTTTATTTTCCTGGCGCAAACACATTTTTAGAGAACCGTCATTTAATGTTGTCGCCGTATAATGAATTAAAACCAGTAGTGATTTAGATAATGTTAACCGTTCTTGTTTATTAAGGATGATACCTATAAAATTTAGAGAGGTTCGATTTACCTATTATATGACATTGAGGAGTTGCGATAACAACGATATTCTTTAAGTACGTTTATGCGTAGTGCATTTTTAGTAATCCCAAAAATGTATGATGCACTCAAAACCACACTAATTGTAAAAGATCCAATTTATACTTTTTTGAATTTCAAATAGAATACGCCACGGAAACCTTATACCTAATCAAGCGCCTTGGGGGATTTTCTTAGGAAGTCAATGATGTATTTCCTTGCTCTTCATTTCGTTATATTTCGGGAACAAACGACAATATTCCATTTTTGCCTTTATTTTTTGATATGATATGAAATAGTTTGTCATAGATTTTGCGAATTGTTTAGAATTTTTTCACGCAACAGCACGATAAAGGCAAAAGGCAATTTTGAATGTTAAATCTGAACTGTTTTCGTCTTGAAATTGCACTCGACTTCCAATTTTTATAGTTTTAATAGTCTTGACGGCAGTTCCGATTGCTTTTTAGGGAATTTTTTCGAAAGATTTTAGTAAGGTAATTAGTTTAGTGAAACTTCTGGAAGCCAAATATGTTCGTAAATATTTATTTATTCCTATGAAAATATTCGTTACCTATGGACTGCTTTCTAAGTTCGTAAGAAACCTTAAATTTCTCAACACATTTTTGTCGTTATTTTTGTAAGTAAAAGCACAGTAAACATGTTTAACTTTTTAAGGGTAAGGTATGTAGATGGTGTGTCTCGTTATTTTGAGTGATCGTTTTATTAAAACGGGAAAGCTCTTAGGTTGAAAGCTTTTTTGTGAAATGATCGTAAATAATACCTTCTGCCTATCGTTTTCTGTGTTCGAAAAAGGAGCTAAACGTTCTAATTTTCCCGGTGAACAAAATGGAAGTAACAAAAAGATTTCATTATCACTATTTTCAATCAGAACGCATTATTTAGTTGCTCGATGCTGGTTTCTTCGCCCCTTTTTTCTTTCGTCATGATACTTTCTTTAAAGTTTCTTTCTTTTTCACATCCCTTCTCCAACCTTCCTTTAACGATCTAAACTCTGTAGATGTGCTTCATATCTCCTTCACACCTCCACTTTTGTAGCCTCTCTTTCCCGGTTTTCAGCCCCTTACATTTACAGTTCTTCGGTTTAATCACCCCTCGTTCGTTCACTTCTCGTTTACTTACTTACGCCTTTTCTATTATATACGTTTATACGTTTCTTAGTTTGCTTTCTGATTTCCTGGCTAATAAATAAAATATATCTCAATCCACAATCCGCTTACAATTTTCTCATTATTCTGATTTCGATTACTTTCTTATCCTTAACTTTTTGTTCGTGGCCACGTTTTCTCACTTACCTAATTTTTTATAACGATGGATAAATTAAAACTACCCTATTTCCCTATTATAAACTCCTATTTTAAATGAATAAATTCGGACCCATTCACATGGACAATTTTAATGACTAAATAATCGGAATTTCGATGGAAATTACTTGAAAATTACACCCCTGGAAATAGATCCTTAAGTAAATGCTTTGCACATAATAAGTGAATGTTTTTGTAAGTCAATCTACACAAATTGGCGCCCATTAATAATCACGCTAAATTCTAATTACTATTCTCTATCAATGAAATTTTTTCTCTTATGATAAATATAATTAAACAGATCCAAAGAAAAACAATTAATAATATTTATTGATGTTTTACACATGGTGTTTACCCACGTCATTTTAAGTATGCAATGTAAGAGACAAACGAATATAATAAATTACAAACAAACATAATAATTATTCAAACTATTCCATTATTTCACAACAATTATTCGTAAAAAATTCTTCTAGTGAATAGAAAGCCTTTTTTATTAGATATGATTTAATTTTAGATTTAAACTCCTTTTCATTGCAATGTTTGAGAGCGGTGGGCAACATATTAAAAAATTTTATGGCAAAAAAATTAGGGCCGTACTGACTTTTTTTAAGACGTAATAATTAGGTACGTAATTATGCATATTTCACGTATCGTAATTGTGAAAGTCCGAGTGGCATTTCAATTTTTGGCAATTACTTTATGTTTATGTTTATGTAAATGATACAGGTATAATGTAAGGGCCCCTACTATTCTTTCTCATTATCTCCCATCCACAAAATGGCTTCTTATTAATGAAATACGGCCAACTTCACTAGTTGGTTCGTTTGCTTCATTTTTGCACTGCCAATTAAATAAAAAAGGGTAATAAATCAAATCCCATGCATGACCAACATATACCAGGTGGCATTTTTCACGATACTAAAATTATCTTAGGCGTATTCAGTGGTTTGGGGTAGACAACGCCAATTAAGATACTCACTTTAGCTCTAGTTACAACGACATTTCGTCTCAGAAAGGACAATCTTCAGTTCTACCAATGCTTATAAATTTACTCTTGAAATTGCAACTACACAATTTATTGGAAAATCCGCCCCCTAATTCCGAAACCCTGTAAATTTTCTCTGGTATGTAACATCTACCTTGAAATGTCAAAAAATTTACCTACCTTTATAATTTTCGAAAAAATAAATTCAAATTTAGAGCTACCGTTACAGTTTGTTTCCCTCTCCCCGAATGCATATTTCACGTTCTGTCATAGCTTACTCTTTCCTGTATTTTTCTTTCGGTACGCATTTGTCATCAACTTCTTTCCTTCTTCATGAGTATTTTCCGTCGACTATCTTCGCGTGTCTGTTCTCGGCCAGTTCTGCTCTCCTTTCTTTCTTTTCTTTTTACATTTCATTACCTACGCATTTTTCAATTAGCGTTTCTCCTCAGTGACTTTTTACACTGATTCCTTTAAAACCTTTCTTTCAGCACGATTTGAGACCGAAACCGAGGCCTACGAAAAAAAAAGGAATCGACCGATTTTAAGAAATCAAACGTTTTTATAAAGCACTTCGAAAGACTTCTCAAGCAAGCTATTACTCGATACCACTTGTCATTTAAAACTTTTAAGGGAATAACCCTGAGGGACAGAGGGTGAAAGGGGCTGAAGGAGTTTTTGCTTAAAAAGTTGTCCCCCTTCACAAATCTTTTAACGTGTTTCGAAGTTTTTTCTTTTAATCAGTGGTTTTCGATAAATCCGTGGTGGGAAGTTTTCAAATGAACACCTTGTATATTTATATATTAATCGGATTTTTTGCAATGTTTTCTAATTTTTCACTTTATTATTAGTAATCAGTAAACTGGGGAAACATTGGTCCTTTTTAGACAACTTTGGTCCATGCATACGCATATAAAACATATTCCTATTATAACTCTTGCTAAAATCTTCATATTTTTCTTGGTAAACAGCCCTGTTTGCATCTGGAACATTTTGTTACCCTTAGGCACCTACAGGCTTTCAAACTATAATAATATAATCGATGGTTTGTCATTATGTGGAAATTTCATTTTATCGACGAATTGCTCCATGGAAGTAAAAGTTTTATATTGAAAGGCTGCGGTTGCGTTGAAATTTTATAATATTATTATAAGAATTGGGTTGGACTTAAAATGTTGTTTATTGGTAATTTTATTTTTGAGGGAAATTTGTCCAAGTTTTGAGGCAAAATTCCACCAGCTTAAAGTAGCTTGATTCTTTTCTTGAAATTAATTTCGAACCATTTATATTTGGTTTTAAAATGACTCAAAATCAATTTATAAGCTTATAAACGTAAGGTAAAGCTTCCTTTATACAGCGGTCCGTCCATGCGTATGAAATAAATTCATTTTAGCGTTATTATGTACAGGCTTAAGTACAGGGAAGAAAACCTGAAAAAGGTTGTTATTGGTAGTTATAGTATAAAAATGTTATTCCTTTCTAGCACCCCTCTGAATTATAGGCACCTCTCAAAAATATTAAATTTAAGATGGATTTTTAGTCAAGTAAGTTAATTATTTCCGATTCAAATTAGATCTATGCTCGAATTTACGTCTTCTTTAGTGAAATAACCAAAATATGTTTAATCCGTGGCTAGAATCCTTGCAAAACTTCACATTGTGACAAAGCTTTTGGTTTGCGTGAAACCAATAAGGTTTAGATACTTGGACATTGCTCTGATTCTTCTCGTCATGGTAGTAGCAACATTACTTTACTCCTCTTACTTGCAAATATGTGATGCATCGCATAGATAGACGTTTTGAAGATTAGATTGCTACAATTTATTAAAAAACTCTTGGTTCACAAGTCTGAGAATCGATACGTTATCCTTTTTTCAATTCGGCGCATAATACAAGTTCATGAAAAACACATTATTATTATGTAATGTTACATAATCATAGCATCTGTTCAAGCAGAAGTACACTTTTTGTGTTTATGTACGTTATAGTGACAATTAATTTCTGACATCTGGTCACCTTAATTAAGAGTCGCTATCTCCAGTAAGTAACTTTTAAGAATGATCATCTCGTAGTATCTTCCCATTCGAAAGAAAGAAATATGGATTCATTAAGATGAAGCTTATTCAGACGTATGAATTGGATAAGGGCTCCAGTTTCAATTTTATTGTAATATAACTCACTTAAAGAGAATTAAAACAATCATTTTTAATTAAAATTCTTAACGCATTTCGACTGCAGTGCAGCCAAAGTGTCATTTAATAATATATAATCCACTAAGAGATAAATTAGTAGATGAGTTTCTAGAAACAGTTTAAGTATTTTGAAGGTTTGTTAAGCAATTTTTTGAACATCGGTCAAAATGTCTCTTCTTACGAATAAGCAGCGAATTTCGTGTGTAATAGCGAATAACGTATTAAATGTACATACAGAATGTAGCATCAAAGAACCCTCTGATTATAGTTTAAGTACGAGTACTTATATTTTTATGTAACTATACCATTCACTTTAACGATTTTGCTATTTTATCTTTTTTCCCTCAACATTTGAGCATTTTACAAATTTTGTTTCAGAGAAACTAAATCGCACCGGCGGTTAACTTTTGAATTGGGGCACAGAGATCTCTTCCACTTTAACATAATTATTTTTAAGTCTTTTTTTGAAATAAGAAAGTTTTTCATTGACCGCCAAGAGCCTAATATTATTTTAAAATTTGAAATGGTACCCTCGTAAACAAAATATGGCTCTGATTAGCAATTTCTACTAATACCAAAAAACCACACATTTCATAAGAAAATTTTAGAGAAAAAACAAGTCGAAGCACCAATTTGTAGAAAAAAGTTGTTTTCACAACCCGAGCTGCCATTAAAAAAAATATGGTTAACATGATGTTTATTAAAAAAGTTTTGGATGGATTTACAACTACCAAAGCGAAAATGATACACGATCAAAAGGGGTTACGAAATCTAGCAACTTAAAATAAATGTTCGAAATGTTGGTGGTATATCCGCCACCCGAATTCAATCGCAAAACCTGATTTGATCAAAATTTCTTTGCTGGTGCGATCTTATTAATCTCGATGGTTATCAATTTTGCATCATTTATAGACTGAAAAAAAGAATATTAATTTTGGAATCTGTTTCAAGGTATACGATTCCCACCTTCTTGCTTGGGAGGAAAAAGTCTATTGAAATATCTGATGTATACAAAACGCTACCCTACCATCAATCAAAATCATTGGGAGATAGAATTGAGCTTATTTGGAAGACAGAAGAATCTAAAGCTTCTAATGCTAAAAGGCAGCCATCGTTAACCAGAGTCCTGTTCAAAATGTTTGCAGCGAGTTATGCCCTCCAAATGATACCATCGGCGTTTAGCGAGCTAGTAGTCAGGTAAATGGACATGATCCATTGAGAGGGTTTCATTTGGGGGCATTACAGATTACTACAACCTTTGCTGTTGGGACAGCTGATAGCGTACTATGCTCCAGGACAGACGGACATCACGAAATCAGAAGCTTATGGCTACGCCGCGGGCGTCGTGGGCTGTTCGCTAGTCCTGGTTTTTGTCGTATCGCTGAATTTGTTGTCGTACACGCAAATCGGTATGCAAATGCGGGTAGCTACGTGTTCCCTAATTTATAGAAAGTCCCTAAAACTGAGCAAAGGGGCGTTGCGGGAAACCGCCGTTGGACATGTAGTTAACCTGTTATCTAACGATGTTAGCAGATTCGACTTCTTCATACAACTCTCTCAGTACCTCTGGATTGGACCACTCCAAACAATAATTGTCTCTTACTTCCTGTACAAGGAAGCTGGAATATCTGCGATAATTGGCGTAGTTGTGTTGTTACTATTCATACCCTTCCAACGTAAGAATTTTGCGGGGTGATTTGGGAAAACTTACAAAATTTGTTACAGTTGTGATGGCGAAGTTAATTGCGAAATTACGGGCCACAGCGGCGAGGAAAACCGATGAGAGGGTGCGTGTCATGAATGAAATTATTTCCGGAATGCAAGTTATCAAAATGTACAATTGGGAGACACCTTTCGTAAAACTGGTCTCTTTACTTCGCAGGTAAACATTTGCACCGTATTTTTGCAACTAACTATGCTGTTACTTTTAGGAGCGAAATAAAGTTTATACGAATAATTTCATTTATACAGGGAGGTTTCCTTTCTTTCTTCGTTTATGCGGCTCCTCTTTGCTTATTTATATCCATGCTGTTTTACTCGCACCTTGGAGAAGCAATAACAGCTAAAAAAGTGTTTGTACTAACAACATACTTCAACATACTTCGTATCAACATGTGCAATATATTTACGCAATCCACTGCACGAGCTGCGGAACTCAGTATATCAATCAAGAGAATCAATCACTTTTTAAGGAGCGAGGAGGTTGATCAAACGTTACTTGCCAACAAAAGTATGGCAGTTTTGAAACCAAATCCCCAACAAGATCACCACGCGATTTCCATCATTGATGGTCAGGCGAAATGGCTGGAGTCATCTACTGACCTTGTTTTATCGAATATTAATCTGAAAGTGAAACGTGGTTCTCTAGTAGCTATCATTGGTCCTGTTGGAAGCGGCAAGAGTAGCCTGCTGCACGTTTTTATGAAAGAGCTACGGTTGGTAAAAGGAGACATGGAGGTAATTGGTAATATTAGCTATGCATCCCAAGAGCCTTGGATCTTTAACGGAACTGTTCGCCAAAATATAATCTTCAACAAACCCTACTCGGAGCCACACTACAGAAACGTAATAAATCATTGCTGTCTCGACAGCGACCTTTCGTCCTTACCACATGGCGATATGACAGTGGTTGGTGAACGGGGAGTAAGCTTAAGCGGAGGACAAAGGGCCAGAGTGAACTTGGCTAGGGCAGTATACCAAAAAGCAGATATTTATTTACTGGACGATCCTCTTTCGGCAGTAGACACTCATGTGGGAAGAGAATTATTTGACGAGTGTATTAAAGGGTTTTTACACAATAAAACGGTCGTTCTCGTAACACACCAGCTGCAGTATTTGAAAGAAGTCGATAATATCATTCTTCTGGAAAATGGAGTTGTACAGGCAGAGGGAACCTTTGAAGAACTGCAACAGTCAGGTTTGAACTTCGCCAAACTATTACAGGCCGAAGAAAAGGACGCGAGAGTATCCTCTCAGAAGCAGTCGGAGGAAACGGATTTATCTTCCGCTGAAGATTCAGATGACGTTAAAGCTGATGGCAATGAGGAGCAAAAATCCGAGGGAACTGTCTCCAAAGATGTTTATAAATCATATATTAAAGCGGGCTCCAATTGGTTTTTTATATCTATTGTGTTTCTGTTATTTTTAGTTTTACAACTAACGGTTAGCTTTGCTGAAGTTTTTATTGCACGATGGTAAGCTTTCTTGCTTTGTGATGTGGAGGTTAACATTTTTCGCCAGGGTTACTGCGGAGGAGAATCGTTTCAACGCTACACACGCTGCACTAGAATCTGAATTTTGGAATCTCACCACCGAGACTTATATTTACGGTTATGGAGGAATTATCCTGATGATTGCGATTCTGACAATCTTCCGCAATTTTTCCTTCTACACAATTTGCATGCGATCATCCGAACGGCTTCATTACAATATGTTTAGCAGCATCATTCGGGGGACGATGAGATTCTTTAACACCAATCCATCAGGAAGGATTCTAAACCGATTCTCGAAGGATATGGGCTTAATTGATGATATGCTACCGGTAACCATCTTGGACAGTTTTCAGTATTCTTTTATGTTGTTGGGGATAGTTGTGGTGGTCGCTACCGTCAATCCATGGCTTTTGATACCAACTGTAGTCATATTCGTTATGTTTTACTTTCTGAGGGCGTTTTATTTGACTACTAGCCGCAATGTGAAACGATTGGAAGGAATCGGTATGTATCTACCCAAAGCGAAGACAGTGATACTTATTGAATTTTCAGCAAGAAGTCCTGTTTATGGACACCTGAATGCGTCTCTACAAGGATTGAATACAATTCGTGCACTACAAGCGGAATCCATTCTTATCGACGAATTTGATGGTCTTCAAGACTTACACACTGAAACGTACTTTTTATTCCTTTCATCATCGCAAGCATTTGCTTATTACTTAGATCTCAGTTGCACAGTTTACATAGCCTTAGTAACTTTCAGTTGTCTCCTCGTCGAAAGCTGTACGTATCTTTACTAGCATGTGTTCACGTTTTTAATGATGAACGCCTTTCAGCTATGTCAGGAGGAAATGTCGGCTTAGTCGTCAGTCAGTCCCTAGGACTTATAGGTTTATTCCAGTGGGCGACGCGACAATCTGCCGAAGTAGAAAATCAAATGACATCCGTTGAACGAGTGTTTGAATACCAAAAAATAGAATGCGAGCGATCTCAAGAAATCGAAGAAAAAAAGCCCTCGGATTCTTGGCCGCAATTCGGTGAAGTCAAATTCGTTAACGTATTCTTACAGTATTTCCCTCAAGATCCTCCCATTCTAAAAAATTTGACATTCACAATTAGACCGCTGGAAAAAGTTGGAGTTGTTGGTCGAACCGGAGCGGGAAAGTCAAGCCTTATTAACGCCCTCTTCCAATTAACTGATACTAGCGGTTCCATTTTAATTGACGGAATCGATATTCAAAAAATCGGATTGAGCGATTTAAGATCGAAAATTTCAATCATACCCCAAGAACCGGTACTTTTCTCGGGGACCATTCGTAAAAATCTAGATCCATTCAGCGAGTACGCTGACGAAATGCTGTGGAAAGCGCTTGAGGACGTTGAACTGAAAGATGTTATTAAAGAGTTAAGCCTAGGTAATATACAGTTACTCCAAAGCAAATGAAATTTAACCAAACTTTTCAGGATTGAATTCCGCCATATTTGATGGAGGATCGAACTTGAGCATCGGTCAACGACAATTGATCTGCTTGGCGCGTGCGATTCTGCGCAACAACAAAATATTAGTGCTAGATGAGGCTACCGCCAACGTGGACCCCCAAACCGATGGTCTTATTCAAAGCACTATTAGAAATCAATTTTCCCAATGCACAGTCATCACGATTGCACATCGCCTAAACACTATTATGGACTCCGACCAAATTCTGGTGATGGATTCTGGCACTCTCGTCGAATTTGGTCACCCACACACGCTTTTACAAATTACAAATGGAGTGTTTTATGGAATGGTTTTACAAACCGGACCGACGATGGCCAATTCATTAATGGAAATTGCCAAAAAGGTTGTACCGTCGAATATTGGGATTTCTTTAACTTGTTTTTTTTTAGAATTTTCACAACACGTCAGAAACAAAATGAAGTGATTAGCATTAGGAACTTTAGTTTAATAATGTTTTTGTGCGTATTTTTGTCAGTGAAGTGATGTATTCAATAAACTAATAAATCCATCTGGTAAAATTTTACAACTGTATTCCAACTAAAGGAAAATGTGGGGATGAAACTGCGTTCTTCACGGACCGATAACGGAATCGCCAGGCGATATGTTATGATTGTTATGTCGTGGGAATTCCCGAACATATCACTCACTTCTCGAAGGTGCTGCCCAAAATTTTTTTTGGCGGTAAGGCGTAAGCTGGGTCTCGGCGTAATTTCGTTCTTCTGGGTATCGCATCGAAGAAGATTTGCTTTTAAAAAGGCACGGCTCGGTACTGAACAGACGTATCTCTCCTTCCGGATATTTTATTACAATAATGGCCGTTTGCACCGACAAATTTAAGCGGAACTTAGCTTAAGCAAACAGCCATTAATAATTATTTATGATCCTATTTATTTACATGTGAAATGAAATTACACTTCTAACCGCAATTATTACTTTGTATTACTAATATAATAATATAATAGTCCAGTCAAATTACGGTTTGGGCTCGATGTTGTCACTGCACTAAACGAAACCAAGCGTATTCGATGTAAAAAAATCCGCTAAATCCGAAAATCATAGCCCCCCTGGCCGGAAACGGCCGGAACATATTGTTATTAACAAAAAACGAAGAAAAAATGAGGAGATGTGTTTTTTCGCATTTGACTTCGAATATCTCGTTAACTGTTGTTATGAGGGAAAGAATGAATAGAAATGAACTTTTTAGAATAAAATTTTCTATAAGATTTATGGCCGTTTGCACCGACAAATTTAAGTGGAGGTTAGCTTAAGCGTAGCTTAAAATCCATGGCGACGATTATTGAGACAATGGTTGCCATGGATTTTAAGCTACGCTTAAGCTAAGCTCCGCTTAAATTTTTGATAACAAAACAATATGATATGACAAATCAGATCACCGTAGGTTTCCTAGTAATTTATTAATTGAATAAACAAGTAAAAAAAGGATGCTTTGTTTTTCAAACTGGGTACTACAAGAGAGTTCTCAATTTTTTTATACACAGTTTAACTCGAATTAATACAAATCATTCATTTTGGTGAAATACAAGCATAAAAAAGTTCACGCTTTAAAGAATCGATCGGTGCGACCCGATTTGCAAAATCATTTTTGGTTGTTTCGAAAACTGGCTTCAAAGTCAAAGGCTGATTTCTCGTGAACTGTTAATCGGATTTGTACGTATTTTTTTTCACCTATTATAGAGTTACATTTTTTGTTTTTTTTGTTATATTGCGAGAGTATTCCATCTTCGAATTCCGAAAAAAAATTTTACAGTCCGTCGATTTGCAAGAATCATCGGGACAATTATTGGAAAAGATTGTTTTAGGGTTAAACCTCGGGTTAAACTATGTATAAGAAAATTGGGAACGCTCTTGTAGTCCCTCACTTTGAAAGACAAAGCATTCCTTTTTTAATTTGTATATTTAATTAATCAATTACTATGAAACTTACGGTAATCGGGTTTGTCACCTGACTGACTGAACCGCTTTTCATTTTCTTTATAACAAGCTTTTGCATTTGGATTTTGCAGGTACCAACTTTTTCTGCTTCTGCAAGTGCAACAATGCCACTGAATGGACTTCAACCGAAGTCGTTTTACTTACAACGACTTTATAAGCAAACGTCAAGTGACATTTCCATGACAATCATGGAATTGTGAATGATAAGCCCACTTAATGTGTGTAAATATGATTTTTTAGGCTATCATCACAAAAACGTTGATTTTGTGGTCGCTTTTGCGGCCATAAAGTTTCACTTTATTGTACGCTTCTGTCAAGCTTTACTTTAGTGTACACATCTGTCAAACTGTACTTATTTGAAACTGATGTGTGAGAAACAGTAACCTGTTTCATACAAAGCGTCTATCTGGTCTAGCCCCATCAAGGATTGGGTCATCTACGTGCGTTTTTTTCATTTTCGGACTTGTATAGGAATGTTTCACACTATTTTGCATAATCACAATGTTCACATTTAAAATTATAGTTTGACGTTTCAATCTTTGCTGCTTGGAGAACTTTTTGAAGTGTAGGTAGAACCAAAACATGAGGAAGATGTTATTGCTTACATTATTATACGAAGAATCACCAGCAATTAACCGAGAACACAAGTAGCTATCTATACCTACCATCAAAGTAGGTAATCAGGTTTCCAATAATTGTACAGCATGTTAACTATAAGGTCTTGGAAGCTACAGTTACGAAGAACCTATTGCATTTGACATTATTAAAATCTTGTGCAACGGAGGAAGTTGCGATTGTACTTTTACTCTCAAACGCCTGCTCTTATATCATACGTATATGACTTAGGGTCGCAACGCTTCCAGCTTCCAAAATTTCATTTGGGGTATCTGAACTGTCGCTATCACCCATTTTGATACGCACACACGCAAAGATGCTAATTATAATTACATACGACAGGAAATGCTTTGTTTTTAATTGTCTAAGATAACTATGATTTTCAGAAAAAATATGTTTATGAGCAAATTTTTGAATTCTTTTTTGATGATCGCCTAAAAAATGTTGTGTGCAACTTGGCCAAAAGTGATTTGTTAGGCCTCATCTGAACAGCAGCTTCGGCCAAAAAAGATCACTTTTACGGCCTTGGTACACAAATAACTATTATTTTATTTGCCTAATTTTTAAATTATATATTGCAGGAATAATAAAAAATAATATAAGAAACGCGTGTACAATTGGTCTTTAAAGCACTTGCAACTTTTAAAAGTACTCCGCTATATTTTCCGCTGTTTTTTAATATACTATTATATGTTACATCATTAAAAAAGACGGTAATAAAAGACTTTTCACATGTATATTTTTACATAATTTTTCGCCAGCTTCCGTTGCAATTTTATAATTGTTGATGATGAACGATCCAAATGGGATATAGGTACGAGTATTTTCGCCCATAATCGCATTATTATTAATTAATTGCCCAAAAATTGACCAAGACAGAAAGAGCATATAAGTTCATTATTTTGGGTGTCAAGGTAATGTAGTTTGCCGTTTCCTTGATGAAATTGGTAAGGAATTGAAAATTTGCTCTACCAACTTGATGGTATGACAGAGAGAGCGCAATATTTAACTCCTTTGAGTCAAAGCAATGTGGTTAGCAGGTTCCCTGATACAATATGAAGATTTTTCTCTATACCAACTTAACCAAAATTGGAGTATGACAAAAAAATTAATTTCTGTGTATTATGTCACTTTTTTTTCCGTTTTTCCGACAAAATTACAGATTACAACAGATTACAGTAATTGACAGTCTTGTCTCTAATGTCTCGTATGTCCGTAAAAAACGCTGAACCGTACACCACGAATTTAATGTAACGGAATTTCAAATTACATTTTACTAGTACGTTCTTCCATCCGATTGTAGTTCTGCAACAATATTCTAGGTAATCAGAAATAAAAACGTACACATCTCACCTCCTCCGCTTGCTCGAAAAGAGCCTTTGCCATACCGGTTTGCGAAACCATCTGATAAAATGCCCCGCTTGGATTTTGTAGAAGAATGTGTGGATGACCAAATTCACTTACAGTACCTTCATGTATGACCATGATTTTATCCGAGTCTATGATGGTATTTAATCTGTGTGCGATTGTCAGTACTGTGCATTGGGAAAATTGCTTCCGAATGGTCTTTTGGATGAGCGAGTCGGTGCAGGGATCCACATTCGCGGTGGCCTCGTCAATTACCAGCAGCTTATTATAATTTAAAATTGCACGGGCTAAACAAATGAGTTGTCGCTGACCTACACTCAAGTTTGAACCTTCCGCCGACACCAAAGAGTTTAAGCCTAAAATCAAGAGGGCCATTACGGTAATAGTCGTGGAATTAACCTTCTTTTTACCAAAACCTAAATCTTCAATTACTTTTTTTAATTCCACGTCCTCCAGTGATTTCCACAGGGCGTCATCTGTATACTTGTCAAGCGGATCAAGATTTCTTCGAAGAGTACCTAGGAAGAGGACTGGTTCTTGAGGTATTATGGATAACTTGGATCGAAAATCTTGTAAGTTCATTTCTTTAACGTCGAGTCCGTCAATCGTAATTAATCCACTAGTATCGGCGAGTTGAAAGAGTGCATTGATGAGTGATGACTTTCCTGCACCAGTTCTGCCAACTATCCCCACTTTGTCTAGTGGTTCGATTGTGAATGACAAATTTTTCAGTACAGGGGGCTCATCGGGGAAATAGTACAGGTTCACATTAACAAATTCGATTTTACCGCTACTGGGCCAAGTGTCTGGGGGTACACCTTCTGAAGCTCGTTCGTGTTCTATATCATTATATTCCAGTATTCGTTCCACTGCAATCATTTGGTTTTCCATTTCCACGTTTTGTCGCGTTGCCCACTGGAACAGATTTACAAAACCTAATGCTTGAGTGATTACCAAACCGACCGTTGCCCCATGTATAACTGAAAGTTATCCTGTAATTCGCTATTACTCTGCATACTAGCTACGTACAGCTTACGAAGTACATGCTACCGAATATAATTGTGCACACGAAAATTAAACAAACTACGTCTAAGTAATATCCAAAAGCCTGCGAAGACGATATGAATAAAAACCATGCAGCACTGTGCAAGTCTTGATGTTTGTCAAATTCGTCTATCAATTTAGACTCAGCTGTAAATGCGCGAATTGTAGTTAATCCTTGAATAGATGAATTAATGTGTCCAAAAACTGAACTTTTGGCTGTAACAAACAACGATGATCCTAATATGTTGCAATTTACCATCAATACTTACTAATTCCTTCCAAACGCTTGGCTTTCCGGCTAGTCAGCAGGTACAAAGAAGCTAGTGATAAGAAAAGGAAAATTAATACTGCAATTGGAACCAAAAACCAGGGAGTAGCAGACGAAATAACGATAATCGTTCCAATTAACGTAAAGATCATATGTATCGCGTGCATGGTTATGCTTGGTAACGTGTCATCGATCGTTCCCATATCCTTTGAAAAGCGATTTAAAATCCTCCCGGACGAGTTCAGATTAAAGAATCTCATTGTTCCCCTGAGGATACTATTAAACATATTATAGTGTAGTCTTGTTGATGATCTCACGCATAGTATGACAAAAGAGAGATTGCGAGTAATTGCCACGATTATGACCAGAATAATAATTCCCGTGTAACTGTATATGTAGGTTGATCTAGAAAAATTCCAAAAGTCTCTGGTAGTTTCGTTGCTGGGGTAGTTTTCGTATCGATCGGAACTTTTTTCAGCGGTAATCACCCTGCGAACAAAAGGGATTAAAGCTACCGTCGCAAAATCTAAGGACTCTTACCAGTGCGCCATAAAAACTTCCGAAAAGCTTATAATGGATTGCAAAACTACAAATAACGATAATACAAAAACCACAACAAGCAAATGTGATCCGGCGCATATGTACTTTCTGTAAACATGTCTCGAAATAGCACCCGTCGATTTGTTTTCATCGGTACTGGTGATCAGTTTATGGACACTTAGTGGTTTTACAACGTTTGACTTTGTCAATGCCTTTTCTTCTTCCTTGCCGTGGAGTTGGAGAAGTTTGGCAAATTCTAAGCCAGACTCTTGCAGTTTGGAAAATGTATCCTGTGCTTTCACGCGGCCGTTCTCCAGAATTATAATGCTGTCTACGTCTTGCAAAAGTTGCAGATGATTCGTCACGAGGATGACAGTCTTTTTTTGCAAGAAGTCAGTAATGCAGTTTTTGAATATTTCTCGTCCAACTTCTGCGTCTACTGCTGCTAGAGGGTCATCCAGTAAATAAATGTCCGCGTCCCGATAAATAGCTCTTGCTAAACTGATTCTGGCACGTTGCCCTCCACTTAAAGTAATACCTCGTTCACCGACAATAGTCATATCTGCATTTTCGAATTGCGCAAAGTCCGTTTTCAAGGAACATTTACTGATAACATTTTCATAACGCTCTTTCGAGTATGGATGATTAAATAAAATGTTTTGTCGAATCGTACCATTGAATACCCATGGATCCTGAGACGCATAACTTAAACTACCATGTATTTGCAGGCGACCTTCTGCTAGTGGCAGTTCTTGCAGCAAAAGTTGCAATGTGCTGCTCTTACCGCTCCCCACCGGACCAATTATGGCAACAGTTGCACGGGGCTTTATTTTAATGTTAACGTCTTTCAATTCAAAGCTCGTGGGTGATTCGTTCCATCTGGCTAAGCCATTTTGAATGAAAATTACATCTTTGGTCTGTACTGTTTGATTTGAATTCTGATTCATGAGAGAAACCGGCATCCTTTCTTCAAGACTTAAAAATCGATTCAGTCGTTTGAAAACAACAGTAATTTCCGCCGTTTGGAATGCAGCTTGTGGGAAGATAGTGCAAGCACTTTTACGAAGAATTCCAAAATAGGAGATCAAAACATAGATCTTCTTTGCTGTCACACTTTCGTTAAGTGCAATGCAAGCTAGAACCGAGACCAGGAGGCAGAGTAGAGGCGAAATTGGGTTCATAGCCAAAACAGCGATTCGTACACAGGACGCTGCTTTGATTAACTTAATTTCATGTCTACAAAAAGAGAGGTTTACAGGTGAGATGGGCAATCGCGACCTTACCTTCGTGCAGTTGATACAAATTTGGCAAACGGTTTTTCCCAAGCGTACATCTTTACAAGTTGTATACCAGATATGATCTCATTCATCAAACGTATCCTTTCGTCTGTTTTTTGTGTAGCTTTGATACGCAATTTTGCAACAATTTTTGAAGAGAATACTGTAACAGTGCTCTACTTTTATACCTACTCCCAATTTCTGATATTGCAAGCTAGGAAAAGCATACCATTAACACAGAATGTACAGAAGAAAAAGGGACTATACAAATGTACAACCTAAGTATGTGATATATGCGACATATTAACGTTTCAAACTCCAAAATTCTAAAACAATCAACCTGAAGGGGTTTAATTGTCATCTTAGCAAATCAATAGTAGATATACATTAGAGTAGTATGCTGTAAATTGTTAACGATTTACTAGCTTGCAAAATATCGCGAATTGTGACTTTTCTTACATTGTATAGGTATGTAGAAAATTATAACAGCTACCCCACAAATTGCCGAAATTCCCACCTCTTTGTACATGAGGTACGATCCAATAATCACTTGTAAAGGAGTAGTGAGAAGATAGGTTGAGAATTGACAGAACACGTCAAATCGGGCGACATCATTCGAGGCCAAGTTTATCATTTGACCAACGGTCGTCTTTCCCAGACCTGTTTTACTTAATCGAATTGCTTTTCGGTAAATCAGAGACGTACACGCCACCCTTACTTTCATTCCTATCTCCATATATCGCAAAGTGGTAGGTGTTGTCGTCAAACATGAAAATGCGGTGCATAATATCAAACCTATTGCATATAAATAGGATTTGGACCGCTGTGACGAATAATATCCTAAAAGTTCACCTAACAAAATAGGCTGTGACAGTCTGAAATACTCAACTGTCAGTAATCGTAGATACGCCCGTTACGTATACCTTACACTGCTCCCAATTCGGCGAGCATTGTCACAATTAGGTTCCCCGTTATCTGTACACCGAACATTTTCAAAAGTACTCTTGCAAGAGAAGGTTTTCTGTTCCATTTTAAAGCTTTAGCGGTCTCTAATCGCCACAGTTCCTCAATTTGGTCTCCTAGTCGTTTCGAGTTGTGAGAAGAAAGTGTTTTATGCAAATCTGATACTTCTAATTCTGTTTTTCGGTTTTTCAGAAATACGGGCCATGCGTACCTAAAAAAATTTGTGAATTTGTCTCCATAGAAATTAAATACATATCAGATAGAGCTAACGGAAAAATGAAAAACTGGCCCTTAGTAGATAATCGCTAGTACCTAATCGGATTTCACGGCCAGAGGCTTGCCAAGGAAACTTAAGTAAGGCATAATTTTCGGTTTCACAAGTTGTAAATATATATGTGATAAAGATTAGTGTACAGGATCCCCTCTTTCGTTTTTTCACTAAGATTTCGAGCATACAATTTTTTTCATGTCTGATATTTTAGGGAGCGAACCTTCATATTTCGATACGGTAGGATTATAAAAAAGCGGAAATTTGGGCCCTTTTGGGCAAACGGCTCCCTTATAATCACCTTGCTTCTCATATTCATTATTACTATAAGCATTGAATTTATAACTATAAATTCAATGCTATAAGCACTGTTGGTAAGAATGCGCAAGAATACACTTGATCTTTCAATAAAAAATTAATTTTTTATTCAATGACTTGATGTAATAAATAGTGTAAGGGGATAATAAAAGTGAAGCCCTTTCAAATGAGCCCTATATCGCCCAAATCGGTTCAGTGGTGTACAAGGAGTACGTGTGACGGAATACACTAAAAAGCTTTTCGTTCCTATTTCCAACCAACTGCCTCAACTTATTGTAATGACCTCCTCTATCAATTCGTTACTGCTATATTCTGTATTTCTAGACGAAAAAATATTATTGTCCAGCTTTCCGTTTTTTTCGTTACATGTACCTACCCAATCTATGCAAACCGGCTGAATAACCCCTGTGACCTTATCCTTATAATCATGAAATCATAATATAGTACCTACTCTTAGCTGGGTTTTTTAGATCGGTGGTAATCCCACTGGTGTCTCATGTGTTTCGGATACTCAATGTCCAGCTCTTGACACATAATAACGGACGTAATTCAAATAATTCTAATAGAAACGAGAAGTCAAATCAAGACTTGAATTTTGAACTTGCTATGGAAAGTTTCTTGTACTTAATTGGGTCATTAGTGGAAAGCTTTTGGTGGAAATAATCGAGAGATTGAACTTGGTGCTTCAACATGTTGTGTAATGTCTAGTTAGAGATGCCGTCAATAAATTACGCAGGTTTTGGACCCCCATTATCCGTTATGTGTATTGAAAACGTTGCCTCTTCCAGTGTTTTTTTATCCCGTCGATTTCTATTCCGGAATATTTTGTGTGAATAATCTTCGTGCTTAACAATGTAATTGTAAAGTCAGGGAAAAACAGCTCTTTTGCTTCATCAGTTTGAATTTAAATAATGTATAAATTCTCTAAGTAATCGCGATAGTCAGACTGGGTTCTCCAGTACAGAAGTTGATGCATAATGCATGAAGATCTTAGTAGCACATGTCAACACAAATTAGTATTAAACTTTTAGCATGCTTTGAATGTTATTACAAACCAGGGGGTAAACACCAGGGGAAGTAATTGTACAGAATGGAGGAAGTTATGAGGAAGTACAGGGAAGTACGGGGAAGTAACGAGGAAGTACTAATTTGTTCATATGATGCGTAATGTGACAGAAGGTGACCGGAGAGGTAAAATCTGGTAAACACTTAAAAAGTAATAAAGTAGTTATTTCTGAGTGCATAAATCCCGCCTCGTTCCAAAAAAGTCAACACCTATGATTGTGATTATCTATATAGATAGGTACCTAAAATCAAAACCTGTTGTTTCACTACTAGCGTCTGATAACATAATTATTAACCTTTTTTCCACTTGTAAAGCAGGCTTTCTCGCCAGTTGTTCAAAGTAGTTAATAATGTGGTCATTATTAACCAGTAGTCAATAATGAGAACTGTCACACTGTCAATTTTAGAAATCACAACCTGAAATTTCGCTCAATAAACGTTCAGATAAGTTCTCTAAAATGAATAATTGCCACCATCCCCCATTTCAAGAGAAATTACATACAATTATCACATTTCGAAAAAATTCGAACGAAACTACTCTTTGAAAATATCTCAATAGCAGAAGAAAATACGGCCTCCTTGACTGTTACTTCCACCCACGTAATTGACATATTAAATTAATAAACCAAAAATTCTGTTCAACCGTTCACTTTTTTAACAATATAGATCTGTTAATTTAGAGGACTTCAAGCACTATGCGATCAAAAATGAGTTGCTGTCGAGTCGCCTTTGGAATTTTTGTTTACATGGTAAATCGTACTTAACTTGAATTTCCAAAGGCGACTCGATAGTAACTCATTTTGGATCGCCCGTTACTAGTAGTGGAAGAAGTAGTATACAGGATGTCTTAAATTGAGTAGATACCTTACATGGCCATCTTTGTTATTATTATACTTACAGATTTGGTTAAATTGGAACAGTTGTATAGTTTTTGATGCTAATGGATATTCCGATTCCGATGCGAGATTTTGAAAAAATAAATGGTTTCGTAGGTAATTGATAAAAAATGAAAAATCGCCATTTTTAAAAAATTCAAATATTTTAGTAACAAACAGAGCTAGCTAGCGAGACAACTAACGAACGAATTTGGTTTCAATCACAATCGGCCATGGAATTATTGCCATAAGAAATACATTGTAAACTTCGAGGCAAAAATGCAAAGTTGATTACCAAATGAATTACTAAGTGTTTAGTATCACTGGTTTTGTAATTTTTTCTCTATGGAGTGACTTAAAAATCCAATATGGCGTCCATTCAAAACAAGGAAGTTGATGTCAATATCTCGAAAACCGCCATTTTGAAAAAAAATTCTATTGAATATCCGTTGAATTTATCCGATCGAATCTTGCAACTTTTATTTGAAACGATTTTGACATTTTTCCAATTATCTACTACGAAACGAATTATTTTTTTCAAAATATCGCATCGGAATATGCATCAACATCAAAGACTACACGTAAACTTTGCCAATTTAACCGACTTTGTAAGTATAATAATAACAAAGATAGCCATGTTATCCTACTCAATTTAAGACACCACGATAGAGAAGTCTGTTACGCACCTTACATCCCTCGGCGCAAGCGCCTCGGAGTGTAATCTTCGTGCTTAGGCAATAATACTAGACTTCTCTACCTTGGTATATAATGTACTATTACATAATCACATAAAATATCAATAATATCAACCCCTAACCTAATAATGATTTAAACAGAAATTTTGAAAAATCTTGAATACCTTGAAAACCTTTGATGCTGGGTATAGGGAAATGTGGCATCAAACGACGTAGATCTTCATGTAGATGACGGAAATAAAATATAGGGTGTTCTATTTAAAAGCTATCCACATCCGTTAAAACTGGAAGTGACACAATGATGATAATATTTTCTTTCGATAGATCATGGAAAAATATATTAGTATGCACATTTTCAGATTTCAATTATTAATGGGAGTCGGAATACTTTTAGGTAACGGTTTGCGTGATTACCGATAAATTAGTATCCATCTATAAATTATTGTTCCGTACATATGTTTTCATTATAAAATTTTGGAATAAATGCTGGCAGGACAATTATTTATGTCTTAATTTCTTTCATATTAAAAATTCTTTCAAACCTCATGTAAATACAAAGGTAAATATTAAATAGGTAAGTGTGAAAATAAATAATGATTAACACTTATCTAATTTTTCATTTCATGTATAGTATGCATTTCACATCCATTCGCATTTCGCATATAATGCATTTTCGTGGACACGTTATAAGCGTTACTACGTATAACACTCAAGAAGCAAATCTAAAGTCTATATCAATGTCTACTTACAGTAGAATTTCGGGAAAGTACAAGGGAAGTTTGGGGGAAGTACAAGGAAGTACTGAGAAGTACGGGGAAGTATGAGGAAGTATAAAGGGAAGTACGGGGAAGTATAGGGAAGTTAAGAGACTTCCCCCGAAGGGGAAGTATTGTACAAATTTTAGGTCTAGTGATTACCCCCTGTTACAAACTCATTGACCATTTACTTAGTTAAATTAGAAACGCAACTTTAAGCACTTACCAAAACGTTAAAATTGAGATTATATTTGCATTTTCTCTAGGGTGCAGGTTATCACTTTTGTACAGTTCGGAATCCATATCAGGTAAGGAAAGAGCACCTATACTACATACCTAACAATTTAGAAAATAGCAATCTTGTATGTCTGTCTGGCTGTATTATACCTAGCGATTTTCTCAAAACATTCCCCACTATAATGCTTTCGAGACAAGACAATGGAATTTCCTTGAACGTCAATAACAGAAAACAATTCATCAATACAGAAATTTGCTTACAATGAAGTAATTAAACGGCATAGGTACCCAATTAAGCTTTAGTATCTATGTAGTATGTTTTTTTGACTATTCCCATTTCTGCTAGGTATACCTACAACATTTCAACTACTACTGAATGATGGGGCCACAATTCCTTGTCTGCTACATAACCTTGAATCTTCAATTATTTTTGCGGTATGTATGTAGATTTAAATATATAGATTACCATATTCCAAGAACCTTGGCTTTCCCTACCACACGGCCGGTTATAGGTATATTATTATTATACCTATCCAGAATCCATACGTTTAATGGTACCCATTTTGACGTTTTGGAGCTGAAATATTAGCAGCTGGATTTTGGGCGGACATCCAGATTTCAAATTTACATGAACATTGCATATTAACAAAAATTTAATTTCGCAAAATTCAATAATTTGTTTAAGGTGTAAACACAAACCAAAATTTTAGATCATGGAACATGCAAATTTTGTAATTTGAAATTCTCGAAAGTGTATAATTTATTATAGTCCTTTTCAATCCAAAATCTAAGAAGTGCGGGAGCGTTTTTAGTATCTGACATATTTGGAAGGTATCATTGAAAAGTCGGGTTCTTTCGTTTTCTACGTTCTTATAATGCTTAAATATCGTCGAATCTTGTGGCCAAAGCCAACATTATGGCTAAATTTTTAACTGGACGGTGTGACCATGTGCAATGCCAATTTTCCTATTTATGAAAGCATTTAAATGAAATTTCTTATGTAGACATTTCGAATAAAAGTAAAACTAATTCCCATTTCAAAATTTGTTTATACCTACATATTTGTATAAATCAATAAATTTATACGCTCCACTATTTTCAATAACCTGTATTAGACTTCGACGATAGGCGGCTCATTTGAAGGAGAATGGGGTAAAAATCTAGTGCCTACCGGTATTTTTTCCAGGTCCTAGCATTAATATTATTAGGAGGGAAATACCCTCTCGTCATTTATGCTTGCATAATAACTTTTTCACTTGTTTGCTTGGTA
Source organism: Photinus pyralis (assembly GCF_008802855.1). Taxonomy (NCBI): domain Eukaryota; kingdom Metazoa; phylum Arthropoda; class Insecta; order Coleoptera; family Lampyridae; genus Photinus; species Photinus pyralis. Next base: position 29,443,437 of record NW_022170596.1, on the reverse strand, counting down.
GTGATTTCAATTAATTAACAAACGTCATTATGTTATATACCTAAAGGCAAATATACATACCAGCCAAGGGTACAGCCGGTAATTTTTTAAAATTATTTACAGTGATAAGCGCATAAAGGAATTTTTTTTAGTTAGTAGTCACTAATTAACAAACACACTAGGTTATCTACGCAAAAATATACCATTTTATCAGAGCTGATAATTCAACTATCCTCCTTAGTAGTTGATGGTTGTAGTAAATTATAATTTTGTTTTTGGACATGTCATTACTTCAAAGTAAAAAAAGGCTATTGGCTGCACTTAATTGTCCGTCCGTTAGTCCGTACGTACGTCACACGCACTATTTCTATACGACTGAACCGATTTGGGCGAAATGCGTACCGATATTTATAGCACGATTGTTTAACAAAAGCCCCTGGGAATTTTTTTTTCAAAACATCGTGGTAGGCAATGCTTTCCTATTGACGAAGTTATTTAAATGAACTTTCATATGTAGGTATAGGTGCTTCGCAGAAAAATAAAACTAATAACTTGGCATAAAACTAAAACTATAACACCAGTTTCAAAATTCGCGTAGGTATATTTGTGTACCTACGCTTCACTATTAGGTACTTACATCAATAGCGGCCATGTTTAAAAAAAACCTTAATTTTTCAATAAAGTACAAGGTTATCAAAAAGTAGGTAAAGGATGTATTTCAGATTATTATGTAGGTATATTTAACAAACTAAGTAAACAACAGAATGTGAAATGAAATCGATTTCTGAATTCTTATGTCTACCAGTGGTTAACGTAAATGTTCGATATGTCTTTCACTTTACTGATTGTACGATTACCAACCGTTCCTCCAAATTGTACACAGCGTTATTTAGCACAATAATTGTATTACAGTAAAACCTAATTATTAAGGCAACTAGTTACCATTTACTTTTTGCTACTAGCTTAAAGCTAAGTATATCTCAAAGGGACCACATCAAATATCTTGGTGTTACCATTGACAAACACCTAAGATGGGACCATCATATTACACAACTTGTGATTAAACTAAAGAGATATGTTTATCTGTTTAGAAAGTTAAAACGGTTCTGCAATGAAAATTCATTAAAAATTGTTTATTACGGCGTTGTGCAATCTGTGCTGGGATATGGTTTGTTAGCGTGGGGTGGGGCAGCTCACAAATACTTAAATAAGTTAGAGGTGGCACAGAAGCTAATAATCAAAATTATGGCTAAAAAGCATGCACGTTACCCTTCTCAATTGTTATTCAAGGACACCAACCTTTTTACAATAAATCATCATATCTTCTCTCGGTATCTCGATTTATATATAAAAATATTAATAGGCTTAAGTTAAATTTTCCCCAACACAATTACGATACAAGGACAAAAATAAAGAATTTGGCGTATAATTTAAAAATACGGAAAAAAGTTGGTCAATCTTACTTCTTGTATTATACACAAAAGCTATATAATTACCTATTAATCTACACAAATTTGTCTTTCCCTTTAACAATTTCATATCATGCGTTTATCAAATTTATTAAAGAACTTCTCCACAATAATTTCTCCCATCTTAAATCACAGATTTATTTATTTTAACGGATACTCTACCCTAACTCTTTGTTTTTTATCACTCTCAACTTGTGATCGGTTCAAAAACCGTTATCTACGTACACCTTGGGGTGTAGTGACAACAAGTTTTTAACTTAGTCGTTACACCTAAGGACGCTACAAATGATATTTTAGTTATTTTCATTTTGGACATTTTTTTACATTTACATTTATACATAGGTTATAGGTTTCTGTTACAACAAGAATGTAAATAAATGGTTATTATTATTATTATAAATTGGCCCTGATTACTATGGCAAAAAACATTAATTAAAGCATTTATTATACAGGGTGTAGCATATAAGACCCCTCGGATCATAATTCCATAAAAGATATCGAAAAATGTGAAAATAAAATTGTGCACAATTACCGTCGTCGTTTATAAAATATTTGTGGTTACCAGTGGCGTGCTGTATTCCAGTGGCGTATCAAACTTACGTTTTTCTTGTAATGGAAATGGGAATACCATTTAGTTTATTGAAGAATTGAAGTTTTGAATTGAGGCACAGGCTAAGGCCTCTTTCACTTTCAAATAATTTTTTATGTACTTTATCGAAAGAAGAACATTTTTGATAGACCTTCGCCAAATGTCACAGTTTTTCAAGGTTTCAAATAGCACCCCATTAAACAAATTATGTCTCGGGATAGTCGGAACTAGTATACCAGCGAGTCCAGGTTGCGGTGATGCCACCAACGCCACTGGAATACAGCACACCAGTGATGACCACGAATATTTCAAAAACATGGCAACCGTAATATTGAAAAACAAGCGTTTGCATTTAGTCTATTATTATCCAAGTTCGCTGCATGAATTGACAGTCAATGCAATACGGCCGTTTTCAAACTATACGATACAGCTGAATCACATCCTGATATTGATAAAAAACTGCAAATTTTTTGCTGAGGTGTAGAATGGATTAGTGAGTTCGAAGAGAAAATTAAATATTGCTCTTTGAGCTGTCGTAGGGCTCAGTCTCAGTTTCTAAAAGAGCGGAACTGCGTGGTTCAAAATATAGTAATTTTTTCGGATGTTCCGCGGTAAGCGATAGAGCCCGACTTCATTAAAAATTAATGCAGGTAGAAGTGATTCATTTACTGTGCCACCACGAGGCAAAAATCAAGAACACATCCTTCTTATCCTAAAATACGGTACGTAGACTTAATTTTCCAGGTTGAAATGGTCTGCTTAGTGCTTACACTTCACTTTCTTAGCAATTGTTATATTGCTCCTGGTGTAATATTTGTTGTAATTATTTTTCTGCACTAATAAAACGTGCAAGGGTCCGTATTTCACCTCAACCGGCGGAGTATTTAAATACCGATAGAAAATTAAAAGTGAAAGATCGGTTGTTGTCACAATGGCATCGGACGCAGAGCTAAATAGAGTATTTGACTTAGATGTGATATCTAATATGGCGGTGGTAAACACTTCTTTAAGAAAGCTGAACATAATTTTGTATCATTTAATTTACGATAAATTTATGACAGTAAATTAATATTTATCACTCACAATTTATAACAAAACACGAGCGCGACATATTTATCACTAATATTTCATTATCGATGTTGGAACTGACTTGAAACACATTCAATTCGATTTGCTTATATAGCAAACAATAATCTTTTTAGAATGTTCTCGAGTGCTCCCGAACGCTTCCGAATCTTCTAGGACAGACACGTCATATTTCAGGGAAAGAATGCGTCACATCCGCCTTAGTTGTTTTATCGCCGATGAATAGACTTTTATGGCGCCTAGATGTCCATCGGGATCTTGGGGAGGTTCGGAAAGGTAAAATGACAAGGGGTAAATGTGTCGCTAGTCAACGTAATTTTATGCTGCGATGTAACTTAAAAAAAGAACAACCATCAAGGTTTGGAGCTTTATTGGGTTGTGTGTGCTTCCATTAGCACAACAAAAAGTTTCAAATAAAAGTTTATCAACAAATCTAGTACGGGTCGCACAATGGATTCGAATAAACACCCAATTGATTGACAATGACAAAAATTTATTCCAAAACACATGAAATAAAACAAAATCCCTGAAAGAAAGAAAAGCTTACAAAACTTGTTTGTACATACCCCGCACGCAACCGCTCGACAATTAAAGTAAATAAAAATCTAAAATTACTTATAGTTTTTTTCTTAATACTCCAAATAATCTTGTCGGAAAAGGTATGCGATACTAGGCGCATTTAACTCACTTGACAAAATCGGGCTTGCTAAATAAGATGATAAATGTTCGGTGGCTGTTCGGATGGTAGAAATGTTTGACTTTTAATAAGAAGAGAACCTTATCTAAAGCTCTCTGTGCACTACTGCTCTTGCTTTGTTAACTTGACAAAACTTGTTCCGTAATCGGACAACACGCGATAAACTTCTCACAATTTTGGTTAACTTGCTGCTGCACAAAATATAAAAAATGACAAACTGCGTCTTCATTTAAATAAATCGGGCTGACTGTCCGGGAATTTAGCGTAAAAAATGTACAGGCCGTTCAAACGTCGCAACAGCGTTTCTGTTGTCTCCAGTATTTAAGGAAACACCACTTCCACTAAGAATACAAGCATTGTGAATCCTCGGGCACCGATGGGTATTTACAAACAATTTCGTCTTGAACAATCCATATACACAAGTAATATTTAATTGCATAAAACAGTAGATAAATGAGCAGTTCTGGGCGGGGTTGGACTTAACTAAATGCAAATGTTCAGCACAGCTGCTTACGTAGAAGCTAAATAACTTAACCTAACCTCATTTACAGACAGGAAGATAAATTAACCAACCGAGAAAGGCAAAGATAAATGTAAACTGTATTAAACGTTGTATTCACGAAATCAATTGCAGAACAATTCGTCAAGGCGTTGGTAAAGATAAACGGCACGATAAACTAACGACAATTGCGGATTGCGATATAGGTAAAACAAAGATATGTAATTTAAATTAAATCATATAACATAAATTTACAAGAAACGTGTTAACAAAGAGGAATTCTATAAAAATAATTTTACCTAAAGAGAGTACTGGACCGTCCCTTTCATGTAAAGACGCTTAGATAATTAATTTAAACAATTGTAGCAATCAAATCAACATTTTTTGCAAAGCTCGATCTGCCATTTCAACGACAAAAGCAAAAGTGATATCATGTCCAATGCCAATGGTACCAACTACTCCCAACACACTGAGAGCGGGAGAATTTGGACGAATCCATTCCCCCGAATTCGTTCCGTATATGAATACGCACTTTTAGGCAGCGCGCACGCTCTGGAATTCATTCTGTTGCGAGCTGTCCTATATTAAGTAGTAGGATCAAGCTCAGCTGTTCTATAGTGAGGCATTACAACATCAAAGCCGAGTTGTCCTATAGTGAGGTATAAAATACGACTACGGAAGCTTTCCGTAGAGCGGAAATCCGCCAACACCCTCGCGGGACTGCATAATTCCCTACTTGTCACCACGTCACAGTCGTAACCATAACGTTATCCATGTTATAAACGTGATTAAAAGTTGGCGAACGCACAATTATTTAAAAAAAAACTATAAAATCGAGAGACCGTGAATAGGGTATTAGACTATTTTGTCCATTTCTCAATCTCCAATTCGCCATGGAACAATAAATATGTGAGAAATAATTTGTAGATAAAAAGGGGAGTGAACATTTAAAAGAGAATTATAAATCATTATCGGTAAGTAAATATTCTTTTTTAATTTCCTAATTTTGCGGCACCTGCCCACGTTCGTCTCAATTAGATAATAATGTAAAAAGTGTCATTGGATATTTGTGTGAAGGCTTAACTTAAAATAATTAGGTACGGTACAATTAGAGTGATCCCTTGCATCGCGCCCAAAAGAAAGGATCATCTATCAAGCGCCGCGTGCGTTTTACCTTGGGAATAACTAGGCTCCGAGGGATTAAGGGGGTACGAGAACTTCGGGCCTCTCGCGACCACATTGCGTATATAAAATTCTAAACTTTACGCACTTGAAATATTTTTTTATGTAAAGCGAAACGTGTATCTCTAGATTTAAACAACGTATACGACTCGCACCTTTTCTTCTTTTACAAAAAAAGAATCTTATTCACGTTCTTTAATCGTTATAATGTAGCGTTTAATATTTATTAATTAAATTAAGTGAGTAATCGATTAATATCGTGAAGTCGGAAAATGATTTATAACCTTAGACCGAGCACTTGACAGTTGCATAAAGAAATTACAAGCGTATAAAGTAACAAGGTAGAAAAGCAATAAAGCTCGAGGATACAATGGAACAAAGTTAACTCTATTTCCGTTGGATCAATTCATACTAAAAAGAAAATTATAGGCCTGATCGTGCCGATGACGTACTGGGTTATCTATTTTAATTATGCGGTATCCACGAGCGTATCAATGGCGAGTTTGATTTTAAAATTAATAATAACGAGACGAACAAAGTCGTAGACATGGATGTAGATGTTATTCTCTAGCTTTAAAACGGAAGCCTCTCTTTTACTTATCTTGCCGCTGTTTTGCTTTTGGTCGTCGGAAAATATAAACGTGGGACAGGTATATTGTTCGTAATCCGAGGTGACACGTTCAATAAAGTATGAAAATGTATTCTATGAAATATTCATATCTACCGGAGTGTCGCGGGTTGCCATGGATATGCATGTCATGTTTGATATTCCACATCGGTGCAACCCGCTTGCAATATTGCTTGAAACTGTGACAGTTATTGCATTTTCACTTACAGATATCAGAATACGTTGCCGAGCTGCCCCGTCTATTATTTAATGGAGTTTCACTATTTGACATTTTTTAGTTATATGTATGTCCCAATCAATCCTCCATTTTAATCGACAGACAACAACACCATTATTTGTTTTGCAGGTTGGTGAAGACGTACCTATTTTTATTGCTGTTAAATCTGAATATTCTTTGTGTCAATTTAATATGGCCCATTATGATATCGCATGTGAAAATTATAATTATTTACATACAAGTCAGATTTGTATTCCAAAAGTTGTCCCCCTCGAATACAAAATTGACGTGTTCGAGGATTTTTCGAAATTTCTAAATTTAATATCCTAAAAGCCCTCTGTATACTTATCGTTGGGCCACTCTGTATATTGTTTAGTGCATACACATAATTAAAATGAGAGATGAAACCAGTGGGGAAAGCTATGCTAACGACGATAATACCTACATATGTTTCTAATAGAAATAGGTGTGCCGAAGACTGCGTGGCACTGGGGTGCAGTGTCGATAACGATGTCCCTCGGATACCGGGTGACCTCCGAGTGTGGCTCGTTTCCTTCGGGAAGGGGATGGCAGCCAAGCCTTGAGCAAGCGGCCCTGCCCAGGTGAGACCGCATTTCCGCACTACTCGTGGGAACTGTATGGACGATTTCAACCCAAACAAACCTTTCTGGACTCCTCGTCAGGGGGGCCCACAAGCCGAGCCCTCAAAAGGGGCCCGGTAACAAGGCAGGCTCGACTAAAGAGAGGACGGGTCTAACGCAGGGCCTTATTCAACAACCAGGTGGTGGAAGAGCTATTCGCAAAAAGAATAATATTGGCGCAGATAAGGCGAAGACCAGGGGCTTGTAACACAAACTATACAATTGTAAAAAGTCTACGAGTTACAAGTAATATACTTGTAACTATAACTACAAGTACTATTTAATTCTGTATATGCAAATGAGTTGTGTAAAAGTGTAAAATATATTCTAACAACACAAACTTGTACGGCTTGTGTTACAGGCCGCAGGAGGCGCCGACTCGAGAGTAAAGCCTCCGGTCAAAGGGACCCTGGGCTAAGGCGGTGTCTGGGCCGGAGACTCAGGGGGACGACCCGACGTCACGGACCAAGCGTCTCAGATCGAAGGGAAGTACTCCAGAGTCTGGTTCAACGCAGCCCAAGAAGCAGCCCAGAGGTTCTGGAGCACCCAAAGCTACGGGTGCACCACCAACCTTGTAACGAAGCGCCGGTTTTCCGACCCAAAGTTCATACCCGAAGTTATGACTGCACCTTTACATTTCTGAAGTCGACCAGCTTTGCTGAACACTCGATATCGAGAAGCGTTGTCGCTTCGTTATTTGTTTGTTATTAGCGACATTTTCAATTAACTACATGCGAAATTAGATCACTCACTAGTAGACGGGGGACATTTTGTAACCCGAAGGCCCAATCCCAATGAATACAACTTTTGTTTGAAAAGTTATTTAAAAAAACTGTTCGACAATTTTGACGTGCTCCCATCTTTGTAACTCTTATGGTTGCTGAGAAAAAAATTCAAGAAGAAATCCAAATTTCACCACTTCTTTGAGGGTGGCTCCCAAACGAAACACCTTGGACCCTCGGTTTATTTGGAAAAAAGTGCTTGTCTTGATCTCCTGTATCACCCAATTTTTTTACATGCTTTTCTTAGAGGTGCCTCTGCAGAAGATCTTAAGTTGTTCTATACTACTCCGGGTTTTACCTTACGAATTAGGAAAACTGCAGGAAAACCCAATTCGGAGTAGCCGGCAGAATGATCGAAACTGGTCTAAGGTAATTCCCATCTATGCCACAGATGAAAAATTCACCTCAACCCAGGTTCGAACAACCGACCTCCGGATTTATAGTCCAACGGTCTACCACTGAACCATAATTCCGGTTTCAATTCTTGGCCACCATGTCCAACTGTTGTCCTAAGTCCTCAGTCGAGTGGGAAAATCCCCAAATGCGGACAAGACGCCATATGATCAAACATCTACGTACTGTTGGTTCCAAATGCTATGTTCATCTTCCTGCAGAGAAGAGGCAAAAAATCGATCTAAAGGCAAGGGTTGGCTATCTGGTCGAATATGACGGTGATGAGCGAAGTCGGATTTACATTCCCGAGACCGGATCTGTTGTTGTATCGCATGACATCATTATTCATGAGAAAGTTGGCATCTGGGGTAATCGAATTGTCTGACCCGCCCAAGATTACGAAAGTGCTGAAGTGAAGAAGGATCGAGTGAACGAGGAAGAGTCTGGCTACGCGCTACCTGCGGACAAGCCACGTGTCGGCGAAAAACCTGTCAATGAGTGTATCTCAGACAAAGAATTGGATAGTTCGATGACATGTCCGGTAACGATTCGGATTCATTCTACTCAACATTCAGGACACCCAGGCGTTCATCTAGGGAAAGCAATGGCGGAATGGCTAAAGGAATACGTCACATCCAACTATACGAAAGTACTTCTGAGAAGACGCGCCTACGACCGTTAATAAAGCTATCCAATGTGAGAATCGCGGAGAGTGGAAGAATACAGAAATTAAATCAATGCGCAAGAAAGATGCATGGGAATTGACAAAACTCTCTCCGGGAGAGATGCCCATCAGAAATAAGTGGGCCTATCGGATTAAGTTTAGGTATAGAAACACTTGGCGCTTGGGGTCCATCTGCAAAAAAAATTACTACAGAAATTAGTAAAAAATATTTTGAAAAAACACAAGAGAAACGTTGTTTTGAATTTTTAAAACAAAGATTAAGCTTAGCTGTTCAGCAGGAAAATGCGGCTTGTATTTTAGGCACTTTATAGGCACTTTACCGCAACAGACAGCATTTAATGAAATTTTTTATATTTTAAGTATACGCTAAATTTTTTTTTTTAACAATTTTATTTGTAATATTTGTTATGTTGTAACCTTTTCTTAAATATATTACGTAGTTTATTTAAAAAAAAATTAAATTAATTTCAAACTTAACGGACCGCAGTACATGAATGGGTTTGGATTGCGATATTAGGTAGAAGAAAGGTAAATTAAAACCATACGGAATGTAATGTTTAATTTAATTTGCTTATCTTTTTCTACCTATATCCAATCCCAAACCCATTTATTAATGGATACGTAGTTTGAATTAATTTGATCTATTCTGTCTAAATAAAAAGAAATACATAAGTATTGACAAGTGTCGCGCGAGATTGGTCGCCAAACGCTTTCAAGACCTTTTTATATTGAATATGTTATTTTTAGCCCTGTTGCCTTTGGTAAGGGTGCGATACGTTGTGTCCATTGCAGCTGCAGATAAGATGCGCGTTCAGTTTTGGGTTCTCTTTGGGACGTTTTATAGAAAAAATCTTTATAAGCCAGCTCCAAGCTATGAAGGCGGGACAAATCGTGTCTACCGCCTCAAACGAAGCTTGTATGGACTCAAGAAAGCTCCGAGCTGCTGGAACAAACGCTTTGTTATGACTCTAACTAAGAAAAAGTGTTGAATAATCCAGTGAATAGAGACAAAACGAGGGGGTACCACACAAACAGCCCGGTAGTTCTAAATTTTTGATATGTTGTCTAGGATGGTCAGTAAGTATTTAAAATGAAAAATGCACAATTCCTCCATTTCCGTTACTTATTTAAGTATTTGCATTCAATGACTAGCCATGTATGTCAGATTCCGTTTTTTCACTAGTAGTTTTTACTTTGATCGTTCAAGTTATAAATACAGTTTAATTACGTTCATTAAAAGCGTTATATAGGATCTAAGAGAAGCACAAACAAGTGAGGAATTAAGAAGGGATTCAGTCTCAAAGGATGAGGACGACAAGAGCACTTACTACAGGGTGTTTACAAATGAAATTTCTGCCTTACCAATTTCGATTTGTCTTACAAAAGTAAAACGGTAAACTTTATAAATTTGAAACTGAAAGGTTCATTCAGAAAATCTTATTTTATATAATTTGATCAGACATTTAAATTGTATGAAATTTGCAGGTGTGTCCTATTTTTAAATTTTGTTATGATTCCGAGAATGTGCGCGTCTGGAAGTGGGATCGCGATAAGTTTTTATCTAATAAGATGGATTGGGGGGATTGGGGACATTCACGACATTCATGTTATTCAAGTTATTCAGTTCTAATCATTGAGAATTGAAGTTTGAAGAGTTACACGTTAGATTGTTCTTGATTTCATTCGCGTCTTAAGTCCGAATTTGTGGTGAATACGACATCCGTTTTGCCGTTCGCAGTCGGTGTAGACCATTGAAATTAATTTGAACATCACAATCCTGATGAAGAAATTGACCGGAGTTCTTACCACCACGCCTAGTAGCAACAACAAATGTAAAACTTCGGATGCATGTTGGGAAAGATTAAACTTAGAATGTACTATTGGGCCATTTTCTGTCACTGTCAACTCAGCTGTAGAGATATCTTTAAAAAAATGATCTTACAACATAAATGTAGAATTAAACAAGCAACAACTAATAGAAATATATAATCTGTAATGATATATTTTATTAATTTTTAAAGTATGATCTACTTACGATAAACGTCATCATACATTTACTAAATATCGACTTGACAGTGCATCAATAAGGTCAAGATTCTTTGCTTTTTAATGAGTCACAGCTAAGTACATCGCGTTTGGCATAATCTTTCAAGAATAAAGCTCTAAGTTTACAAACCAATAGCGGTCTCATTTCGAACTGGGCCATAAAGTTTCATGTAGTCTTTCACATAGTCAAACAGACAGTTATTAAACCACTGAATTTCATTAGGTACTGTAAGTATAGAGTGTTTACGTTAAAAGTAGTAAAGTTATGATGAAATACGTTACAGTAATACTTCATTTATCTACTCTAACGAACCATGTTTCAACGTGGTGTTCACCAATCGAAGCATTATTCATTACGTGCGTTTTTTAGTTAAAATTAAATGGACGTGTTGAGTCATTTATGTAAATATCTCACGTTAAGATCTCTAATGCACGCTTTCAAGTAACCAGCTGAAAAAATGGATGTTATAGTTATGCTTTACCGTGACTGGTAGTAAATTTATTTCTCTTTGCTTATAAATTGAAAGATTTATTGCCGTTTTACACAATTAGGAAATATAACATCATAATATCTGTAACATATGCTTTTCATTTACGTAAATATCGCATAAATTTACAGATATTTAAATATTGCTGTTGGCATCCTTTGACATGATACACAAACTCTTCTGGCATGATGTAAAAAACGGTAAAGCAGTCGCGCTCGCGCGAGTGGTATTACAAATAATAATCGGTGCACAAATTTGATGTGAGCATTAAACCATTACGGAAAAGAGATGGAAAGCAAAAAGGACAATTGATAAATCATTTAAACTCGAAGAAACAGTAACATTTGCTTTTTACTTTCAACTTTGTCTTCGTGGGCCGCAATTTTTGTTAGATATTTGTGAAAGAAAATTGTCACCGTAGTGCTGATCAAACCTGAACTAACGATTTGAGGAACAGGGCAATCTTTCGGCACTCTCACTTCATGGGATGTAACGCACAGAACGATTTCCATAAAATGATATTGCGATACGGTTCGTAGGAGGTATATACAGGTACAAAGAATTTATTAAACAATATGCGTTTTTAAGTGACATATGCTTGAGTTATTCACGTAAAATTCCTCCACGTCTTTGAAATCAGACAAGACAAACACGTTTATTCTTAAAAGTGCCGGCGGATCAAAACCAATGTAACTTTACGTAGTCGCTCGTGCTGTTTGCCCTACACAATCTTCACATGAGAATTAGGGAACAGACATTTAGGAAGTATAAATGTAGTATTTTGTGGGTGAATTATTGATAAGTCTCTGAAAGAAGGGAGCGAGCCGTCAATCAAAGCGGTGATCGCTGTCGCTAATTCCCGGCACGCTTCCTGTAATTGGCGAGTGTAAACCAACACTTGCGCCCGCCGTCACCGACTTATGGCCGACAAGCAGCTTAGGATTTCATGCCCTGATGCGGGTGCGAAGCAATACTTGTAATTAGTGCAGTATCCCATGTCCCCTGAGGCTAGAAAGTTTTGTTAGATTAATCGACGCTTGCAATATAACCGAGGAATTCAATTTCTGTACGCAATAGAAGTTAAAAGAAAGTTGTGCGAGTGGAACCGATATGTTAATTGTATTATCGCCCACTGTCAACTTCCGTAATTTTGACAAGAGTTTTGCATATTGGTTTTTGTTAAGTCGTTTGTCATTGGCCAAAACATGCATATTTTTGATAAGGCTGACTGTAAAACAACTACATAGCACAAATAGGCAAACGAAATGCAAATTAATTCTAAAGTATACAGTATGTCTGCAAATTAATCATTTCTGGAAAAGCCGGTCTCGCATTAACCTTAAAAAAACATGTTTTTATACAAAATCGAACATGTTTCGGTAGTTCATATATGGACCTTGGCATGTGGTGTGAAAAATGACAAAAATATTATCTAATAAAAATGTTTTTTCCGAACTTTCCCCAAATAACTAAGAATTTAATTTTAAAAAAAATGACACAACTTTTCTTGTATTCCACTTGTCACTCTTAATAACCCTTGAACCAAAAGGGGGGAGGGGGGATGAAACACCCTGTATGTCGCAATATGACTCTGACGATGTTCAGATCTAATTGGCATTGACCACACCATTATCACGGAAAATTTGGCGATGCAGAAAATCAGCGCCAAACTCATTTCCAAGGTCTTGACGGGCGACCAAAAGCAGAGGCTTTTTTGAAAAACGTAAGCAAGGGTGACGAAAGTGGAGTGTTTGAATACGAACCGGAAACAAAACGTCAATGTTTCGAATGGCACACTGCGGCATCACCTCGTCCAACAAGCCTCGATTGAGCAGATCCACAGTGAAAGCCATGCTCATTGTGTGAGGGGCAGAGTGTAAACGGCGCTTTTTAAACGCGTGGGACCAGCAATCGCTGGAAATTGGAAACTGCATGACGACAATGCACCTAACCACGCCGGCTCCCAGGTGACTGATTATTTGCCGCAAAACGACATCGTGATACCCCATTCCTCCTAAAGTTGAGACTTGTCCCAGGGAGACTTTTGTATTCCCAAAAGTGAAATCGTTCCTCAAAAGACCACCATAGGTCCCTAAGTGCCGTCAAAGAGGCTCGCACCTGTGTGGAAAAAACGCTGGCAAAAGTGTGTCGACGCTTAAGGGGTGTACTTTGAAGCATTTTAATATTTTGTAGCAACTTCTAAGTAAAGGTACTCTAATGTAACTTTTTCCTATACTTTTTATGCAAACCAAATCACATCAGCGGGCTAAAGTAGCGGCAGTCGGCGTCAACATGGGTGTAGGGCGGTGAAACGGACGGACAGACTCGAGCACCATCAGAAGATAAAGGACCTTGCTTCTATTCTTTAAAGTTAATGGATTGGTGATAAAATCGCAAAACGTACCGTGAAAATTGTTAAACACACAAACGCAAAAAAATCCATTTCATGGAGGGATCGACACAGCATATTCAATTACTTATATCGAAAAATTAGAACTTCTTTCTTACATTGTGGTCTTCATATTTATCTCAATTAAGCGCGGTTTAATGAAACCACTCACGACTGGTTGGCATGCGTTTAGCTACAACTCATTTAATTAGCTACACTTACATACGAGGTGTGGCAACTAAATTCCGAGAATTTTGCTTTAGCGTGCGAACCGGCAACACTGCATGACTAGCGCACATCCGCCTGGCTAGACCAATTCACCCGCTCAGTCGTACTGAAGATTTCAAGTTGATCGGACGTGTAGTTCATTTTTTAAGGGTCTTCTTCGGTTGCAGAAACGACCAACTCAATTTTTAAGCAACGTGCTGTAATCCAATTTCTGGTCAAAACTGGTAAAAATTCTGCAGAAATACTACGAAAATTACGGCAGGTGTATGGAGACGAGTGTTTGTCACAACCACGTGTTTTTGATTGGGCAAAAAGGTTCAAAAATGGTCGTGAATCGTTGGATGACGATCCTCGGCCAGGGGCGCCAACTCTCACACGCACAGTCCTGTCTGACCGTCGCCTAACCCTACGGGCGTTGTCATACGAGTTAAATATAAATAAAGAAACAACTCGGCAGATGTTACAAAAAGATTTAGGCATGCGGAAGCTGTGCGCGAAAATGGTGCCCAAAATTCTCACAATCCAACAAAAACAAATGCGAATATTTGGCCAAAAAAAAATGCCAACGTTACCGCATCCACCCTACAGCCCCGACTTGGTCCCCTGTGACTTCTTCTTGTTCCCTAAAACGAAGAGTCACCTCAAAGGAACCCACCATGGCAGTGTAGAGGCCGTCCAGGAGGCTGCGACCGTCGTCTTGAAAGGCCTAACTTTGGAGGACTATCAAGGGTGCTTCCAATCATGGGAGAAACGTTGGAAACGCAGTTCTGAGTTAGGAGGGCACTACTGTGAAGGGCGTTAATAAAGTTTTGTTGCTCACTTAATTTGCCTGTGTTTTATTTAGAAATTATCGGAATTTAATTGCCACACCTCGTATTTTGCCGGATTAAAATATCCAAATTCGGTCACCCAGTAATGTCCACTGGTACCTGGAATTTCGGGTCAATTTTTCCTTGACTTGTCCATACCGTGCACTGTCGGATGCTACAAAAATAATTTACATATCTCTACGGCAACAATTATAAAGCTGAAATATCTGAAATAAGTGCAGGAGAAGGCTACACCTGTCCCTGAGATTAGAATCCGGTAACCTCCAGGAGCATTTCCTCAAATTTGATCTTCTGGGTGCGGGATATCGTGTGGAACGGATGCAGTGATGGAGGATTTGGATGTAGTTTCTCATCTGCTGATCACCCTGGGCCGGCATATTCGACAATCGTCACGGCTCTTAAGACGATGCCCGAAGAAAATATGAATTTGGAATTTGTGCCGCCTGCTCGAGGAGGAGATTGACTCCAAAGGAAAAGGTGTTGAGGTGAAGTTCTCGAAAACGACTCTAACAGCTTTTGAGGATCCAAGAAACCATGGAAAATGAGACAGCCGATGAAGTGCTATGGATGCCAGGGGGTAGGACACAAGGTGTGGGAGTGTCCAAAGTATACGCACTAGGCAGGAGAAGCCTAAATCGAAGGTGAATTTGGCAAACAAGAGAACAGTTTCGTTTGTTACTTTGACTGACGGGAGCAGTTTTTTGGAGCAATGGCAAGTGCAATAGTTCGTTGACTCAGGAAGCTAGTGAAAATTTCGGTGCGCCGCGGAAAATACAGGGTGATTCCTATAGTACCTGCCACCGTTTGGGAGCGTATAGGGGGTGCCTAGGGGAAGTCTTTTCATATAGGACACTTGGGGTCGGAAATCCAAAATAAGGGCGCCAGAACCAAATTTATCTTCTGGAATTTCACGCCTGTATGTAGGCAACCCAACCGACCGACGTTTCGCGCGGAGCGATGCAGAGCGAGTTAGCGCGAGAAAGCGACATGGGAGGGAAGGAGGGAAAACGACAGTCAAAAGCAATAACGTTTACAAGTGTTCAACGTGGCCACCGTTGTTCTCAATGCACTTCCTACATCTAGCCAACCACTCCCCTCGAACTCGCGTGAAGACTCCTATGTCCTGGCGAACAGCCTCTCCGGCCATGACGACGCGCGCAATTAAGTCCTCTTCGGATTCGACGGGAGTCTCGTAGACGTGCGCTTCCATCACACCCCACAAGTAAAAATCTAATGGGGTGATGTCGGGCGAGCGGGCAGGCCACTCCACCGCACCTCCACGGCCGATCCATCTGTCCGGATAGGTTTGGTCCAAGTGTTCCCTCACCTGCCGCCCGTAGTGAGCAGGGCACCCATCGTGTTGGAACCAGTGGTCCCAGTACAAGTTCACTGGAACATCCATTAAAAGTTCTGGTAGCACCTCGCGCAGGAAAATCAGGTAATTATGGGCATTTAGACGCGGAGGGAGGATGTAAGGCCCCAGTAGGTTGTCCCCCAGGATGCCAGCCCAAACGTTTAAAGAAAACTTGTCCTGGTATCCTCGCGTAAACGTTTCATGAGGATTGTGCTCCGCCCAGTAGTGGCTGTTACGAGGATTGAAGGTCCCCTCTCTTGAGAATCCTTTCTCGTCAGTAACTAGCACGCTCCTCAGAAAGTTCGGATTAGCTTCTTCCTCCTGGACGACTAAGTTGCAGAATTCCAGCCTCCTTTCATGGTCACCCGGCCGTAACTCTTGCACTTTCTTAAACTTATAGGGGTGTAAGTTGTTGTTGTTGGCGATGTTCCACACTGTGTGTTGACTACAACCCACCTGATCTGCTACAAGTCGAGTGCTAGTACGCGGGTTTGCCTCGAAACTTTCCAACACATCCTCCTCTAAGGCATTTACCAACGGGCGATCGCGATCACGGGCGCTAGTGGGCTGCGAAATAGGAGGAGGTCGGTGTAAACAAACAAACTTTTCGAAATGGTGCTTAAATGACCCAAGTATCGATGTGCATCACGAATCTGTGTGTAAAGTTAAGCCTCCGTCAGCTTACCTGCAATTGCCCTGTCTCGCACAGTCGGAAGTGAACTTCTTGAAAGACCTGTCTGCAGGGTAACTGACGGTTTGGATACCGCTCAGCGTACGCTCGTCGTGCAGCTCGTGCGTTACCATTTGCCAATCCGTACATGAAGTGCATGTCCGCGTATTCCGTGTTAGTAAAACGTGCCATAGTGTTTATTCACTTGATACGCGTCGTTGCAGACGGGATTTCGTGGGTTTGGGTTTAAACAAAATTCTGATCAAGTGTCAGCCACACATCGCCGCCTGAGATCGCTCCGTGTGCACCGCCGGCCGGTTGGGTTGCCTACCTACAGGCGCGAAATTCCAGAAGGTAAATTTGGCTCTGGCACCCTTATTTTAGATTTCCGACCCCAAGTGTCCTATATCAAAATACTCCCCTACGCACCACCTACACGCTCCCAAACGGTGGCAGGTACTATAGGAATCACCCTGTATATTGAGCCTAGGTGTTAGTAACAGGTAACAATGGGACGTTATTTTATTTATAGAGCGTGTGAACGCTGCCTTAAAATTAATTACATTGGCGATCGCTAGATGTCACAATCTAACAATATTAAACCATTGCGCGCAATAATAGTCCCCTTTCACGTTCTTATCACTAATCATTTCGGTGTAAAAGGAAGATCCCTCTGATTCATAGGACACTTCTTCCTGTCACTTGTTGACCTGAGAACATGATTCCCAGAACCAGAAAACTTAAAACCATTCATCCGCTTTCCATTTATTCATTTCGTACCGCTTTCCGTTTATCCCTTTCACCCCGTATTGTCAAACTACCTTTTCATGCATCATAATATACTGTCGCCGTCCATTTCACTTCATCAAACTGGTTACAGACGACTAGAAGACTAGCGGTGCGTCTGACCCGTGATTGCGATTCTTTGAGTTCATTTCGACATCGTAGATGATACGCTGTGGGAGTGGCTACGTCACATCTAGTGTACCATTCAGATTCTGAATAACAGCGGACGGACTGTGTATCGCAAGTGGTGGTTTCATGCACACCGGCGCGGCGCGAGCGTTACCTGTAATTTGATAACATATATCTCTTTAGCTTACCTGATTCTTCTGATTGTTGAAATTAGAACCTAGCTTCTTAATTGTTGGTTCCGACAATAATTTGCAATGAACAATGTTTGTCGACCTTAAACTCGTATTACGACGATCTTATTTGATCACAAAACTGCATGTCTGTATAACACCGAACATGTTTTATAAAACATCATTTGTTTTCTTATGGCATCCATTAATTTTTATCACAACTCCGTAGCTTTATACAAAAATGAGTACCAAGATAAACCCTAACAATCACTTTAAAAGATAACAGATTTATGAAAAGAGACACCTGCAAACTGCATACAATTTCAACCTCTAATCAAATAAAATAAAATAATCATTTCGGACATCTACATTGATTAGTCAAGGACGATACCATCTGTGGCGTGACCGCTTAGGAGGGGCTTAGCTGGCCTAACCTTACGTGTAAACAGAAGTTTTTTTTATAAGGCCTTTTCGGGATCTTGCCCACTTTGGCCCACAGTTTAAACAAGTCACAATTAGACCCATTTCACGCTCTGGAGCCGATCAGATCGACTTTATATACAACACAGGTAGGCCACGGAAGAAAGGGATATACAGGTACACTGCGTTAAGAGTATTCCGGATACCGGATATATACATATTAATAGTGCTTCAATGTAATGTAGCGATGTCAGCATTTCTCCACTGCACGATTATCTGACATACACTCTACAGTGCGCTATCTACAGCAAGTAGACAAAACACCAATTTTCTTTGACTATTACGACCAAACAAGTTCCCTTGGAACAGAATGTATTAGAAAATCAGCATTCATTTGTTAAATTACTCTGTTCCACCCTTGTCACCTAACTCATTCACATATTACACAGTAGGTAGTATAATTAGAATCGGTATTTAAAGAGTTAGACTTCTAGATATAGAAAGAAGGTGCGAAGATAGCAATATATTATTCGGGAGGCAAAGACAAACATGTTAATTGCACTAGAGTGTCGGGGGTGGAAGACAGATGGTTCGCGCAGGTGGTGTATCCGTGACAGACGGCTGGCGGCGCTAACAGCGCGAAGCAACGCTTTTTCAGGAACGGTGAAGTTGGTGGAAGATTACGCGACGTACAATAAAATATTGGCTTCGGCGCTAAGACGTAACCCATATACAGAGGTGGCCGCGTAAACATTATAAAAGCGCCAATCTTAAGGCAAATGATATCAAGACACATGAAGGCAATGTAAATGTTCCGACGCCTGCCCTGTGGTACGTTCTACGGCATAATATGTGGGAATTTGTCGCAGTAAATTTTAGAAGCGGTCGGGCGCCTCGTTGGTTGGGGTTTTATCCTCATCCACGCGCATCAGGATAGGATTTGATTTCTACGCGGCGTTGCTCTCGGGAATTAAGGTATTGTTTCCCTGGATTATCTCCATATTGTGTATACCTATATACTTTTTATAAATTTACAACGTTTGGTTTAGGTTCGGAGCGAAGTATTTTGTATACTTACGGCCTTTCTTTCGCGATATCGTTGCTTGATGTGTTTCTACGTCGTTTTCTGTTAAACGCTTAGCCAACACAGTGTTTTAGTAAAGATTGGTGTACAGCTTTAAATCGTAAACACCCACAAAAACTAGCTGTACCAATTCTTATTCGTTTAGAATTTTAGATTAATAGACGAGATTGGTTACAAACACTGCAAACATCTACTGAATAGTATTTTAGTTATATATAGTATTTCTATATATGCGCATTTCTGTCCTTGACAAAATGAATCCAATTTCAATGGCTATCTTAAGTTTTTGTTCTACAGGGCGATTTTGAAAGTGTTGAGTTTCTGGCCACCCTTCGCTTTTGGGTTATGCCCAAATTTATTTCTCCTTCCACATCGGTTGAACCTCTTTACGATTTTTTGAATATTTCACCTGTTCTGTTATGAACTGCAATGCCTAACATGAATGCATTATGAAATGCACTATAGTAATGCACATCATTATTTAAAACTACATTTCTCTATCTCTCTCGGTCTTTTGCACACCCTGGCAGACCGTATATTTGTTGGAGCTCTGCTGAACACCCGGTATCTGGATGCACTTCACTACGAAAGGTGTTTGTTCTAGGAGTTGAAGATAGAAGCTAAAAGTAATTGATCGACTTTCTGGAGTTGTGTTTGAGCCGCCGTTACTGTTAACAAATGCTGTAATTAATTCGCCGTTTGCAACCGTTCCCGTCAAGATGTTTCAACTATCTTAGCTACGTCTGAAAGCTCTCGTCATTTGGAAGACGAGGGCGAATTAATATCTTAGAATTTCATCCGTTAAATCATTATTAGCCAGTTTTAGTTTCCTGTGTAAATTTAAAACGGGCATTAAAACTGCTAACCCTTCCAGGTTTATGCCGGTATCAGTTTGGTAAGAGACCTGTTGCCTGACCTGAGAAATTTCAAGAGACAAATTTCATTACACGCATTTAAGTGAGTATAATTAAAAGTAGCTAGTTTGATGAGTTGCAGTAAACAGCATCCGATTAAGTCATGCGTGGTGTCAAAAGAAGCGCTCTTAATTAATTTGAATTTTAAGACACACAATTACTCCACCACACAATTAATTAAGAAGGTTTAATTTTTGGACGTGCTTATCCGAATACACTGGGTTGGTTGGAAATACCGGCGTTCCCTCCATGGCATGGCCAATACGTAAGATTTCTTGCGCGTTTGACGTTTTGCTAGTTACATTTGTAAGTACCGTATTAATTTTTGAAACTTTCCGTAATTTTATTTTGCATTCATACCGATTTTTGCTTCTATATTAAGTCAACCGCGGCGTATTTACAGCTCTTACTTTTTATTGCACGGTAATTTCTACCGCTCCGTTTAATTGCAAGGCAAGCTTTTTGCTATTTTCTGTTCCGTTAATTATAGGAGGGGATATTGTTTCGCTTTGCTGCATGTGATTACCCGTAGATACCGTTAATTAATGTGTGTTTTGTTGCTTTCATTCCTGCTAGGGAACTCGCTGTATGGGCTGCGCGTCGTAATTTTATTTTAGTGTTCTAGTGTCCTGAAGCTGCCGTTTAGTCTAAGTGAGTTTACCCGGCGCTTCCGAGACCATTCCGCAAATCGCTACTACCGCCGACCCTGGTCAGGGGCAAGACCGTATCCCTTGGTGGCGCTTGAGTCCGTCTGTCCGTCCGTCCGTTTCGTCGACATCAAAACCAAAATAACACTCCGTTCTTGATATATTCACACCAAAAGGTTGTTAAATGCACTTTGAGGACACGCAATAAAATTACATTTAGGTAAGCACAGTAAGCTCAGGCAAAGTAAAAATGGGTCGGGATGGTTAAGGGGTTTCTTCTATGACTCATCGACATAGCAATAATTAGTAAACCGGATAGGTGCCAGTTAGTCTTATAGAAAATTTAACAGAGACAAAATACTAAGGAGTAACAAGGTAGAATAAGAGATCTGATCTTGATAAAGCCAAAAGGTTAAAGATATTGAATGAATTGAACATAAACAATAACTGTAGTCTAAGAATAACTGAAATCGATGGCAATTTAATTTCAAAATATGAAATATCTTACTCAAAATCAAAATTTAAATTCACAAGTAATTTACAGAAAAAAGATCAAGTCGTAGTCACAAAATACTTATTGGAATATACTTTCGCAGGAAAAACGTAGGGAAACAGTTTAAATGAGTAACACAACAAATATATTAATTACAATTCGGCTGTATCGAAAGCCTTTTATGAACAACGTTAAGCTCACGGAGCATCCACAAAATTACAATATTACCTATGAGTCGTAGCCGCAGCTTTTTCCGAGCTCAGAAAGGGTGCTGTCTGCTAAAATCTGTAATCAGATAAACACAGAAAAAGAGAAGGTGACCAGCACCGCATATAAAGTGCAAGGTATAATTTAACGTTTGTCACGTCAAGCGATGCGAATACTGTAAATCGTAATTAGCAAAAATCAAACGGTATGAATGCAAAATAAATTTACGGAAAGTTTCAAAAATGAGTAAAGTGGTACTTACAAATGATACTAGCAAAACACCAAAGACGGTGGATATGGTACGGTAGCCAAAGTAAATTTACGAAAAAGCTAAAAATTACGGTACTTACGAAAGTAACTTGAGAAGAAAATTGTAATTGGTGTTAAAATTCAAATTAATTAAGAGCGCTTCTTTTGGACCACTCCCAACTTAAACTGATGCTTTTTGCTGCAACTCATTAGATTACCCACCACTAATTACACTTACTTAATCTGCCAGATATTTCTAAATTTTAAATTAACACCCAGTGTCTCTTGCAATTTCTCGTCAGACCAAAATGTCCCTCATCAACTGATACCGGCGTAAACCTGTATGGCCTTGCAGCATAAATGCTCGTTTTAATTTAACATAGGAAACCAAAATCATCTAAAAGACCTTAACGAAGATTAAATTCTAAAATACGGGAAAGATTGCAAACGGCGAATTAACTACAACGTTTGTTTACGTAACGGCGGCTGAAACTATAGAAATTAAATCAATTACTTTTACCTTCTATGTTCAACTTTTACCGGGTGTTCACGTCCCGGGTGGTCAGGCAGGCATGTAAACTTCAAGGTGGAAAGTAAGTGCTTCATATGCTCGAATCTCGGACCACGGCTGTTTATTTTATTCATTAATGACTTACCGTGGAATACTTCATCAAATCTTGCAGTGAAGGCAACAAATCAACAAAGGTTAGTGGATATATTGTAGCGAATATTTAAAAAATCCCGATAGACATCGAAGGAAAGATTAGTCATCGGCGATAACGAACGCAGGCGGATGTGACGTAATCTTTCGGTTAAATATGGCGTGTTCTAGAATGTTAGACCACATTCGGGAGCAATTGAGTTAGCTATATGAGCAAATCAGTTCCAATTTCAACGCCGAAGTAATAAATAGGTCGCGCTGTTGTAAATTGTGTATATGTGAGTGAAAAATAATAATTTAACTCATGTCAAGACATTTATTGTTAATTAATTGTAAATAAATAAATAACGTAACTACATTTACGTTAAAATATTTTAATAACATCATAAAAAATTAGGACAGAGTGCACTATATCCACTTCTGATGACTTTCAAGTAATCATGAGTAGAATTATGCCTGAAACAATAAATTTGCATAGCTTTTTGACGATTTAATCTAATTAAAATCACAAACAAACATGAATCCTTTATTTCCTCCATGTAACAGGATTATAGACTCGGAGAATGATTGAATGCGATAGTTGAGCAGACTTACACTACACCTTAAACGTACAATAGTAAATTGACAAAAATTGCCCAATAAATAACCACTGAATAACCTTTTATTTTATATATGCGTACCACGATTCATTTAAAATTCAAATAACTTGATTAATGCGCACATGTTTCATTACCTTTAAGTTGATGCGTTTCAACAAATGATTGTGACGAAAAGACATCCATTAATTTAATGTATGTACTTAGTAAATATTTGGTTATTTGATATCCAAAAACGCAAATCCGTGTCGCCATAACTGATTAACTGTCATTATTTCCAATTACGGATATTAAGAATTGGTGGTCATTGAAACGATAATAAATTCTTAAGCAACGAAAATACGTATACATTAAACAACATTTACCGAATACTTATAATATGCTATTTCATAATGTGCAAAATTGAATTATAAAATCAAGTTAGGTCGTTAATTTTATAGTTATACCTTAGGCATTTGAATTTCTTACATATTTATAAGACAGTCATTAATAATTCATATTTCTGGAAAATGTATGTTTGATTGAGTGCTGTTTCAATTAAAGAAATTTATGATTGTTTAATAGCTCTTATCGTTTAAAATGACATAAATTATTTTCGGAAGTAGGTATATTAAACTTCTTGGCCAAGTTAAAAAGTAAAATTCTGGGAAAAATACTTTTGCGTTAATTTTTCATTCCTTCCGTTATATATAGTATATACTTAAATAAATCGATGGCTTATTAATTTCATTTGCCAGTTTAACATAAATTATTCTAGGAACTTTCATAGAATTTTGTGTTAAACCTAAATAACATATCATATAAATCGCTAATAGCATGTAAATGTCAATCGCTAAAGTACTGATTGTATCGGAAAAACTTTTTATTGAGATCTAAAGTATGGTACCTTCAATTATGTATTGGAACGAAAACCATGGGAACTCAGGTTAAGCTAGGTGCAACAGGGGGTCGACGTCTTATCTCAGGGAAAATTACTTCCGGTAGGATAGGAACTGAAATAATGGCACATCTTATAACTGAAAATTAAATATAGTATATTAAGATACAAGTGTATAATCAAGTCTTTAAAGCACGCGCAACGAGTTTAAGGGCACGACGCAAAGCGGAGTGCCTTTAACGTTGCAAGTGCTTTAAGGACTAATTATACACGTGTATCTTATAGTATTTTTTATTATACCTGCAATATAATTTAAAAATAGGAAATACAATGAAGTCATATTGACGTTATACTCGAATACATGTCTAATTAAGTGGGCTGGGTGTTCGTAATTTCACGATTGCCATGGAAATGTCACTTGACGTTTGCTTATAAAAATCATCGTCTTTGTGAATAAACGATTTCCGTTGAAAAACATAATACACCGCCCATTAAATCGATTGTTGTAAAATCTAAACAAACGTTGGTAGGTGTAAAATCCAACTCCAGTAAAGCCTATTATAAAGAATATGAAAAGTTGTTTCCATGGATGAATAGGAAGTTACTTACGAATACAGTCTTAAATGCATCCATAATGCTGCCATATATGAAGGAAATGTCAAAGGTATTTAAATCTTTTAATATTTTGGTGCATTCATTCAAAACTTTAAAGCAATGCTGCGATTAAAAAGTGGAACAGATTTGGAAGCATACCCTAAATTACGCGCGTTTGTGAAAGCTTCAACCAAAGGATAGATACAAAAGCCAAAGAAATGTTCTGCATTTACAGAAAGCGACCTAAGAGGAGTTTTATTTCATCCAGATGACAGTTTCAAAAGTCATACTTGAAGTATCGTTACTTAGCAACTTTAAAGCACGTGTGTTTTAAAGGCCCTTTTTCGCACGCATTTGAGTGTTTAAAACGGAAATTGTGATTCAGGTATAATAAATAGTTATTTATATAACAAGAGCGCGAAGTTCAATTTCGCGCATTGAGACTGAAGGTATTTTGACGAGGCGAAGCCGAGTTAAAATATCAGTCAAATGCGCGAAATAACTTCGCGCTAGCGTTATATACAATATTTTTTCTACAACTGAACCGATTGTTAATTAAATTGCTGTTTAAGTTCAACTTTTTCCCGTGCGCGAAATACTTTTTTTCACTGTTGACGATTTCGCGCACGTTGTCAATAGCAACCTTACCTATTAATTAACCGTTTAAAAATCTAGTACTTCGCGTTTCGAAATCCGTCAGAAAATGACACGTTTTTTTGACAGTTGTAGAAAAAAGTATTTAAACAATGTTCTTTGAATATTTATATTCAAAGCTATAGGTATACATTTTAATTGTTTATAGGCAACACAACTGGCACAGTATTGAATGGGATTGAATAATTAAATTAAACCTATAATACTCGTAGTATATTATACAGTCGGCACTAGTACAGTCATAGGGGATCAGGATACGAAAAAAAAAACTAATTAAAATCTGCTTATTGATTTATCTTGGAGGTGGAGTAAGTAATGTAAATACATCAAATTAAACACGCCCCGTTGTTCCTAATTGTTTATAAACAATGTTATTTATAAAAAATACCTATTTTCATCGGTTTCTTTTTTATTTCGACAAGCATATGCAGTCGAGCGGGAATCTCCACCGAGAAATTTTAGGTCTTTGAAATACGAACATTTTGAGACCTTACTTGTTGAGATCAGATTTGCGGTTTTTTTGTAAATTGCAAAAAAGTAGCAAACATCACAATATTTACTAACTTTGCAAAAATTGATGTTACCATGTTCGAGTATACTCTCACATATTATAAATATGCACTTGAAACAAGTGAGTGGAATACTTTTCGAGATATTGCGAATTTACTGAAAAACAGACCTTTTTTTATTGCAATATATAACAGAGAATTATGATAGAGAATACATTCTGATCGCATTTTGAAGGGAATTTTATGTACTTTCGAGGGGAGGAAGAGCTGTTTGCAGTAATGTTTATTTGAGTTGTTTAAAATCGCTGTATTGGTAACTTTCTTAATTGTGGAGTTAGAATGACGGTTAAATTGTGTATTTTTTCTACTGTAATGAAAAAAACATCGCATGTTTCAGATAATAACAACAAGTTAAAAAAGTAATCATGAACGATTTACAAAAAGCGCATTTCCACATTAACAATGGACTTTCAGTTTACTTTTATAAGAAACACAAACCCATCTTTGTAACTCTTATGGTTGCTGAGAAAAAAATTAAAGCAGAAATTCAAATTTCACCACTTCTTTGGGGGTGGCTCTCAAACGAAACACATTTATTTTCTCTGTTTATTTGGAAAAAGTGCTTGTCTTGATCCCTTCTATCACCTAATTTTTTTTTAAATGCGGGCATGTAACACCCTGTATACATAGCTATACATAGCTCTGCTATGTTAATGTTTAAATTTAAATTGATTTTTAGTAAAAGGGGTCACACGTAGTCAGACAAATATTAATATCAAAATAGGCTTCCGCAGAAAACAACGGAGCTTTAATCGTTAAGTGAATATCAAGCAAAAATGTATAATTACAATTCGACGAAATAAAAAATTTATCTTTTGAACTACAAGTCGCATTGCCCTTGTTGAGCTCAAGAAAGACGCTTTCTGCCGATCTGTAACAGACAACAACAAAAAACAAATAAAAGGTGTAATGCGAAAGCAATGCTAACGTCTGACACGGAGGCAATCGAACATAAAAACTGTAATTTATATTCAATCAGAATCAATAATTCGAATGACTTTACACCAACAAACTTCGTGTGTAAGTAAGTCACAAGTAGGTAGAATTAAAGTAGAATTTTCCCAGCTGGTAACGTAGAAACATGGCGTGCTTGACGTGATAAGATGGAGGTTAACATCCCCAAATGATTTTTTTGCCCAATACGGCCTTAGAACTTCTTAAATTTATCCGCAAATGCGTTAGCGATGTATTGAAAGCAAAATAACAAGAGAAAACTTCACTAAACTTATACAGCACCAATAAACATCCCTAAATGTTGACAAAAATTGTCGAGTAACCGTAATTACATGTATGTTCTCTTACAAGTAATGATCGAATCAAGTTCAGTCAACGAAAAACAACTGCTTATCTAAACTTAATTAACTTACGCAGCTAAAACGAAACCTTATCGCACCGACCGGAGATGACACGAGATAAATTTAACATTTTAACACGTAACAAAAATCAATCAAAATAAAAGGCGATTATTTAACCAAAATTGCACATCATTAAAGACATAATTTTAAACAAACTCAACTTTCGAAACGTATTCTACACGAAATGTAACATACCATTTGTAAAATATGATTTGTCTAGTAAGATCAAATAATGTCCTAATCTGAAAGAATTTTAATTTCTGAGCTATTGTCAGGTGGGCGTAAAGTTATTATCATATCTTGAAAGCTTGTTGTGAATGAGAAGACTAAAAAAAAGTACAATTGACGCAACTTCAGTGATCTGCTGAAGTATGCAAAAAAGTAATCGTAAATTGAGGGTAAATAAAAAGTTGCGATCTCACACATAGTCCGGTCGCGTATATTTGATCACCCGTTAAACACTAATTACATATACAAAAACCTAAAACGGTCCAACGCAAGAGGGTATAATCAGGTTAAATCACGCGTATCGCACTACCAAATTAAATGTTCAAAATTACTACTTGAAAATAACCAAGCTCTAAGCGAAAAGCTAACCGCAAATTAAGTAAATAATAGTTCACTTAGGGTAGTATACAATTACTTTTTTAAGGTTGTTATTATTTGGTAGTAAAATAATGGACCCCGAGTAGGTAGAAGTTATGAATTGTGGATGAAATAGGGGATCAGGCAAACACAAATCATTGTATTCCACCTGTCCCAGTCCTTCTCACTCAATCAACGGCAACAGTCCTCACCGTCTTTAACATCGGAATGCCTCGCAGGCTCACACAATACACTTAAATGTAAAGCTTCTAATTTATAGTGTCACGCTTCTAAAGAAACGCTTCGAGTTTCCAACACTTAATTACACGCAAAATTATCTTTGCTACAAATTTGTTAATTTCACATTGATACTCGAGCGGTAAGAGTAATGTTATTGGTTGGTGGGCTCAGCGAGTGAAAAGAATTCCAATTAATTCGCTTTTCTTTTAAATGCGGCGAAAAAAAGAGAATTCGACACCGGGAACCGCAAATTCTAACGTGGCCGAAGTGAAAAGCTACAAAGGAGTAAAATGCGCACCTGTCTGATCTATGAATTGTGGGTTGATTTCATATTTACCGATACGAAGCATGTTTAGGCCATCCGTTGGGCTCAGAATAAATTTATGAGTATTCAAATAAAAGACCGCGATTCCAGGGCCGAAGCATAAAGTGCATAGTGGCACTACATCATTTTAACATAATAAAAGAATGAATGGCTTTCAGATTTATGTCATCTTTCGGGCATATCAAAGTTGTTTCGATAAAAGAAAAACACAAAGCGCTTAGAAGATATCCTTTGGAGTAAAAATATGTAAAATAAAAATATATCTTCAGATTACCTATACGACTGCATGCATATTATCCAAACTTTTAAAGTGTATCTTGTGATATATTTAAAATTAATTTAAATTTCGGGTCGGGACGTGCTTTTCTATACCACCGACGCGATGCTAAGATGGGGGAATTAACATAATCACTAGTGCCATTATTGACACGACTGATTTATTGCAAGAAAATATTCTCCACAACTCAAAAGGCCCTCATAAATTTCAATCATCTGGATATTAGTCCACTTTTTGGCATTTACTGTAGATTAATAATATTATTTTTAACGGGAAGAATTCAGAACAGCTCGGGATGTTTTTTGATTAGCTTTAGCGGAGCTTGGGAACGTGAAGAGTCGAAATTTTCATTAAAATATTCACTACATATTATTAACTATAAAACACTGCGAGATCGCAAATGCAAAAATACATTAAAGATTCTACAATATGGGAGATTTTGTATCAAAACCGCATTCAAACAGGGTTTCTTTTTACGGGAGCAACACGCACCACTCCATTAAGCTGCAGACGTTGGGAAAACAAGTATAAATGCACAACACTTGTGCAGATACAGCTCATTTTTTAAAACCGAAATAGCTTTTGTTTTCACATCACCAATGGATATATTTGTTGCAGACGTCTCAATCGTCCTTAGTACCCTCTTCCGACAACCCGTTCTTGAGGTATAAGGGAATATACCCGATCACGATAAGAGGTCGAGGAGGAGGGCTATGTTTGGTAGAAATTAATTCCTTTCGTTGAGACCTTTCAGTAGAGTACCATGAAGGATAAAACAATTCCCTCCTCCCCCTCCACCCCGTACTTTGATAAGAGGACAGAAAGAAGGGCAGTAGTTGGTAGAAAACGGTTCCTTTCGAATACCCCCCCCCCATTTTCTAAAGTTTAACTTGGCACCACTAAAGGCATGCGTATGCAAAATCTAAGACCAGTTGGTTGTCGTATGTAAAAGTTATGCACGTTTTACTTTTAAAAACAGCATCTCAGGAAATAATTCGTGGGGGAGGGGGCGGCCCTTTTAGACAGCGAAATTTAAGGTATAGGCTACCTACTGCAAAAAATTCCATGACTCTAGGACCATTCCCCTAGAAGTAGTTCAAAACGGTAGAAGTGGGTCCAGACGGACGGACGGACAAAACGCAAACAATAGCACATTGTTTTTAATTCTTAAAAAATGCGCTAAAAAGAAGGCTATTTAAACGTCAAGAGAAATTTGAGAAAGTGATACATCAACCAATGGAATAACAGATTTCCAAAGCGGAGAAAGCATTCCTCATCACGGTTGAAATTGTATGGGTGTTTGAAGACGTCAATGCCGCAAAGTCGCTCGCATTTTAATGACTAGGAAGCCTCCGCTTTTGTGAGTAGGATCCGTTTAATTGCACAAATTGATTACTCATGGGCTGTTTGCGTGTTAGGAGTGTAAGTTGGTACAAATGGGAATGGGGGAATATCATTTTTGCTTTTGTCGTTGAAATGAGAGGTACTGTAGGAAATCTGAAATGGAAAATCCAAAGCCATCAAGTTAAAATTGTCTAAATTACTTTTCTAAACGTATTTACGTGAACGAGATTGTTGACATCTTTCCAAGGTAGAGTTATTTTCATTGAGTTCTTTATTTGGATAACCACGTTTCATTTTCCTATATCGCAATCCGAAACCCGTTTATAATGGGACGCGTAAGCTTGAATTCTTGAATTTTTCGAATGAAGGTGTGTTATGGACCGGTTATCTGGAACTGATCTAATCCTTGCTATCTATGTTCGAAGAACTGCTACACAAATTATTACCTGAAATACCTGAGCTGCAAACGCGCAGGCAACCTTTAAAGTACCTTTGTCATGAGTTTATCTTTGCCATTGGCGTAACGAATTGTTCTACAGTTGGTTACGTGAATACAGTAGTTGCGGAAGTATAATTACCTGTGAAGTTTCTTTCATTTATCTTTGGCTTTATCGTTAATATTAACGTGCGGTAATTAAGTTACGTAGTCACTTAGATAGTTACAGTTTGTAAATAACAGCCTGAAAATTCACGTTTAATTCAGTGTAACCTTGATCCGAATTGCAAATTTATTTATTGCTTTATATAATTAAATATTATATCTGTACATATATGTATCGTTCTTTGCGAAGACAAGAGTATCATTCCCGCCAGTGCTTGAAGATCCACATTGCTTATATTCTTATTTCATTTTTAGTTTGTTTTTTGTGGTGTGGCTTGTCCATGCCCAGTGTCAAACATTATATAAACTTTGTCTAACCTCGGTGGCTGTTTTTATTTTCGAGCTTCGCTGTAAGAATGCATGAGATATTGAAAGGAGAGAATGAAACCCAAAAGAATTGATAAGGAAGACGCTGCGAAATTAAAACGCAGAGAAGAAGAAGGAAGAAGGAAACACTATCCTCCAAACCTTCCACCTCCCATGGACCCAGAGGCAGGCTTCTAGAGCTAACCCCGACCAGGCGGGCAAATGGGTAGGTGAGGAGAAAAAGAGGCAGAGGTCGGATGACTCAACACCAACCCAACCGCTGACAAAAAAGGGCAGATCACAGCCCCAACCAAAGGCGGGCGTCAGTAAGCTGCCGAGAGAAAACTTAAAGTATATTGATACCAATAACCACCTCGATAGGCTAACGGCTAACCAGGCGGATATGGTCCAAAATCACCTGGCCAAGGCTCTTGATCAGCATTTGTTCACCCTAGAAGGCCCTACGAGTGCTAACCCACGTTCGGGGGGGTGGAGGTACTCGGGCGACATTTTAAGAATATCGTGCGAGAACAACCATTCCCTGGAGCGGTTGAAAGAGGTGGGAGGCTGCACACCTAAAAGTGGTGTAGAAAGACGCTTGGAAGTGCAGAATTCCTGGGCAAAAGTAGGCAGCTGGTGTCTCTTCCACACAGCCGTGAAAGACCAACCTCAAGGGAGGCTGGTAGTTTTCGGCATTGAGGAAGCGGACCAGACTAACCTAATCGCCAAGAGGGGAAGACTCAGTTATGGGTTTCTTGTTTGAAAGTGAGGGTTAGTAACCCTGCCGAACCAGAGGTGGGGGTTAGTACAACTACTAAAACTTCATCAACAGATGCAACTGCAAAGATTTACGGAAACATCACCGCCCAGGCTGCCAAGGCAACTCGTGGTCGATGCGTGCTCCAGTGTCAGCAACTCACCCGGGCCGATTTAGAACTGGGAGGAGTTCGCGAATATTGAGGCGCTGCTGGAATCCGATTCCAGCAACGCCGGATAAGTAATAAACACATATTGTTTACATACATTGTTACATTTTAAAAAGCAAGGTATGTTGCATATGCACTAGGAGGTTCCTTTAGGTGTAAAAATATTATTTATTGTTATGAGGAATGTTATCAATAATCAAGTTATAGTTTGCATATGCAGAAAATTCCCAAAATTCGTCAAGATCTTACCACTTGTTCTCTTCCTGTATAGAAAGCAGTACATAATTTTTACTTGGTGGCATTTTTAATTAGTTTAAATAGGCAATTAGGCCAGATTTTACCGCCAGTATTTTATTGAAAAAATTGTCAAGGCATTAATTAGTTTATTAGTACCATTGATTAGACTTGGCAATTAAACCACATTGTGGGATCTAGTTGTTATCTGCTATCTCTATCACACGAAGAAAGAAGCCAAACACCTGGTAAGATCTTGCATATTTGGCGCTCTATAAAGTAAATTATGTCATTATAGCTTATTAGATATAAATGTAACATTACCAACATCGTTACTCATTTCTAATTACACCTGCTACTACGGGATTGTTATATACCATTTGCTTGGGATTCTTGGAAAACCAGCGAAGAATCATACCTAGTGGCATATTGGAGTTCCATCTAAATCTAAAAGAATCCTAAGAAAGAAACAGTACATACTTACCTACCAAAAAAAAAGAAGTTTTCATATGTTAATTTAGGGCTTTCCAGAACGCTGGTCATATTGTATTAGAGGTTATTTATTATTTTATTTATAATTTAATTAATTCGAACTGTGCCACTAGTAGCGCGCAGGTCGTTCTTCCCTTCAGTTTTTTTATTTGTCATCTACAGGGTAGGTAGAGCAAGCGCTTGCTACACCGAACTACTGTGGAATTAAAATTCATTCTTACGTTGGACTGCGCGGGACAAACGGTGAGTAGCTTTAATTAATTTTTACTTTTTTTATGTCAATTGTTCGTTTGCGCGACTTGTATGGCTGTATGTAAAGCCAACTCTGGAAAGTGTTGAATCTATATTTTTCCTTATATTTTGCTGTATACCTGTAGCCAACAAACTGCTATTTGATTTAAATTTTAATATACACACCTTATTTACTAGCTATTATTTTTTATGCTAGTCTAAGCGATTATTTTTGGAACAAATTACTGGTAATTACTTGGACAGCTTGATTGTGGAATTGTCCCTCTGATTGGTCCATTAGAGGTCAATTCTAGGCATAGGACCTGGCGCCCTGAAATTTTATATTACTCTTATTTGCATCTAGCCAAATTATCCGGCTGAGTTAGTCATATTTAAACATCTCCGCAATTAGCTGAAATAGTCGTTACAACATAAGTATGAATCAACCCCACAAAAACGGAGCTAGTTCTCTTCACAAGAAAAAGAAAGGTAGAGGGTCTTCAAACTCCAGTGCTATTCCAAAAATACCTCCAATTTTCAGAGTCAGTGAAATATCAAGGAATTACGCTCGACAAAAAGCTGAATTGGAGCAAACATATCCAGCTCAAAGTAGAAAAACCAAATAGGGCTTTCGGGCAAAGTCGCCGCGCCATTGGCAGACTTTGGGGACCATCCCTAAGGCTGTCCTGTGGCTGTAAACTGCCGTGATTAGACCTATGTTCTTTTATGGAGTAGTTGTCTGGTCTAGAACCAGACTCTCCACAGCCGTAGTACTCCTTAATCATGTGCAAAGACTCGCGTGCCTTGCCTGCACGGGTGCGATGCGAACGACCCCCACAGCCGTCATGGAAGCCCTTCTGGGTCTGTCTCCACTACATCTCCACGTGAGAGAGCTGGCCATTCTGGCATCCATGCCTCTGATAAATAAGGGGTTGTTGAATAGCAGAGGCATTGATGTGAGCCACTCCCGAATTCTGGGCCAGGTGATCAAGTGACTGCCTATCCTAGAAGGGAGATCGGAGTCACTCACCCCTCAATTCATATTAGGGAAAAACTATCACATCTTCTTTGATGAGAATATG